>NC_139221.1:21500996-22004390 GCF_055691185.1 Crinia signifera | reverse complement strand
TAAGTGTGGCGAGCGGATGCGGAATACAAGCACGAAGCGTGGCGAGCGCAGTGATTTATTGCTTGGATTTTTATAAATAAATATAATTATAATATAATTTCACTGGTATATGTGCGCTCTCTGTGTTAGATTTATTTTGTGTGTTGATTGACTTCCAGGGTGAAATGTAATAGGATGAGAGATGCAGAAAGTGAGAGATTTGGTAAGAAATCTCCATTTTTTTTAAAAGCGGCAATCAGTTACACTGCAAAAATCAAACTGGTTTTGCAGTGTAAATGATTGCCGCTTTAAAAAAACCCCTGGATTTCTTACCAAATCTCTCGCTTTCTGAATCTCTCATCCTATTACATTTGACCTCTAGTGTCATTCCTGGGAGCTGCACACGTATACCAGATTTAATGGTACTTGTGACTTATCTGGGCGCCCGATGTTGAAATTGTATGCCAGTACCCTAAGCATGCGATTTGATGCGATTTGACGAGATTTCCCTTGAAATTCCCTTGAAGAGAAAATCGAGTTGCATTGTATGCTATTGTATTGCATGCGATGCGATTTGATGCGATTTTAATATGTACAGGCACCCAGATGCCTGTTTCATATGTGAAATGGCCCCCCAGACCCCATTTTTAATTGTATACCCACCCTGATGGCTAAATGACCCCCATTGTTAAAGCCACCCCACTATCAACGCCAACCCAAAGCGTGGCGAGGGGCGGCGGTACGCGTCCTCCGACCTTTTCATACCCCCACTATCCACGCCGGCGTGGAGTTGATTTTATATAGTGTGGCGAGCGCAGTGAGCCACCGAGCCCGAAGCGTGGCGAGTGCACGTGGATACCTTCACAGCTATACGCGTCCCCTCGCGGGCTTTACAGGTATCCGCGTCCCCTCGCCACTCTTCGGGCTCGGTGGCTCGCTGCGCTCGCCACACTATATAAAATCAACTCCACGCCGACGTGGATAGTGCGGGTATGAAAAGGTCGGAGGACGCGTACCGACGCCCCTCGCTGGCTCTCTCCGCTCGCCACGCTTCGGATTGGCGTTGATAGTGGGGTGGCGTTAACAATGGGGGCATTTAGCCATCAGGGTGGGTATACAATAAAAAATGGGGTCTAGGGGGCCATTTCACATATGAAACAGGCATCTGGGTGCCTTCACATATTAAAATCGCGGCAAATCGCGGCGCATCGCATGCAATCTGATTGTATGCGATGCGATTTGACGCGATTTTTAGGTACGAGGAAGAAAATCGGGCGCCCAGATAAGTCACAAGTACCGATTTAATTATAATAAATTTAAGCTCTCCTAAAGGCTTTAATAGTAACTAGTTGAGTAACATACAGAGAGTTTACTTAATTTAAATTTTTTGCTCCTGATTTGAATATTATTATTAGCATTTTGGGAGGGGAGAGGATAAGGAGGGTGAGGGTTTTGTTTTTTGCATTTTTTTCGCCGGCATGCAGACACTGCCCATCTGACCATTGCAGAAGGGCTGAGAGAGAGACTGAGTCTCGCACAGAGAGACAGGGGCTATCTGCTCAGCTCCACCTACTGGGATGTGCCGCAAGGTTAGTCTCCCATGACTCACAACATGCACCCCTCACCCATGAGCACGGACTGTGTTTGTGCGTACAATATAATGCCAGGGCTATTATACAGGGGTATGTGTAATAGGGTCTACAGAACTTAGGTCGTTAGGTCGACCAATATAGGTCAACAATCACTGGGTCGACATATGATATAGATCGACATGCATTAGATCCACATGGTCATTAGGTTGACACAAGCATTTGGTCGAGATTGAAAAGGTGGTACTTGTGTATTATAGCGGCGCCCCCGATGTGCATCGCGCAATGTTTTCATTGCGTCGCATGGCATGGCATGCGATGCGACACAATGTTTGCCCCCTATGCGATGAAAGATCGTATAAGCACCATAAAGGGTGCTTTTACGCACCCTAATGGGTGCTTACAATGTGAAATGCACCCCCACGCCACCCCCCCACTATAAACGTGAACCCGAAGCGTGGTGAGCGCAGCGAGCCCGCGAGGGGCGGCGGTACGCGTCCTCCGACCTTTTCATACCCCCACTATCCACGTCGGCGTGGAGAATAGAAAGTGTGGCGAGCGCAGCGAGCCACCGTGCCCGAAGCATGGCGAGCGGACGCGGATACCTTCACAGGTATCGGAGTCCCCTCGCGGGCTTCACAGGTATCCGCGTCCCCTCGCGGGGCTCGCCACACTTTCTATTCTCAACTCCACGCCGACGTGGATAGTGGGGGTATAAAAAGGTCGGAGGACGCGTACCGCCGCCCCTCGCGGGCTCGCTGCGCTCGCCAAACTTCGGGTTCACGTTTATAGTGGGGGGGGGGGGGGGTGTTTTTCACATTGTAAGCACCCAATAGGGTGCTTATACAATGTTTAATCGCATCGCATTGTATGGCATTGTATGCCATGTACAATGTCATACAATTTAAAAATTGTATGACATTGTACAGTATTGTGCGATATCGCGTCGAATCGCATACCATCGCATGCCTTATGGTATGCGATGCGATGGGCGCCGCCAAAATACACAAGTACCGAAAAGGTTGAGTTGAAAAAGGTCAACATGAGTTTTTTGTCGACTTAGGAAACCCCAAGTTCCCACATCTATTTAGAGCGGGGATTCCCTACCCATTCTAAACTGACAGGTCAGCGGAGCCCAGCCAATCAGCTAAGCTGTAGTGCTCCCTGATTGGCTGCCGAGTCCTGCAGTGACAGAAGTCACGGGGTGGGGATTCGGCATTTGGGGGAAGGAAGCCCATGTGTATACATCGGCTTTCTTCAGTCCATTTGGATTCGGGGGTTTTTTTCGATTTTTTTTCCGTGAATGCCAACAGGGAAAGAAGAGGACGCGTGCTACACCGGATGGATCGTGAGTATAATTTTTTTTTCACCGGTACCGTTTTGGATTCTACATGGAGAAGTGGAACGAACCTACGTGATCGAGATAGGGGAGTATGGATGTATGTGGGGTGTAATAAAATGTGTGTCAGTTATTGGGCTATTGGTTCTGTAGAGGGACTACAAGTCCCAGCGGGCCCATTGAAGCCCTGTATGAGGAACTTGTGGTTCTCCAAGTCCCAGTATGCAGGGGAGGCAGGAGAAATCATTTGATGGTCATTGACCTTGGACTATTCAATGCATTATAAGACCATAGGATCAGCAACGTGTCCTTATGGTAGGTTGACTCCACACATAAACTCTGACAAAAGTAAATTATCGCTCATACTTATCTCTTATCTTAAGACTCAGCGGACATTATCTGCTTAACATCACTCAGCCGCCACTTACAGGGAGCAGACGGCAAAACGAGTCCAGAAGTTTCTTTCAAGAGGTTGATGGGATAAGTGCTGGGATAACGAACGGATTAAATAACAGACAACCATCTCAGGGCAGACAAAACCCTCGGATTAATATTTGCCCTCATGTAAGGGATACAGTGTATGTCACAGATAATGCCTTGTACAGCACATTCAGTATACGTACAAGTACAACAGTGGTCTCCTGTATCAGAAGGGAGTAAAATATGTTCTGAGGGTATTGACTGTTGGTTGAAACACGTGAAACTATTAATGATATTACACTATGTAGAAAAGTGATTGGACCCACCCCCCCCCCCCCAGTAGGGTTACCAACAACCCCCCCTCCCCGTAGGGTTAGCAAACCCCCTTCCCCCCGTGTGGCTGGTACCTCCTGCCGCCGGCGCTTCTTTCTGCGGGTCCCGGCTCCTGCTGCTAATAAAAAGTGACACTCAGACCGTTTTTAAGGTTGTTAGAGGCGGCCGCCGCCTCCTCTAGCATCCTCAAAAACTGTCTGCATTATGGGGGAAGCCATTTTCTGAGTGTCACTTTTTGTTAGCAGCAGGAGCCCGGAGAGGCGGGACCCTGCTGCTAATAAAAAGGGGGGGGGGGGTGTTTTTGTTAACCCTACGGGGGGGGGGTGTTTTTTTTTATTAGCAGCAGGAGCCGGGACCCGCAGACAGAAGCGGCAGAGGCAGACGGCAGTGGGTAATAATAGCCCCTCTGGGCTATAGTTATGCCACTGATTGGACACCCCCCCCCCCCCCCGCTTGCACACAGGGAAAATGGTGTGTTCCTGCAGCAGACACACGTTCCTGAAGGTATAAAACTTTTCAGATCAGATGGATGTGTTTGTGTTTGGCGATTGCCAGGAGAACGTCTGATAATGAGTTTACAGTAGGTACAGTAAAGCACAGAGGAAGTGGCTGTGGGGATGTTTCAGCTGGTTACTACCCCATGGCATCAAGCATGAAGGCTCTGGCATCGAACATGAAGATGCTGGCATTGAGCAAGAAACCCCTAGCAATTAACATGTAGGTAAGCGGTACTAATGTGGCACAATATGTAATAGCCATTGCTGTGTGTGATATAATATGTAACGGGCATCACGGTGTGTTGCATAATATTTAATGGGCATCACAGTGTGTGGCAATATGTGTAATAGGCATTGTGGTGTGTGACATAGTGGGCATCACGGTGTATAGCATAATGTGTAATGACCATTACAGTGTGTGGCATAACATGTACTAAGGTGGGTCAAGAGGCAGGCTGTGAGTGGACCACTGTAAGGGATCTGTCAAAACAAAGATATACACTGTTGGCGCAGGTGAACAGAATTCACCCTATGTGCACCGTTGCAAATACAATCGTAGCTGTGCACATGGGCAGGATTTCCCTGGATGGGGCGGCGTGTACTTGATCTCTGGGCTCTGAATATACAGTATGCAGGCCAGCGATCAGTTTTCAAACAGGCACCAAGAACAGAAATGCACTTAATAAAATGGCCGCTGCTCCCACCCTTGGGACTCAAACCCCGCCCATTATGTAAATAACCTTTTATATGAAAGATTTTCAGCAAAGTCTTTCACCTCCTGAAAATCTCCTGCTCTTTGGGGAAAATAGCTCAGTGTGTATGCACTACTTTGGGGAAAGATATATCTATCAGAGATTTTGGCAAAGTCTTTTGAGATGAAAATCTTCTAGTGCAGGCATGTCCAACGTTGGCCCTCCAGATGTTGTGAAACTACACATCCCAGCATGCTTTGCCACAGTTTTGCTATTAGAGAATGCTAAAACTATTGCAAAGCATGCTGGGATGTGTAGTTTCAAAACATCTGGAGGGCCAACGTTGGACATGCCTGTTCTAGTGTGTATGGGCCTTAAAGGCCCATACACACTGGGCGACTTTGAGCTGAACGTCGCTCAAAACACCCAGTTTGAGCGGCTTTCAGCTCAAAGCCGCCCCGTGTGTATGCCCCGGTGATGAGCGGTGAGCGCTGCTGTGCGCTCCCGCATCATCGCCGGGAAAGCTGTGGTACAGTATAACCAGCAGATAAGCGGCTTTTGGGACGGCGTTGCATAGCTCTGCGCTACGAAACACCGTCCTCCCCCCTCCGTCGGCGCTGGGCAGGGGGAAAGTCGCTCAGTGTGTGTGCACTGAGAGGCTTTCCCCGCAGCGATGATTGGCATCATCGCTGTCCATACACGCTGGGCATAGTCGCCCAGTGTGTATGGACCTTAAGGCTCATTTTATACCATTGTGTCTCAAATTAATTATTTTAGTGAAATACACAAACTTAAATACCGTATGACACTGAGAAATAAATATGTTTTTTTTTATCAAGCATTTCTTTATGTTCTTATGGGTTTCAAAACTTTTTCTTTAAACATTGGTATATAACGGAGCAGTATTTCAGCGTAGATAGAAACTGTTTCCTATAAGTAAAAATCTGCTGTAAACAAATGATGTATCCGCCAGGCCGAACATGTGTGCCGAATGCAACATCAACAAATACATTGTTTAATTATTTGCTAATAGATTTGTTATAAATTGTTACACAACATGCTTAGAAACATGTGCCCAACATCTCCAGTTGCGTGAGGGATGAATGAGGTCTTTATGCTCATTGGGTACCCTAATATTTATACATAACAAAGTCACATATGTACAAACAGCAATCTTCAAAAGAGATCAGTTTTTGTGTTGGTGTTTTGATTATAATCAGAATAATTAGAAAATGTTGAAATTGATGGAAGAATATAAGGGGGGGGGGGGGGGGGGGGACCAGAGTGGCCTGGGTTACCGAAAGGGTGAAATAGTCCATTAGAAGCAGTTTTTTAACCCCTAATATCATATATATATATATATATATATATATATATATATATATATTACTGTGGGGAATCTCCCCCCAGAAAAATACTGCGTTTGCCCCTGAGGGGACTCATAATGGAACGAGGTGGGATGTAAGCCAAGTATAGCATACCCTCCAACATTGAGGAGTAAGCTGATGGAAATAGTGGGTGTGGCCACATCGAGGAAGGGACATGTAGGGGTCATAGAGGTTGGTGTTCATGTCCACTGACAGGGGCAGCTTAAGAGGGGCCGGCCAGAGTTTACTGTACATTACATGTGCAGGTCTCTGGGAAAATGGCTGTTTTCTCAATGATTTGTGCAGAGCTACTGGTGATGTCACTGCTAGACTCAGGAGAGTGTGCAGGGTTTACAGTGTGAGTATATCTAGCAATGAAAAGTTCTAGGGGCTGCATGCAAGCTCCCATCCACTGAAGCTTTCATCCCCGGCCCCCGGAGTGAGGGTGCCCTTTACGGAGGAGGACGGAGGGAGAGGATGGAGGGGGTGGATACATGGTGGCACGGTGGACCCCCCACCCCGGCCAGGACAGGTGCACCGCCTCAGCAGGAGAAGCAAGGAGATGCGTTACTGGACCAGGCCACAGCCGCCGCTGGGCGCACCGCCTTGGCAGTGAGATGCAGGGAGACGCAGTACTGGACCAGGCCGTACTGTAGCTGCCGGCACGACAACAGCAGCACACAGCCCGTCCCCCGGGGCACCAGAGGCTCTAGACCCGGCTGCAGGCTCAGTCCCCCGGCATGATGACCCCCATCGGCACCCGAAGGTGTCTCCCAGCCGCAACAAAGGAAGATCAGGCCCAAGCCGCTGTCCCCCAACATTAGCGCAGATGCGGGAGCCCTCTCTGCTGTGGAGGAGGTACGATTAGACTATAGGGGGGACCGGCGTGGATCTCAGCCCGAGGAGGGCTCAACTCCAGCTCCAGGCCTCACTGTCTCTCTCTAGGCCTCAGTGACTCTCTCCCCCACCACCACCACCGGTTCTCCTACAGGAAGTTGGCGCCGCAAATGGCTGCCTGGGATCTGTGCACTCAGCCACATGTAACCTTATGTATAACCTCATGTCCCCTGTGTGATAACTGTAATGTCCCTGCTGTAACTGAGCTGTCTTTGCCCATAATGTACTGTCCCTGCTTTTATCGTTACTTACCCGGCTGCTGCAGCGACCAGTGGTGCCGCTGATGCCGCTGCTCTGCGGGCATGTGGTCCCCGCATACATACCTCCCAACTTCTGTGCTGATGAACAGCGTCTATTCTATTAGATTGGGGGGTCTCCCAACTGCCACCCCCCGCAGCGGGACAATACCTGCCGCGGGTGGGACAGCGGGACAGGACCCGAAAATCGGGACTGCCCCGCTGTAATCGTGACAGTTGGGAGGTATGCCCGCATATAATGTCTCCATGTAATGTATGTAACGCCTTCACCCCCCCCCCCCCCCCCATCCCAGCTGATGCTGCACTGTAAATCCACAGAAAAATTCCTAGTGTGCGCAAGCACAAATGGCCGATAAAGTTGATTCTATTCTATGAAAATTACTAGGCTGACCCTAATCCCCTCTCGTTACTCTCCTACCGCCCTTACTTTGCCGCACACACTAGCAGTAGTAGCATACTGGGTGGGGCTTTATGCAAACTATCCATTTGCAGTGCAACAGGGCCCAGCATGCGGCGTTACAAGGTTCGCTAATCAGCGAAATAACACTGCTTAGCGTGCCAACCATATAGCTATTATACTCTAGAACAGCGGTGGCCAACCCGCGGCTCGCGAGCCGCATGCGGCTCGCCACGCTGAAATTTGTGGCTCCCATCGGGGTTTTGAATTTGGCGCCAATTCGGCTGCCAATTCAAAACGCCGCATCGGCAGCCAATAGGAAACGGCCGCGGCGAGGCAATCAGCGCTCGCCGTGCCGTTTCCACCCCGTCCCCGGCGTCTGACATCAGACGCCAGCGGGGGGCGAGATGTCTCCATGCCGGCGGAGCGCAGGAGCGCTCCTGAAGAGGCGAGAAGCCGCCGGAGGACGGCACAGAAGACGGCGGCGGGGGAGAACAGTTCCGGCGCTGCTGAAGAGGCCAGAAGACGCCGGGATCATGACATAAGATCTCAGGCGCCTTCTGGAAGAACAAAGAAGATGGCTCCCGGAGAGGCCAGCGGGGGTGGGAAGCAAAAGAGCTAACGAAGCTCCCCCTAGCGGCCTCTCCCAACACCAGGTAGGGGCCTTTGGTCTCCTACCCCCCATCCACCCTAGACCACCGGGTGTCAGGCACTAGGCCCGTGGGCACATTCAGGCCCTTCCAGCCTGTGGGCGCATTAGTCGGGCCTTCTTGGCCCGTGGCTCATTTGTTTGTTGGGCCCTCCTGGCCCTCTAGGTGGGGCTTTTAGTTAGGAAGCTGGGCCCTCCAGCATAGGTGTTGCACTGTGGGCAACACCTGTGCTGGAGGGCCCAGCTTCCTAACTGTGGGGGGCATATGATGTTTGGCACTGTAGGGGCATATAATGTTTGGCACTTTGGGGGGCATATGATGTTTGGCACTGTGGGGGGCATATAATGTTTGGCACTGTGGGGGCATATAATGTTTGGCACTGTGGGGGCATATAATGTTTGGCACTGTGGGGGGCATATAATGTTTGGCACTGTGGGGGGCATATAATGTTTGGCACTGTGGGGGGCATATAATGTTTGGCACTGTGGGGGGCATATAATGTTTGGCACTGTGGGGGCATATAATGTTTGGCACTGTGGGTGGCATATAATGTTTGGCACTGTGGGGGGTATATAATGTTTGGCACTGTGGGGGGCATATGATGTTTGTCACTGTGGGGGGCATATGATGTTTGGCACTGTGGGGGGCATATGATGTTTGGCACTGTGGGGGGCATATGATGTTTGTCACTGTGGGGGGCATATGATGTTTGGCACTGTGGGGGGCATATGATGTTTGGCACTGTGGGTGGCATATGATGTTTGGCACTGTGGGGGGCATATGATGTTTGGCACTGTGGGGGGCATATGATGTTTGGCACTTTGGGGGGCATATGATGTTTGGCATTGTGGGGGACATATGATGTTTGGCACTGTGGGGGGCATATGACTGGCACTGTGGGGGGCATATGATGTTTGGCATTCTGGGGGGCATATGATTGGCACTGGGGGGAATATGATGTTTGGCATTGTGGGGGGCATATGATGTTTGGCACTGTGGGGGGCATATGATGTTTGGCACTGTGGGGGGCATATGATGTTTGGCACTGTGGGGGGCATATCTGGCACTAGGGGCATAAAGTTTTGTCATGTGGCCACTCCCCTTGTGTCATATGACCACGTCCCTGGCCACTCCCCCGATCACACCCCACGCGCATGATGTTGGCCTCTTTGGCTTGACCACTGATATTTTTCGGCTCTTTGCCTCTGACCGGTTGGCCACCCCTGCTCTAGAAGGTTCTAGATAAATGAAAAGTAGAATCTGATTGGCTGTCAGCTCCCACTTTAGTAAATGTACCCCTTTGCGTCATTCCCTTAACGCTATATATATATTTTTTTAATCAATGTTCTCTTTGTATGACTTGGTGATATTGTGATGATACAGATGGACGGATAACGGATGTTTCTCATTGCACAACTTATCTAGATCAAGGTTGAATTTTTTTCATTTTTGTTTTTGCTTCCTCGTAATCTTTTTGTTTTTTTATTCACGGAACTCTGCGCACAGTCCCAGCGAGAATTACCAGCGATCTCCCAGAACATTCAGTAAACTACAGTATACAGCGATGGATATTTCATCATTGTTAGATTTTATTCACTAGATGGCAGAACACGATCAGAACCAGCATGTGCTGCTGAGTGTGTCGGCGGGAACTCCCCGCTCGTATAATTCACCCATTAATAAGCCACGTGAACCTAATAATCCTTCATGTAAGTGACAGGGGGGAAGTCATATGGTCCCTCTGTACTTCTTGTTGTGATGAATTATAAATGCCTGCTCTTGTTATAAGGCAATCCGAAAGTCCGCAGGTGGGAAACTCTGGGGTTATGTTACAAAGACGCAAGCTTAGAATGTTCTTCCTTTAGAACGAAGTGAGTTGGAAGAGTGATACGGTGCTAGGTACCTTACAATGCACTTATATAAATGTAAGTAGTAGTAAGTGCTTCAGTAGCCAGGGCCAGTGCAAGGTTCCCCCCCCCCCCCCCCCCCAAGCAAAATTTGCTGACTTCTAACGCCATCCGCCAGGCAAGCGAATGCCCGCCCCCGCCGTGCTCTGAACATCCATGCCACTGTGTGAATGGATGTTTTGCATAAACATGCATCTGCAGGGTAGCGTACGGGGGCAAAATTATTCGATGCTCGCTGGCCATCAAATGATCTTTCCTCTGGGCTGACATAGACTTGCGGCGAACGGGTCCGGTGTCTGGGTCCGAGATCTGGGTGGGCACCTGACGTTCTGTGACTTTTGCCGCCTGCCAGGCAGCTGCCCACATGCGTTCACATGGGGACGCCCAGAGTCTTACTGGGTGCACTCAGCGTTTTCCTGGGAATGCCTAGGAAACGCTGTGCGTCCCCATGTGAACTCCTCCTGCCTACGTCCTTCCCACCCCCATGCAAGTGCCATGGCGACTATGCAAGTCGCCGAAGGCGTCCGCACAGCGGCCCTGTACATGCGCATATGCTAATATATGCATGCGCAGGGGCCAAACATCGGTCCCCGAAGCGAACACACCGAGGACCAAAGTACTTAGAATCAGGCCCTAAGGCCCATACACACTGGGTGATTTTGAGCTGAAAGCAGCTCAGTTTTGTCGTTTGAGCTGCCCAGTGTGTACGGACCCGCAGGGCCGGATTAAGCCTTCGGGGGTCCATTGTCACTTTAAACAGGGGGACTCTCTCCCTCTGGCCGCAAAGTGCATGGGAGAATATTACACTGTCAGAACACAGAGTAAAGGCAGTATAAACGTAAAGACAATAGAGTCACTAACATAGATACAAGCAAGCGGCAATATGAGCAGCAAATCCTGGCCTGTAGATCATACATATGTATAATGTCACTGACTAGTTCATATAAGCTAGGATGCAAACTCAAATGTAAGGACATGTTATAGGAACATAAGAGAGTACATGTAAACTCCAACGTTGTTGGGAGAGTACATGTAAACCCCATGCTAGTCAGGGCATCTGGATGATCAAAGAGTTGTACTCATAATATATGTGGTCTACAACTGGAGGTTGTCAGAAAGTATAGGGAAAATGAGGTGGGAGCGTACATACAAACTTGCTAGTCGTAGAAATGTTGTGGGATCTAGAACACGCTGATAATCAGAAAGCTCTAAGGGGGAAGTGCCCATCAGGGGCTCAGGTTAAAGGATCAATAGTGAATGGGTAACTGCAGGGGGGGAATATATGCACACCACGTTTTTGTCCCTCTGCTCCTTGCTCTGTAGGAGGCTCAGCACTGTCTCTGATTAAAAACCCTCCCATAACGAGGCTGCTGCTGTCTTCCTCGGGCCTGAAAAGCATGTGATGAGTTCCACCAATCTGAGCTCTGCACAAGCCTCTCCGCTTCTGCCCTCTTGCAAAGTCTCATGGGGCTTAGTCAACTCCCAGTAATGCACTGCACAGTCAGTGTGCCTTGGCACCCCATGCTCAGCACCATTAATTATTGTCACATCAGTAATTAGGTAAAGCTGCAGCACCACCCTACTCCCATGCCCAAAACCTCTTGTTACATTTTTTTTAAAATACATATCAGCCACAGGGGGGCCCTAAACAGAAGGGGGCCCAGTTGTACTGACCCCCCTGAGTCCGGCGATGAGTGGTGAGAGCTAATGCAATGCACCAGCCGCCGCCCCTCATCTGCTGGTATTACGAAAAGTTTTGGGTTCACTTATGGTAAAAGGGAGTTAGTGTTCACCCCATGGAGTACTAGGCCGCCATAGCCAAGGCTGTTCAGATTCGAAGTGCTCAGTTCAAAGTGTTATTACAATTTTTACATGGAAGCTGGAGTTATACAGGAGTCAAACAGAAGGGAAACATGAGGATTACAATGGCGAATAATCTGTCAGCCAGAGTTTGGACTGCTTTCATCTAACTACTTACTCTGGATACCCTCCGCACTGTATCATCCCCCCACGCGTCTGGGCCACCTTGCTCCCTTATTGCTACAAATATCATCTGCTGCCCCCGGAAACATGTGAAATCGGATTCCATTACTTTTACATTGAACATTGAAGTTACCACTGTTTTAATGCTGCCGTTTACACCACTGTATCTTACGTGTTCTTAGATTTTCTTCCTGGAACTTCCACTGTATGCTACACCTGAAACTGGAGGAAGGGAGGGAGGTTCAGGGGAAATCTGAGGAGAAATTACCTCACAGACGGCCAGATGCACTAAGCTTCAAAAGTGATACAATGGAGAGTGATAAACAGCCAGCCAATCAGCTCCTACCTGCCATGTCACAGGCTGTGTTTGAAAAATGTCAGGCAGGAGCTGATTGGTTGATTATTTATCACTCTCCATTGTATCACTTTTGAAGCTTAGTGCATCTGGCCACAAAAGTGTAGTGGATAAGTGGAAAAGCCTCCCATCAGAGGTGGTAGAGGCTATGACAGTAGAACTATTTAAACATGCATGGACATGATAGATTTAAGGACATCCTTACAAATAAATAAGTATCAAATAGGGTTTATGGGTAACAATATGGCAGACTAGATGGGCCGAATGGTTCTTATCTGCCGTCAAAGTCTATGTTTCTATGTTTCTACCTTTACTATGTGCACACCCTGCCAGAGGTAACCTGCGCTGTGTGCCTCATTCAAAATGATCTACTCATGTGTGGCAGGCATTCCTGGCCTTGATCCTCGAGGCACACTGGCGGTGCAAGTTTCTGTGGTATCTTGCCTTTGGCACTGATGGTTAAACCCTGAGGTACTGATTGGGTCACCTGTCCTCAGGCATGGATGTTACTGGAGCATGGGCTGCTGGTGTGCTTTAGGGACAGTGGGCCAGATGTACTAAGCCTTGAAAAGTGCTAAAACGTTGTGTGATAAACAACCAACCAATCAGCTTCTGCCTGACATTTTTCAAACTCAGTCTGTGACATGGAAGGTAGGAGCTGATTGGCTGGCTGTTTATCATTCTCCATTTTAGCACTTTTGAAGCTTAGTGCATCTGGCCCTGAGTCTGGAAATGCCTGATCTATCCTGTAATAGGATGAGATTTTTATTCATGTTCCAAAATAGCACAAAATTGCATGTTTTGAAACCGCAATTTTTTGGTCGAATTCGCAAATGTAATGGAATACAGTGTGAAAATGCTGTCACATAAAAAAGTGCGGATTTTAATCATGAAAATACACAAATGCAAATGTATGATTTTTTTAGACATGGTAATAATTGGTAAAACTAAAAAAAAAAAAAAAAAACAAGCCCCGGGTCTCATTGAGTCGGTTCTGGTGTCAGAAATTCAGGGGTCAAAAATCATAGCAGATCCCCAGGATTTCTAAAACAAGCACCAGGCCTGGTTCCCAAAATACAGGGGACAAAAAGAGTAGGGGTCCTCCGTATTTTGGTAACCAGCACTGGGGTCCATACAGCCAACAGGGTAATGCCAAAGCATTCATCTTTGTGGCTGATCAAATCCTAGTGGAGTGGGGACCCCCCAATAAAGGGGTCCCCCCTCCAGAGTTAACCCGGAGCGGGCTGAAGCCCGGTTCTGTCCCCAGTGCCCCAGGGCAGTGGGCACCGGGCTGATTGTTTAAGTTAAAAAAAAATTTGAATAAAACTATTGCGTAATGTTGTGGAACTACAAGTCCCAAATAGCCTGCACCGCATGCAGGGACTTGGAGAACAACAAGTCCCAGAATGCAGGGCATTAAAGAGCATGCTGGTACTTGTAGTTCCACAACATTACAAATAGTTAAAGAAAACACAGACATATTTCCTATATGTATAACTTTATTTCATACTACAGTCACTCACGCCTTCATAACTATGGATTCCATTGAGGGCCTGTCCTCTTGTCCAAGTAGAATCCAATAGTGGAACCTGTGAAAGGAAATGATACCTCCCACCTCCGGTGACAAACGGTCCACTTTTCTGGCTGCACGTACCCCCGATACAAGAGCAGAGAATGTGTTTACATTCTCGGCTCCTCCCACAGACCGGGGGTTAGGCCCACCCACCAGCCAATCAGAAGCCGAGATTTCTCGAAGCCTGCTCCTGACTCGCTGGTGGGCGGGCCTAACTCACAGTTTGTGGGAGGAGCCGAGAATGTAAACATTCTCTGCTCGTGTATCGGGGGTACGTGCAGCTGGAGCACAGTATTCCCATGTATGCCTTGAGTCCTTGTATGGCTTATCTCCCAGAGTAACCTTTGTAGTGCACCCACCGTGGCTGCCTCACCTGGTACACTCATGGATGGGATGAAAAAAATACACGGGCCTGACTGTGTTGGGACCCCTACTACAAGCTTTAGGATACTGCAACCACCACATTTTCTGTAATCCATTCTAGGCATGATCTAGACCACCCTGGGGACAGAAACCTTGGTGGACATGCTCACACATGGCACCATCATTTCACTTGCAGTTTACTTAGATCTGTACCTCGTAAACCCGAGAGAGTGTCCTTAGTATGCTCCAGCTGCTCTGCTCCTTTTTGGCGGACCCACCACCTTGATGCAAATTCAAGATATCCTAATTTCAGTGGGCAGGATTGGCACAAGGTGGAATTTTGCCCTGCTACATCCCCGACCAGCCAATACTAGGTACAACATTTGCAATGGGCACTTTTACTGTACAAACAAGTCTGCATACTGAAGCCACCAGTTCTGGATACATGAGAATGCCCAAGTACAGCCCAGTTGTGTCTCTTCAGTAGTAAGCTCAGCAGATGTCTCCATTGCAGAAAACATCCAGATACATTTGTCTTAACATTGGGATGAGCGACAATGGATGGATGCAACAAGCCAATTAAATGTAAATGATAGTGGGCCGTAGGTTCTCTGTGTACAAGATGTTCTCTGTCAACTGACGATGATCTCATGAGACATAAAACATAATGGATAAATAAGGGAAGATCTTTTTTCGGCATGTTTCATGATTATAACAGTGTCTTTCGGTGAAATGATTCCCGTTTTTTAAAGTTGACCTGTCATAAAAATACACATGTTCATCGTACAGAGGATTGCTACTTATAATTGCATTGTGCTAGCCAAATTGCTAGCAAATGTCAGGCATCAGAGGATAATACATCCTTCATCGTGAGATTTAATTACAAGGATCTTCTGTACTGGAAAAAATATATAAATATACAGATGAATATATACATTAAACAGTTGAAAAAAGAAAAAAACTTGAGGTTAAAAAATTACAGCTACAGTACAAAGAAAGTGAGTTCTAGCTTTGGGCCTGATTCAGACCTTTCCCCCCTCGCCCTCTGCTCGCAGTATGTTCGCCATGGCGGAACGCACCCAGCGCATGCACATGCGAACCGACGCAGCCGTGTGAATGGACCAGTATAAGGCCCTCCTCCCATGCTCAAACCTCGGCCCCATTGAACAATGAACATGACCCAGGCTGGGTTTTAAATTGTCCTTTGCTATTTTGGGCGCCTGCAGGTGTGCTGTGGCGGACAGAGTGTAAGACACTGTGATCAGCCAATCAGCTGACGGGGACATTCTGATTGGCCGTTATTGTAATTTCAGTCTGTGGTTATTTGATGGAGCAGAAGATGCTGCATCAGTATATAAAGGTGTTTTGGTCCCTGACTGACTGATAATTAATATGGTGTGGTATGGTACAGTGGGGCAGATGTATTAAGCCTTAACAAGAGATAAATGCAAGGGTGATACGGAGAGATAAACGTCCAGCCAATCAGCTCCTTACTGACTTTTTTCAAACACAGGCTGTAACATGGCAGTTAGCAGGTGATTGGCTGGACATTTATCTCTCCTTATCACTCTTGTTAAAGTTTAATACATCTGCCCCAGTATTCCATAACTGATATTGGGCCAACATGGCAACAACCTCTGTGGTCCATACAAACCTAGTTTGGGCCCATCGAATGGCTATTTCAGCATTATAAATTCCATTTGTGTCATGTATTCCTAATTTTCTATCTGACCCTTTGTGACCCTCTGTCAGAATAGAAAACAGTGGAGAAAGTCACAAGTTATAGTTGTTATTGCCAAACTTTCCTGCTGCTAACCTGGATCCAGGGTCGGATTAAGGTCTGTGGGGGCCCTGGACAACAAAATTGCAGTCCCACACCCCATGCCCCACACCCTGCTACACTTTGCCATACACAGCGGGACGCCTGCACCGTGTGACAGTGATAGAAGGTAGACTGACAGGTCATAGAGGTGATACAGACAGACAGACACAAGCTGCACTGATACTCTGACAGAGTTCGCCCTCTTTACTGGGGTGCCATCTACCAAACCACCTGAGGGGAGTCCCCTAATAGCCAGTCGTCCCCCCCCCCCCCCCACAGAGGCAGGTGGTACCTGGGCAGCGGGGATGCGGGCAGATGGGATCCATGCAGCGACACAGCGGGTGTCTAGAAGCGCTGGGGAGGCATCGGGGTCCCTCTGGTGGATGGGCAGTCAGTGGCGGGGTCCCTGCGGCAAATGGGAACCAGTAGCCCTACTAGTTCCCATCTGCCATAGGCACTCTGCCGCTGACTTCTCATCCACCGAAGGGACCCCGCCGCTGACTGCAGTGCCCAGCTGCCGCAAGGACCCCCTGCCCGCTCTGCGCTGTCCGACCCCGCTGCCTGCCACCCAACAGCCGCTGCTGCAGCAGTGTCAATGTGAGGGCCCCTGATGTGTGGGGGCCCCGGGGCGACCACCCCTGCCGCCTCATGCTTAATCCGGCCCTGTCTGGATCATATTGTACTGCTCTGATCATTGGTTTGATACCAGGGATACAGTGTATCCTGTGTTACCAAATTGGTGCAAAGAGAATATATTTTTAAGACTCGGGGGCCCATTTATCAATGAGTGATATAACTTGTTGTAAATGCTAAAACTCATTGCATATGATAAATGGTGCTCCTATGAATCAGCTCTCAACTGCCATTTTTCAAATGTATAACAGGAGCTGAACACATGGCAGTTGGCAGCTGATTGGCCGCAGTTTTATTACTCATTGATAAATAAGCCCCTTACTTTTCATATTTTTAGGTCTGTTCCCACCTCACAAAACCCAGGAAAATATTGATTCTAAATCGTGATTTCATCGTGCTTAGGGGTAAATTTACTAAGAGGGGAGTTATATTGAAAATCGGATGTTGCCAATAGCAACCAATCAGATTCTATCTATTATGTTCTAGAAAATGCTAAATAAATAAGAATTTGATTGGTTGCTATGGGCAACATCAGATCTTCATTTGAACTCCCATATTAGGAAATTGACCCCATAGTTTAAATCTCACTGCAATTGCCATAATAAGTTATATACAATCAGCTGCATTTTACCATCATAAGACTCGTGAATAGCTTTTCTGCTGCGCAAACCCTTATACCCCTATGGAAGTACATTTATTTATATATGCAAAGACTATCTAATTTATTCATGTCGCACGCAACCAATAATTGAATGTCCAGATTTATAACCAATGAATATTATTTATGAATGTAAACTGATGAAACTGTATCATGGATTACAAAATATAACAATACAGGTATTATACATAATAACGATTATTATTATGCTCCAGCATCCTTAAATAAAGCTAACCTCAGTGTTATATACTGTGTATGCGAATACAGCGCGGGAGGGGGCGTGGCTATGAAGCAGCCATTTTAGAATAACTACTTGTCGGCCATCTTAGCTAGAACACATGTTAGTCTGCCACATGGCATTCCGCCATCTTAGATTCCACTACATAGCACACAAAGGAAACCTTAGCAAAAGACTATTAACTTCCGCCTGGCAATCAAACATAAACTGACTGTACGTTCATTTGTCTTTCCACAACATTTATTCCAAATTACCTCTAACCTGCATCATGCAATACTCACAATCCTATTATAACTCGCACATTCAGCAAACACACTTTACCTGCGGCATACACAATTGAATATCATTTAAGCTACAATGTCCTTGCTATATCATACTCACATCACATGCCGTTACACACACACTTCAATACAAAGAATCCAGACAATAGTGGACTACCCTCACAGCACATGTTATCTTACAGTTACATCCGATTATCTAGGTAATCTAGCCAGACAATATACTTTAAAAGCTTTCAGTTTTATACCCACACATGGACACACTGTGGCTAGTCCAAATGTTAGCAGTTTACCTACACAAAAGACTCACTGCAGGCCGGAGCCTGCAGCACGTGTCTACACATTCTGCTTACATAGTAATAGCATTCACCATGCTCAAATCAGTATAATCACTACAGCTTATCCTTACAAATAAACGTACACTGCTATCTCTACCAATTTAAGCATATCCTCGCTCACAATTCATAACTACAGGCTAGCTAACCATCATTCACACAGATCATCTTCAACTACAGACAGAAGCTTTCTTTGTCCAAACCATAGGTAAACATACACTGGGCCTATGCACATGTTAATATCTGAAGACAAAATAAGAATGGAAGTTAACTACTCTTAAACTCTCTAGCATAATCCATATACCATAACCGGGGTCCTAGTACACAATATATCGGTCCTACAAGTTTATACATTACTCAAAGCCATGTGTCCAATCTTATCCAATCTTTCTCCAGGACTGTTGCACTGCATCTTGACTGGCTCAGGTTCCAAAAACAACTAACTTAAAACTGTATTTTTACTTCCCAAGAGAACTTTCTAGGGGGAGGGGTTGATCCTATTGTCTTCCCCTGGTATCACTAGCTTTTGTTTACAGTATCCGATGACTGGCTCAGGTGCTTTCCAGAGAACCATTCATTCACCTCCTTTCATTAGCCTACAGACACGCCCCTCTGTTTGCTGTATATTAATATAGTGTGAGCTATTCATTCTCATGTGTCGACATGGACACCAATGAAGTGCCACACTTATGTCAACATTTACATGTGTTGACCTTTCTTTGTTGATTTTTTTCTTGTGGCGATTCGCGTCACACCCCCAGCAACCCCCCCTCCGGCGATTTGCGGCCCCCCCCGCGACCCCCCCCCCTCCCGCAATTCGCGGCAACCCTCCACCGGAACCCCCATGAACCCCGCTCTCCCGCGATTCGCGGCACCCACCCCCCGCAACCCCCCCCCTCCCGCAAATCGCGGCACCCCCCGCGATTCGCGGCAGCCCCAGGATTAAATGGCACATGCAAAACACTGGCACGGCTATGGTCGACAATGAAAAAGGTTGACATGAGTTTTTGAAGATTTATTTCATTTTTTGAATGTTTTCATATTCATTGTCATGTGTCAACATGGACACCAATGAAGTGGCACACTTATGTCAACATTTACATGTGTTGACCTTTCTGTGTTTATTTTTTCTTGTGGCGATTCGCGTCACCCCCCCCCGCAACCCCCCCTCCCGCGATTCGTGGCACCCCCCGTGACCCCCCACCTCCGGCAATTCGCGGCAACCCCCCACCGGAACCCCTGTGAACCCCGCCCTCCCGCGATTCGCGGCACCCAACCCCGCGACCCCCCCCCCGCGACTTATGTCAACATTTACATGTGTTGACCTTTCTGTGTTGATTTTTTCTTGTGGCGATTCGCGTCACACCCCCCCACCCCCCCCGCCCCCGTAACCCCCCTCCCGCGATTTGCGGCAACCCACCCCGCGACCCCCCCTCCCGCGATTCTCTGCAATCCCTCCCCTCCCGCGATTCGCAGCATCCACCCCCCCACAACCCCCCCTCCTGCAATTCGCGGCACCCCCCGCGACCCCCCCTCCTGCAATTCGCGGCACCCTCCGCGACCCCCCCTCCCGCGATTCGCGGACACCTAAGTTGCAATACAGGGCATCTTTCATACAATTCTAACCATATTTCTCATATACAAACGTTCACAAATTAAGGGGGCGCAGCCCCTTACGACGGTGTGAAGAGCGCCCGTAGGGCGCGATGAATCACCTAGTATATATATATATATACACACACACACACACACACACAATATATATAGGCTAAATACTACTCACCTTTGAGATGAAATACCGCCAGTGACCACTAGAGGCCACTCTACCATCCAAATTAATCCTTAACAGAAAGTGAAAGCAAAATGATCTATTTCAAATTATGTCTCTGCATTGCTCTCTGTGGTATTCTCTTAAAATCAATCTCATCCCTCACTACCCCTGAAACTCAGCCCTCTATACACATTTCTGCCTCGATTATCCACGCCCCTCTTATTAATAAGAAATAGATTTTTACTTATCTCTCTACATTGACAATAACATCCGCAAACTGTCGCCATCAATAACATTCACAAACCACCTGCAGCTACACCTATCTCTCTATACTGTTTCTACTCCAGGGTTGCTGACTTTTTAAATCTCCTCTCCGGGAGAAGCCCGGAGAGGAGACATTCAGCAGGAGTTTGTGGGGCGGGGCTTGAAAGTGACGTCATTAAGCCCCGCCCCATGCTTGAAGATAATCCGTTTTGCACATCTCCGTGGAGGGGGCGGGGCTAAAATGACACAATTATGACACTTTAGCCCCGCCCCCTCATCGGAGATAAGTATATCGGGTTATTTAAATGGTGGAGTTTTAGCCGCGATCGGGGGGGGGGGGGGGGTGTGGCGGGGGTCCCCCAGAAACCGGGAGGTTTGCCCACCTTTCTGGGGGACCGGGAGGGGGACCCGATTTTCGGGACCCCCCCGGCCATTCCGGGAGGGTAGGCAACCCTGTTCTATTAGCTGGTGACATTTCACTTAATACAGACCCCAGCTGCTTGCCCGCTCGCAGGCACCTAACTCTCAGGAACAAAGTAATCCAGCTAACCTCATAAACATCAAATGCCTCCCTTCATCCCCCAATTCACTAAAATGTGCGTTATGGAATGCACGCTCTGTTGGCAACAAATTAACTTCCATCCACGACCTCTTCATTTCTAACAACTTCAACCTGCTGGCAGTTACAGAAACCTGGCTCACACAGTCAGACACGGCCTCGCCTGCAGCACTGTCACATGGTTGTTTCCACTTCCCTCACACCTCCAGGCCTGGTAACTGTACAGGAGGTGGGGTTGGAATCAGGGCCATCTTAACATTAGCCCGGGCCACTGAGCAAAATAATTCACTGCCCCCCTCCCACTCCGTGCAGGCAGCGGCCTCTGGGCAGCGGGAACTGGTAGCCTGTAGCGCTATTTGCCGGCTGGCGGGCGGGAAGAGCTGCTGAATTTGAAAAGACTGGCCGGATGCTGATTGGCTGAGAGAATTCAGCACCGCCCAGCAAATAGCGCTACAAGCTTCCAGCCACCGCTGCCCGGACCCCGATGCCCGCCACCCGCCGGCGCAGCCTCAACAGCTCCCTGGAGCAGTGCCGTCTTCCCCATTGTGGTGGGCAACGGGCCCCTAGAATCCTTGGGCCCCTGGACAACTGCCAATTATGCCCAATGGGAAAGACAGCACTGGTTGGAATATTACTATCCCAATCCATCACATACACAGCTCTTCCACAGGTTCCATCACTCACATTCACATAATTCGAAGTACATTCTATCAGAACTTCCAGAGGAGCTACAGCACTTTGCACAGTAAGAATTCATGCTCATGTGCCGGAAGACACACATTGGAGGTTGGGCCTCCGGTTGACTCAGGGTCCTAGTGCCCTGAGTGTTTGGCAGGAGTCCAGTGCTCTCCAACAAAAATATAAGCTAAATGGCTTGAAAGTTGACCAATGTCTTTATTGGAATATGCTTACATGGGGGGGGGGGTTTAATTCCCACCATGGCCCTAAATGTGTGGAGTTTGTATATTCTCTCCATGCTTGCGTGTGTTTCCTCCAGGTACTCCGATTTCCTCCCACAATCAAAAAAACATACTGGTAGGTAAATTGGCTCCCATCAAAAATGAACACTAGACTGAATATGTGTGCATGTTCAAATATTCTCTGTACAGCGCTGCGGAATATGTGTGCGCTATATAAATAACACTGATACATACAAGAAATAAGGAGTGCTTGATAACTTTGCAATCCATTTGCAAGTTGATTGACAGGAAGCTGCCATTTGTGGAGGTTTGTTGCTGTTATCCCAGACAGTCAGAAAAAGCGCTGGCGTGCACTGGCGTGCGCAGACGTTAGCTCCGCCCTCGATCAGTCTGTTTCTATCGGACAGTTGTGTTTCATTAGCAGCGAATGAGCATTGGCATGCAAAGCTTACTCATCGCTGACTCAGCAATTACAAACTTCATGAAGTGAAATGTAGGAAACAGAAATTGCATTCACGTCCATCTGTTTCTGCTCTTATGCCCCCTGACTCGCTGAGGATGTTCACCATAAGGGCAGAGGGGGAAAAAATAAATAATTAAAAGGTCTGATATATAGGACTTCAAATGGTAGTAAAATTCAGCCCAGATGACTACAGTGGGGTAGATATTTAAGATTTCTCTCCCCATGTTTACAAGGCAATCAAGCCGGGCAGCCAGATGTTGCGTTACATAAAAGTACCGTTCTGCAGCGGAGCACATATGGTTCCAGCCACATAAATACAGCCAGGAATAATGGTTACTTGAACTTCGTTAAACTACCTTAGCATAGGTAACACATGGATATTGGACTATTATCATTTGTGGCTGTTGTTCTTTTAATTATCAGTCTTTGTTCCTGGAAGTTGCATTGATAACAACACTCACTGATTGGTTCCATCCGTCCAGCTCTAGGAAAGAACATCTGAGCTGTCATCCAAGAGCAAACAGTGGAAAGATTTCCTTCTGCGGAGCTTCGGACAATGTGTGTGAAGAACTGGTTTTGATAACTTACAATTATCCTGATAGTCATTTCCATTATATTTACATTTACCGAATTATTTCAACATGTTCCTCCTCCAGGTGGAAGAACAGATGGGATACAGACCTGGGATTCTCACAACTAATGGAACAAGTTAATATTTTTGTGTTACAATTACAATTGTCTTACAATTAAACACATTTTGTAACACATCTTTGTTACAATAACTTTTTTGATCATTGATATTTATAATGATTTAAAAAAAAATATTTATACAATTGACATTTTACCTATGGCTCCGTTACATTATAAAATGAATTGGATACTGGCTGAACGGATGTATATTGACTTCACAAGCCATGGCGCAACGCGTTTCGTCCCGACTTTGCCTATTTGTCACATTTTCTTTTAACTCCAATGACAGAATGCTTGGCCTGTGACATCACTCATACCCCTTTCCCACTGCAGGCTTTACACGTGTAAATGCCGTTTTTTTAGCCTTTTTAAACGGCTAGAGCTGCAGTGGGAAAGCTCCAGGTTGCTTTACACGGGTAACAAATACCGGTTTTTGTTACCCGTGTAAAAAGCAGTGTTTTTAACGTGTAATAGCCGTTTTTTCGGCAGTGGGAAAGGGGTAGCCCTTTACCCGTTAAAAAAAAAAACGGCATGGGGTCCCCCCCCACTGCCGAAACCAGCACCAGGCTGAAGGAGCCGGGGCTGGTAATAAAAAATCAGGAAACCCGACAAATAGGGGTTCCCTGATTTTTTACAACCAGCCCCAGGCTCCAGGTCCGGGGCTGGTTCCCAAAATACGGGGGACAAAATGACTAGGGGTCCCCCGTATTTTAAGAACCAGCCCCAGGCACAACCAGCCAGCAGGGTAATGCCACAGCCGGGGGACACTTATGATATAAGTTCCGCGGCCAAAGCATTAACCCTACCGACCAGTCAGCCTGGCCAGGGGCCCTGGGGGAGTGGGGACCCCCCCAATAAAGGGGTCCCCCCCCTCCAGGACTTACCTGACCAGGCTGAAGCCTGGTGCTGTCCCCGGTGACCCTGGAGCGGTGGTCACCGGGCTGATGGTATTGTGTAAAAAATAGAATAAAAACCATTGTCTTTTACTGGTGAACTATGAGTCCCAGCAAGCCTCCCTCGCAAGCTGGGACTTGGAGAACCACAAGTCCCAGCCTGCGGGGCATTAAAGGGCCCGCTGGGTCTTGTAGTTCCACAGTAAAAGAAAGAGTTAAATAAACACACTGACACACGTGAAAAATAAAAGTTTAATACATACATAACACATACATACTGATACTTACCTATCTTGAGCCCGTAGGTAGCCCTGGTCCTGATGTCCTGGTCCGTGTCGGCGTCTGTATCCAGTCGGCATCCCTGTCGGCGACGGCGTCGGCGGTCCGGAGTCCGAAGAAATCCATTTGGGAAGCTGTGGAAGGAAATCCTACTCACCTGTCCCAGCGCGACGTAGTCCAGGTAAGGTCTTTGCAAAAAAAACAAACCGACACCCGAACCAAGCGAACAGGCAGAGAGCCGCACGGTGTGTTTACATCGTGCGGCTCCGCCCCCGAATGCCGCTATTGGCCGCCTTGCGGCCTAGCGGCCAATCAGGAGCCGCTAGGCCGCAAGGCGGCCAATAGCGGCATTCGGGAGGCGGAGCCGCACGATGTAAACAAACACACGTGCGTCTCCGTCAGTCCGGTCTGGTTCGGGTGTCGGTTTGTTTTTTTTGCAAAGACCTTACCTGGACTACGTCGCGCTGGGACAGGTGAGTAGGATTTCCTTCCACAGCTTCCCAAATGGATTTCTTCAGACTCCGGACCGCCGACGCCGTCGCCGACAGGGATGCCGACTGGATACAGACGCCGACACGGACCAGGACATCAGGACCAGGGCTACCTACGGGCTCAAGATAGGTAAGTATCAGTATGTATGTGTTATGTATGTATTAAACTTTTATTTTTCACGTGTGTCAGTGTGTTTATTTAACTCTTTCTTTTACTGTGGAACTACAAGACCCAGCGGGCCCTTTAATGCCCCGCAGGCTGGGACTTGTGGTTCTCCAAGTCCCAGCTTGCGGGGGAGGCTTGCTGGGACTCATAGTTCACCAGTAAAAGACAATGGTTTTTATTCTATTTTTTACACAATACCATCAGCCCGGTGACCACCGCTCCAGGGTCACCGGGGACAGCACCAGGCTTCAGCCTGGTCAGGTAAGTCCTGGAGGGGGGGGACCCCTTTATTGGGGGGGTCCCCACTCCCCCAGGGCCCCTGGCCAGGCTGACTGGTCGGTAGGGTTAATGCTTTGGCCGCGGGAACTTATATCATAAGTGTCCCCCGGCTGTGGCATTACCCTGCTGGCTGGTTGTGCCTGGGGCTGGTTCTTAAAATACGGGGGACCCCTAGTCATTTTGTCCCCCGTATTTTGGGAACCAGCCCCGGACCTGGAGCCTGGGGCTGGTTGTAAAAAATCAGGGAACCCCTATTTGTCGGGTTTCCTGATTTTTTATTACCAGCCCCGGCTCTTTCAGCCTGGTGCTGGTTACGGCAGTGGGGGGGACCCCACGCCGTTTTTTTTTTTTAAATTCTCCCCCCCCCCCCTATCTTTACACTGCTTAAACGGGTTTTTAAACGGGTAAGTGTGAATGTGACAAAAACAGCTTTTAAACGGTAATTTACCGTTTAAAAGCTGCAGTGGGAAAGAGTCTTTATGGCTCTTACCCGTTTAAAGACCCGTTTAAAAAAAACGGGTCTTTACCCGTGTAGGCAGTGGGAAAGCAGCATAAGGGTCTAGTCAACCGGCTTCCATAGAGGAGAACTGAACAGCTGCTAGGTTGTCGAGACCGTTACAGCTTGGTGATATGCGCATTATTTTAGATGCAGATGTACTATATTATACGCCTGCAGATTTAATGAAACTAAGTTGCTTGTTTTTCAGGAAATGAAAGGTTTTAAGCACTTTCGAGTGTCCACTCGTTCTGTTTGTTTTATTTTTGCTACATTAAATATTACGCAGTGTCAGATGGTCCACAGGGATACACGGAAAACACAGGGGGCGAGATGTACTGAGCCTTGAACAGTGATAGAATGGTGAACCACCAGCCAATCAACTCCTAACTGTCATTTTAAAATACAACCTGTGGTGTGACAGTTAGGAGCTGATTGGCTGGTAGTTTTTCATTTTCTATTTGATCACTTTTCAAGCTTAGTACATCTGGCCCCAAGTGGGTTCCACTGTTTGAAGGTCCATCTCCACCTCAAGGGGTCATGCTCTATAACGTGCACTTAAATAATACATTACATATATGTTACATTCCTTAACTCTCGTGTTACAGGCTGTGTCTGAAAAATGGCAGTTAGGAGTCCATTGGTTGGTACTTTGGGCCAGATGTATCAAGCTTCAAAAAGTGATAAAAACAACCAGCCAATCAGCTCCTATCTGTCATGTTACAAGCTGGGTTTGAAAAATGACAGGTAGGAGCTGATTGGCTGGTTGTTTATCACCCTCCACTTTATCACTTTTTGAAGCTTGATACATCTGGCCCTTTATCTCTCCATTTTATCGCTCTTCAAGGTTTAGTAGCGACCCATACTTGCCTATTCTCTCGGAAGATGCTGCAAAGTCCCCCGCACCCCCAGAAGGGCAGGAAAATTCCTCGTATTCGTCCCACATCCTAGTGATGGGGGCAGGTTGGAGAGACAAACACCGGCAGTCACAGTGCCGCTAGGAGCGGGTGTGGCTAAAATGACATTGCGCCATTTTGCATCATTTTAGCCCAGCAAAGTGCACAGCAGCAAATGTAGTTCAGTATGCTTAGTACCTCTCTCCTATAGAGCGATACTACTGCTCACACACACACACACACACACACACACACACACACACTCAGAGCACTGTCGGAGGTACTGTATGCCCTGCTGACGCTGAGAAAATCAATTGAGACGGTGCCTTGGTTTCATGTGATCTGTCATGAGTCAGAACTAAATGAGTTTTTCAGGAGGAATCCAGATAATGAACATTTCCGTGGCCTGGTCAGCAGAGTGAGCAGAGGCTGTTCAGTTCTCCTGTCTCATTGTCAGCATGGAGGACGAGGGTCCTAGCAGGTGTCCAGGCCTGGGGCAGTCTTCATTTGTACAGAACTTTTCAACAGCTGGAGCTTTGAAGTCCACAATCTCTCACCGCCGCCCGAATATCAGCCTCACCGCAGCCTTTCATCACTTGTGTTTTAAGAGGAAAACTACAGCATATGTCAGGGCTGAGATCACATTTATGTATATTAGAGACTAAGGGGGTGATTCAGCTTGGGTCGGCAAGCAGCAAAATTCTCTGCTTACCGAGCGCTGAAACGCCGCTGCCGGGTGAGTGAATGCCCGCCCCCTGCCGCCATGCGAATGTCTGCCCCAGCATGCTAATGGTGTTACGGATCTGGGTGTGAACCCACCGTGGGAGTACTGTGACAGGCATGTGTGGATGATGGTGGTGGGCTTTGCCCTCAGCCGTGACCGCTGTTTAGGATG
Source organism: Crinia signifera (assembly GCF_055691185.1). Classification (NCBI taxonomy): domain Eukaryota; kingdom Metazoa; phylum Chordata; class Amphibia; order Anura; family Myobatrachidae; genus Crinia; species Crinia signifera. The sequence goes on along the minus strand of NC_139221.1, from coordinate 21,976,766 downwards.
GCCACGGCACACCCTACACTGACTCTATTGGCCTTCTCGGGCAGGTGACCGTAGACTGCGGGTTGCTAGGCTTCTCCCGTAGTCGCCGCATTCGAAGGAGCGATAAGCCCGCTCCAAACCCGATGCAACCAGGTTTTATGGGATGACAAGTCTACGGCAGGGCCGTAACTAGGGGGGGGGGGCTGGGGGGTCACGCGCACCGGGCGCTGGAGGGGGGGGCGCTGTCAGGTCCGGGAGAGTGACAGCCAGCGGGGTTTCGGGGACTGATGTAGCCCGAGTCCCGCTGCTGTCAGCTAACCCGTCGCTTGCGAGCGACGGGTACGCCACTCTGACACATATTAGTATGACAAGCGGCCCGACTATAGCCGCTTGTCATTGACTTTTGAATGCCATTGCCGACGCCGACGCCGCGTTACTGTCCGTCTGTGCCTGCCGCGCACAGCATTACTGGGAACGTGGGAGGGGACGTGATGACGCGGCAGCCGCCCCCCAGCCATTGGTTGGCGCGGCCGTGTCACCGCGTCCCCTCCCACGCTCCCAGAAATGCTGTGCGCGGCAAGCACAGACGGCAGCCACATTATCGACTCCAAGCAGTTCTAAAGTTTCCCCACGTCCCCTCCCAGGCTCCCTGAATCTGTGCAGGGCGGGCGCAGTAGGATTTTTGAGATGCCAAAACGGCTGCTAAGTAAGGAAAAGGCAATTTTTTTATGTGCATTAGTGTATATATATATATATATATATATATATATATATATATATATATATAAATATATATACACACACACACACACACACACACTGTGTGTGTGTATGTATATATATATATATATATATATATTTATATACACTATATATATATATATATACATATACACACTGTGTGTGTGACATATATGTTTAATGGAGCATCACGCTGTGGGGCATATGTATAATGGGCATCATGTGTGTGGCATAAGTTTAATGGAGCATCACGGTGTGTGTCATGTATAATGGGCATCACAGTGTGCGTCATATGTATAATGGGCATCACAGTGTGCATCATATGTATAATGGGCATCACGGTGTGTGGCATATGTATAATGGAGCATCACGGTGTGTGTCATGTATAATGGGCATAACAGTGTGCGGCATATGTATAATGGGCATCACGGTGTGCGGCATATGTATAATGAGCATCCAGGTGTGGGGCATATGTATAATGGGCATCACGGTGTGTGGCATATGTATAATGGAGCATCACGGTGTGTGTCATGTATAATGGGCATAACAGTGTGCGGCATATGTATAATGGGCATCACGGTGTGCGGCATATGTATAATGAGCATCCAGGTGTGGGGCATATGTATAATGGAGCATCACGGTGCGGATCATATTTATAATGGGCATCACGGACTGCACTTTTGGGGTCATGTGTATCTGGCACTGCACTATTGTGGGCATATGTGTATCACACCTCCATTTTCCATGGCCGCACCCCATGTGGCTACAGCTCTTAGAGAGCTGACCATGCCCTCATAGCGGAAAAAATGGGGGATGTAGTCTCGCAGGAGTACCACGGTAGTAGGTGAACGCTCTAATTTTGGACGCGTGCCTTCGGCACGCGCAGATGTCTCCTCTACTCTGCCTCCTCTCCTCTGCCTCCAGTGTTGGGAGGTATGTTTGTGACATATTGGACATTGCAGTGTGTGGCACATTGTGTATCATTCAGGGACAGTGTTCTATCCAGTGGCAGCAGCAATTAACCATTGCTTATAATGTGTACTGGGGGGCATTACGGTTTGTGGTGTAATGTGCTCTGGGCATTACGGTGTGTGCTATAATGTGAATTGATACTACTATGTGACCACACCACTTCTCCCCCCCTTCTTCGGCGCGCACTGTCCCTGTTTTCAGGTTCATATAGTTTCTAGAGGGATCATTTATAAATATATATTTCATTTCAGAATACAGTGTATATATAATATATGATATATTGTCTTGTTTGTTGGTTTAATATCACCCATCACCCTTCTGTTGTCTGCAAGCATATATATATATATATATTTTTTTTTGGGGGGGGGGGGGGGGGGGCACTAAATGAATGTCTTGCCCCGGGCACCAGAAACCCTAGTTTCGGCCCTGTCTACGGCGACCACCCGAGACAGGACCAAGAGGAGATCTAACTACAGGCACTAACTGAACAGGACACCCTTGCTAATGGCACCAGGCCAAGGACGGGGTGTGTAGTTCCACATCATCTAGATGCCCATATATTCAGTACCCCTGGTATCATAGCTCTATGCGATGAGTGTATTAACATTGGGCCACATACTGTATATAGAAACTGAGAATAAAACTTAGCAGGAGGTAACCCAGCATTATAATGTGTCCCATTCAATGTCTAGAGCCGTCGTATGCCCGAGGACTAAAATTTGGTTGTCCTTTCTTGTGGCTGAGACTTAGTTAATTGGCTCCATAGATGAATACTTGACATACTGCGGACTTGTGCCTTCTATAATATCCCATTCAACATTTACTTTTATTTAAATGACGCTTTTAATTTACTACAAAATTCTGTCCCACTGCCACCTGTGTCCCAGAGAGAGCCATATGTATTTGTACACATCGCTGTGTGACATCCTGTTTAGTCTGAGCGCTGTACTGTATTTATATTTCACTTGTGAATTCCTAGTAAGCAGAAGAATAATTATGAAGTAACACAAGTATTTTGTCATGGAAAAATTTCCCTAAGTAGTTTGCACGACATACCCTCAGCTGTCGGCCTGGGAGAGCTGTCAGGAGACTGGAAATAGGCTGAATTTAGAGCTTTTGGTTATATACTACAGTAGCTGGCGTACCTGGCGTTGTCCTGATTTAAATGTTCATGTTATTATGTTGTCAAAGAGTTAGATGTAACCGTCAGCAATTTAACACATAATTAGCAGCTTAGAAGCTCTTCCAACACACCCATGGGGTGGCTGCCCAGTGTCGTTTTTGTTTTTGGGGTGTCACCAGTAGCCACAATCTCCATCTTTTTGCCAGTTCGAGTGCTGTTCATGTTGGCCAAGTGCTGTTCCTGCCGGCCCCAGTGATGTTCCTATCGCCATCTATGAGCTTGATAATTGGAGGAACGTCTGCTGCAATGAGCTGTAGCCTTTATCTAGCATAAAGCCTGGAGATTCCTTGCCTTAGGGACTACAGGAGCGGTGCGTCTCCTAACATAATAATCATACTCATACCTCGGCACTCTGGTCTTGTGTTCGGGTTCTGGATGATGAGAGACTTTCGGCAGCACTTTAGTCCCCTCAGGAGTCTTATGAGGGACACAGACACGGTTCCTCTCCACCCGTGTCTTGATGAACTTGGCCTTGCTCCCATAGGTCATTGTGCTGCGGGCGTCTTCATAGTCACTATCCGTGGGGCTGATGTGTGTGATCATGACCATTCGGCCTTTCCCGCTCAGTGCTCCCTTAAGCATCCAGGTCAGCTTGCTGTCCCGGTAGTTTCTATGGCTGCCTGGTCTGTCACGCAGTCCCATGATGCAGGTTCTTAGGGCGAGAAGGGAGCGGTTGATGTAGCCTCCCTCTATTATGGTCTGGCCACTGTTTGCAGTCTGGCTTGCCCGCTCTGATCCTGCCAGGTCTACCATGTACAGCCTGGCTGTGCTCACACCATCGCTGTCCTCCTGCTGTATGGTGATCTGCAATACTGCATAGGAGCGGGATGATGTCTTATTAGCGGTGGTGGGAGCTTCAGAGCGCCGCTTATTCCTCTTCTCCAGCAGGGCCATGGCCTCCTCAGGACTGCTAAGGGTGAACTCGGCAATCCCTTCTATTTTGGTGTTGCCATTGGGATCCTCTCTGAGCACCAAAGACCCAGAGGAAGGTCTTAGAGGGTCCCGGACTCTTTCATTGTAGATCTCAGCATATGACAATGATAAAGAGAAGTTATTTATTTTTCCAGTCTCCTCAATAGCATTAAACAGGTCAAACACTTGGTTGAATTTGAATGTTGTCTCTCTTGTCCTGGTTGAGCTCAGGACGTTGTTAAGATCCTCACAGGGTCCTGCAGTAGCACTGTCTGCGGTCCGAGCTGGTGGGCGATGCATTGTGCGCGGTTCTTAGTCTCCGTTCTATTAAATGGATGGATAGAGCGACAGTCACTTGATGATCTTTAGCTTTGTGACTTTTAGGGCAGTATTCAATGAGGCCAATGAGGCGAATTTGTGCTATTTTCGCGTTGGAAGGTGATTTTTTGTGTCAGAAAGTGAATCACCCTATTCAACATGCACTTTTCGCCGTCTTTCTAAGTGATTTTCGCCATGTGTCACGGTGTAGCATGGTGAAGTGGAATGTGAACTTTTAAAATAAAGTTTTTTTTTTTTACATTTGGTGTAAAAAAATCAGGAATTTTATTCTGTGAAGGGGCATGTTATTTTTATTCATGTGCTTATAGCACATGAATATATATTTAATTATTTTTTTTAATTTTTTTTACACATAGCAGCCAGCATGGGACCGGGAGCAGAGAGCCGCTCATTACATATTCATATATTCACTGCTCCCGATCATTACATATGCACGATCAGGAGCAGTGAATACCCGGTCCCCTGCTGGCTCTCCCGGGGGGCAGCTTGTGCTGCCTGGGTCCCGGGGAGCCCTCCTCCCCTCCACATACGTTCTGGGGCAGGCAGGGAGACTTCCATTTCCCTGCCTGCCGCTGTCCCCCGGCTCCCTGCGGGACACCGCAGGGGTTAAGAATCGCCATTAGGGGCAGCGAGCCCCTGCGACGTTGAATACAGGGACAGCAGGGGGACAGTGAGGCTCCAGAACACGGCGACTGTGCAGCGAATCCTAAACAGGATTCGCTGCACATCGCCATAAAACTCATTGAATACTGCCCTTAGTCTCCATCTTATCTTGATCCTCAGTCTTCACAAAAGAAAGATAAATTATCTGTGTTGGCTCTAGTCCAGCAATATCAGATATGAGCCAGGAAGCAGCACACGGATCAGTCCAGTATACACACTGGGAGATATAATGAGGGATATCTCTTATTTTATCACCCAGTGTTTACAGGGCTATAACGTGGATGGAGATAATGCACCAGCCAATCATCTCCTAACTGCCACGTTACAGGTGGTGCTTAAAAATGACAGTTAGGAGCTTTTGGTCGGTACTTTATCTGTCTGCACTTTATTTCTCTCCGAGCTGTGATCAATATCCCCCTTATTGAATGGAATTATAATGTGCATTCATAAACACCCCCAACCCCCCTGTACCATGTCAACCCTATCCCTAATATGTGTTGTTTACTTCCCAAAATGTTAAATTCCAACATATTCCGATAACTAAATCCTAATCTTACATTTATCACCCAGTATAACCCCGCTCATAGCAGAATGTGAAAGTAAATATTTGGATTTCAGATTTGGAATCCGAAGTAAAACCTCGTCCCTTGTAATATACGCAAGTGACCCAGCGAATTAATCCTGTGTTTGTGTAATATGAAGATGTACTTTCATTCACAAATGTGAAACCTTTTACTTCAAATCCACAAAACCAATCAGTCGTTTGCCAAAATCACGTCCAAATCTTCTTGGCTATATATGGAGAGTTTCTAAGAAATGTGTAATAATTACTCGGATGTTACAAACATCTATGGTTATAATTGCGCAATAGAAATCTGCAAAATAGTAAAAAAAAAAAAGTGAAATATGTTTTTTTGGTTTTGTCTATGTATTTGTCTTCCCCTACAGTGGTGGATAATCTATTCTTGATTTTTATAAAAAGTAAGAATACAATGCCCCAATTGTATTGACAGATCCCTACAAGTTGGTAGGTACATAGCTGATGTGAGCAAGAAGGTTAGTCCAAAAGTTGATTACAACCAGAGCAGGTTTTATTGAAGATAACTTGTGATAGCAGACATTGGGGCAGATGTATTAAGCCTGGAGAAGAGATAAACTGGAGATAAAGTGGAGATAACTTGGAAGAGTTAACGCACCAGCCAATCAGCTGTGTTTGAAATATGACAGTTGGGATCTGATTGGCTGGTGCGTTATCTCCTTCCACTTTATCTCCAGTTTATCTCTTCACCTGGCTTAATACATCTGCCCCAATATATGGTATCAATCAATCCTGTTATTGGAGCACTGTAGTGCTCCAATAACACAGTGACAAACCTGTGCACTTGCAGGTAGAGGCATAACATCACGTCTTAGTCATAGATATGATGTTATTCAAAGAGATGAGACATGCACAATAACACACAGTTAAGAAACAGATACAGTATGCACGAAGGGCCTGACTCAGTGATGTTCACTCACCTAATAGATTATGCACAGTACATCAACGATGGTTTGAGATGTGCACATGTGCAGGTCCCTTTCTGCAACTCTGATTAACATGCTGTGGCCATTTAGGGAGGACCAAAGGTTGGCCTAACAATAAGAAAGTTGGAATGCTCTGATTGACTCAAGGAGTTGGTCTTAAAATAGGAATATCGGAATAATGTTCTTGTTTCAAGAGGATCTAATAATAATGTCCATAATGAGTGAGGTGTGGCTGGTGCCATCGCTCAGGGCTCAAATGGCCTAGCCCAGTGGTTCTCAAACTCAGTCCTCAGGACCCCACCCAGGTCACCTGGCACATGTGACCTGGAAAACATGATCTGTGTGGGGTTCTGAGAACCAAGTTTGAGATCCTGTGGTCTAGCCCCTTAAATATTCTAATAGTCTGATTGGATGCAGCTTGGTCTAGCCCCATGGATATTCTATCGCTATGATTGGCTACTTGTTGATCTAGCCCCATGAATGTTCTAATGATCTGATTGGATGCAGGTTGTTCTATCTCTATGAATATTGCAGTGCTCTGATTGGTTGCAGGTTTCTCTAGATCTATGAATAATGGAGTTGCATGTTGGTCCTATGAATATTACAATGCTCTTATTGGCTACAGGTTGGTAAAACCCTGTGTATGCAGTAAAAGTCTGCTTGCCTACAGGTTGGTCTGGCCCTGGGGATATTGTAGTGCTCTGGTTTACAAATCGGCAGCTGACACATACAAATCAATTACAAAGAGAAAAAAAATAGTAATTCCAGGAAAAATCACCTAAATACAAATATGCCACAAATAAATGGGGGTCTGGAAAGTGTACAAGAAGATAAATCATTAATGATTAGCAGCAGAATCATACAGTGGTATCCCTGATCATAAGCAGAGGAGAACACTGGAAGTCTCTGAGTAATTGTAATGAACCAGTTGCAGTAATACGATACAATTACAGATGAAAGTAAGACCACATTTCAGGAATAAGGTAGATACAATATGTACAATATCAATGTAGGAGAAGAAACTGGATCCGACCAGGAACAGGGTTTGTCTGCTTTGTTTCAGTGCCGTTGAGCTAAGGCAAGTTACATGATCTACTGTACTATTCCTGGCAATCGCTCCGGAGTAATACATTGTGACTCGGCGGTGGAATCTGTACTCTGCGCACAAACCATGTGTTACAATCATTTCCTGAAACATAAGTGTGAGATATTATTTGAATCATTATGAATTAATATGTGACCATGGCTTTAGCTTTCATCTGATTTACTGACTTGTCTGTACCTTTCAGCATCTCCTACTACATTACTATGCTCAGTGGCATAAGTTCATCCCAGTTGCCCGGAGGCAAGGTAAGTACCGGTGCCCCCCCAAATAGCTAATTCAGTAAGGTGTCTGTCTCCAGTAAGGTCATGGGTATGATACAGGATGTGACACTTGCAAAAATGATGTTAGAAGGGGGAGTAAGCCACATTAGTAATATCAACTGCTTTCAATTAACTGATTCAAACTTAAAGGGAAGGAGAGGTGCCCTCTTGGGAGCAGGAGCCCGGCGGCAGTTGACTCCATTGCCTCCCAGAGTTCTGCATCTGACTATGCTCCTGTCTACTGTGTGATTTTCAGCGGTGCCTTTATGTCATCAGGGATATCTGTTTATTTCTGTTGGCTTATGATACAATAAAAAAAGATGCAGTCCGGATTATCAGAGCCGGCCATAGCTAATTTGATGCCCTAGGCAACATTTTTGTTGGTGCCCCCTAGCGCTGTTGCTACAGAACTTCTGCCCCTGACCCATTGCTCCTTATTCACATTACCCCACACTGCATTGCTCCTTTCACACACTGCATCACACAGTAGTGCTCTTTAAACACGTTGTAACACAAATACATGAAACACCACACCCTAATGCACCTTATACACATAATGCCACAGTAATAGTGACCCTTATATGCATAATGCCACACAGTAATACCACTTGCACATATTCCACACATTACATCCCAATATAGACATTAAAGCCTGTGCTAGCTGCAGGGAGTCAGTGCAAGCTCATTCTTCTAGACTCCACAAAGGCTCAGGGGAGGAAGAGCACATGCAGCTGGGCATGCACAGCAACTCTTCTCGAGGGATGGTGTCCATTTTTCTTACTGCCCACCCTTGCCCCCACTGTCTCTACTTAATGTTGTATGAGCTGCATGCCCCTAGACATTCTAAATGCCCAGACATTTGCCTAGTTTGCCTATGCCTAGGGCCCGCTTATACCTCCCAAAATGCAGACTTTAAAAACTGTAAAGGGGCATGACCCTAAAAATGGTGTGGCTATGTGGGGAGGAGCTATCGTGAGCCACACCCTGTTTTCATTACTATGGAAATGGCAGACCTGTAAATAATGTGGACTTTTTACACTGAGACGTTCCTTTTTCCGTTCATGTTAGCAAAAGGTGCTTCTGTGTCCCCACCACTCACCAGTTGCCTGACCCGGCAAAGACGAACCAATGTTAATGCTCAAGGTCTGTCATATGATGGAAATGGTGGTTCGATAAAAAGACTTCTAAGAGGTGACCATTGAGGAGATTAAAGGATTTTTTCTAAGAGACTTCCAACAGGCAGCGGGTCTACCAGTGGTAGGGTGGAAATACTGGGGAGTGTGGGGAACTACGAGACTATAGAGACTTCCAACAGGACAGCAGGCAGCATGGGTCTACCAGTGATGGGGTGGAAGTACTGGGGAGTGTGGGGAACTACGAGGCTATGGAGACTTCCAACAGGACAGCAGGCAGCATGGGTCTACCAGTGGTAGGGTGGAAATACTGGGGAGTGTGGGGAACTACGAGACTATAGAGACTTCCAACAGGACAGCAGGCAGCATGGGTCTACCAGTGATGGGGTGGAAGCACTGGGGAGTGTGGGGAACTACGAGGCTATGGAGACTTCCAACAGGACAGCAGGCAGCATGGGTCTACCAGTGGTAGGGTGGAAGTACTGGGCAGTGTGGGGAACTACGAGGCTATGGAGACTTCCAACAGGACAGCAGGCAGCATGGGTCTACCAGTGGTAGGGTGGAAGTACTGGGCAGTGTAAGGAACTACGAGGCTATGGAGACTTCCAACAGGACAGCAGGCAGCATGGGTCTACCAGTGGTAGGGTGGATGTACTGGGGAGTGTGGGGAACTACGAGGCTATGGAGACTTCCAACAGTATAGCAGGCAGCATGGGTCTACCAGTGGTAGGGTGGAAGCACTGGGGAGTGTGGGGAACTACGAGGCTGTGGAGACTTCCAACAGGACAGCAGGCAGCATGGGTCTACCAGTGTTAGGGTGGAAGTACTGGGGAGTGTGGGGAACTACGAGGCTATGGAGACTTCCAACAGGACAGCAGGCAGCATGGGTCTACCAGTGGTAGGGTGGAAGTAGTGGGGAGTGTGGGGAACTACGAGACTATGGAGACTTCCAACAGGACAGCAGGCAGCATGGGTCTACCAGTGTTAGGGTGGAAGTACTGGGGAGTGTGGGGAACTACGAGGCTATGGAGACTTCCAACAGGACAGCGGGCAGCATGGGTCTACCAGTGGTAGGGTGGAAGTACTGGGGAGTGTGGGGAACTACGAGGCTATGGAGACTTCCAACAGGACAGCAGGCAGCATGGGTCTACCAGTGATGGGGTGGAAGTACTGGGGAGTGTGGGGAACTACGAGACTATGGAGACTTCCAACAGGATAGCAGGCAGCATGGGTCTACCAGTGGTAGGGTGGAAGTACTGGGGAGTGTGGGGAACTACGAGGCTATGGAGACTTCCAACAGGACAGCAGGCAGCATGGGTCTACCAGTGATGGGGTGGAAGTACTGGGGAGTGTGGGGAACTACGAGGCTATGGAGACTTCCAACAGGACAGCGGGCAGCATGGGTCTACCAGTGGTAGGGTGGAAGTACTGGGGAGTGTGGGGAACTACGAGACTATGGAGACTTCCAACAGGACAGCAGGCAGCATGGGTCTACCAGTGGTAGGGTGGAAGTACTGGGGAGTGTGGGGAACTACGAGACTATAGAGACTTCCAACAGGACAGCGGGCAGCATGGGTCTACCAGTGGTAGGGTGGAAGTACTAGGGAGTGTGGGGAACTACGAGACTATAGAGACTTCCAACAGGACAGCGGGCAGCATGGGTCTACCAGTGGTAGGGTGGAAGTACTGGGCAGTGTGGGGAAGTACGAGGCTATGGAGACTTCCAACAGGACAGCAGGCAGCATGGGTCTACCAGTGGTAGGGTGGAAGTACTGGGCAGTGTGGGGAACTACGAGGCTATGGAGACTTCCAACAGGACAGCAGGCAGCATGGGTCTACCAGTGTTAGGGTGGAAGTACTGGGGAGTGTGGGGAACTACGAGGCTATGGAGACTTCCAACAGGACAGCAGGCAGCATGGGTCTACCAGTGGTAGGGTGGAAGTACTGGGGAGTGTGGGGAACTACGAGACTATAGAGACTTCCAACAGGACAGCAGGCAGCATGGGTCTACCAGTGGTAGGGTGGAAGTACTGGGGAGTGTGGGGAACTACGAGGCTATGGAGACTTCCAACAGGACAGCAGGCAGCATGGGTCTACCAGTGGTAGGGTGGAAGTACTGGGGAGCGTGGGGAACTACGAGGCTATGGAGACTTCCAACAGGACAGCAGGCAGCATGGGTCTACCAGTGATGGGGTGGAAGTACTGGGGAGTGTGGGGAACTACGAGGATATGGAGATGGTGCATGTTTTTCAACCTCAATCATTGTTCCATTGTATCAACTCCATCCCAGGATTCTAGTTTAGATGTTCTAGTGAGCTACTAGCCCAGTAAATTAGGTTAACCCCCCCCCCCCCCAGTTCCTTGCAACACACCCCCTAAAGGCCAACAGCATGTACAGTAACTTATGATGCGGCTTCGTGGTCCTGCAACGATGCCATAGGGCCAAAATTGCACATGTGCCTGAACAGATCCAAAACCATCATACAATAGTGAGATAATATAGAACCGTCCACCTCTGGATGAGCCTCACCATCTGCAGTACGTCACAGCTAATCCCTGTTTCCTTTCATATCAATGTTTCTATCACTGAGTTGCTAACTGGTAAAACAACTGCACTGCAATGTTGCTATGGAAACACCTGGAAGCCAACAAAGAAAACAATCCTAAAAATCTGTTGATTTCAATAATCTGTTTATCGTTGTTCTCTGTAATGCTAAGTACACACGGTACAATTTGACATTCAATTTTGACTATGGCAGGGAAACCGCTGGTCGCAGGGGCATGCTCCTGCAACCACCCCAGGGCTGGGTTGCCCTGTACACATGGGGATATAGTCACTTAGCGACCATATACCCGGCAATTAATGCTAAAATTGCACCATGTGTATGGGGCTTTAGTCGAATATTAAATGAAGTAGTAGTACACACCAAATGCTGCTTAACACAATGCAGAGTAACGGCAGCCTCTAGTGTTACATGGTACAGTCTGTCGCAGTATAAAGTGTGTGTCCAGTGTTACTGTGATTCTACTAGCAGCCGGCGCGGCGTCACATCAGAGGGATATGTAAGGAGACAGATGACTGAGTATCATCTGTTTCGGGTTTTCACAATACAGAAGCGGAGCAGATGTTCGCGCTGCAGCCAGGGTATTACACTGTACAGCGCATCTTGCCCCAGTTCTCTTCTGTTTCCCATAAAATAAAAAGATACCTGAGCTGAGACATATATACAATAGGCTTCTAGGGATGCAGCTTTCATAGTAAATGGAATTACAGGAATAATAATGACTGTAAGAAATAATGTGAAACGCGTGCAGGATACTGCTCTATTGTATACATCAATTGTCCAGTTCTTAAGAGCTTTCAATTTAATCAAGATCAATTCCAAAATGAAAATAGCTGGAATGGATTCTTTGTTGGATCTTCAGCAAGTTCTCATTGAATTATTTCTTAGAAGTGCCCCTTTACAGTGGTCGGAACACTGCTTGTAAATTGTGGGTTCAGTTCATTAGGTTGACAGTGTCTAGAGCAGAGGTGGTCAACCCGGTCCTTGAGATCTACCACCGGTCCATGTTTTCCAAACCACCTGGCTGGTGCACAGCTGTAGTCATTACTAACTGTCACATTTCCCAGACCGACTAGCTGATGCACAGCTGTAGTCATTACTAACTGTCACATTTCCCAGGTTACCTAGCTGGTGCACAGGTGTAGTCATTACTAACTGTCACATTGTCCAAATCACCTAGCTGGTGCACAGCTGTAGTCATTACTAACTGTCACATTCCCCAGATCACCTAGCTGCTGCACAGCTGTAGTCATTACTAACTGTCACAGTTTCAAACCTGCTGCATTCATTCCTACTATAGATCCACAGGTTGCCTGAGATACATGACCTGTTGGTAGATCTTGAGGACAGGTTTGGCCACCCCTGGTCTAGATTAACCTACAAGACTTGCACAAGGTCGAGATGAAAAGGGTTGACACATGAAACGGTCAACATGAGTTTTTTGGGGGTTTTCGGTGTGCCTAGGCATATTTTGGCCAAGGTGCCTCACTGCTTCCTCTGTGTGTGTGTGTGTGTGTGCGTGTGTGCGGGGGTAAAGTATAAAAAAGTAAAACAAAATTAAAGAAAAACCCAGTGGGTTCCATTCTAGCAGCGCGCCAGTGCTACCAGAATCCGCATTTCCGGGTAGCGCTGGGCACGCTGCACTCCTCTGACAGATGCTAGAGGTCTGATAGGACCTCTGTTGTCTTTCTCCTCCAAGGCGGCGGCCATTTTTAGAAGGGCCTATATAGTGACTCTGCAGCGCTGGCTCCCTGCTGCCAGCAACTTCTGCCTCCTTCTGAGAGGAAGCCACCGGCGCACCCTCTCTCCTCCCTGACTCCTGGGCCACCTTCCCAAGCTACAGCCACTAGAAGCAGCAGCGGCCCCTCGGGGGGGGGGGGGGGAGAGGGTGTTGCACGGGCACTCGTGTGTTCAGGCGCCCAAACACACAAATGCCCAAGGGCTCCTGGGCAGCTGCGAACTTCTGGAGTGGTGCCAGCCGCACTGGAGCACACTGGTGGTGCTAACACAAAGTGCCGCACCTACAGATGGGAGGAGCTGGGAATATCAATGCATTTGTTTTATGTGGGTAGGTGCTTAGATGGGAGGAGCTAGGATCGTCCATGCATTATTTTCTTTTTTTTTTATGTGATTTAGGTGCTTGGGTGGGAGGAGTAGGGAACATCAACCCATGTCTTTCGTTTAGGTGATCCAGGTGATCAGAATGGAGGAGTTGGGATCATCCACGCATTTCTTCACTTTTATGGGATCTAGGTGCTCAAACCCCTAGCAATGAGCATAAAATGCCTAGCAACAAGCATGTAACCCCTGGCAATGAGCATAGAACCCCTAGCAACAAGCATGAAATTGCTGGCAACAAGTACTGGCACAAGCAATGTTTCGGGATGGGGGGGGGGACAGAATTTTTTTTAGGCAGGAGGGTACAAAATTTGTAGATCTGTATCAACCTGGGCACCGGCCTATGGCCCAGCAAGTCCCAATGGGCCGCACAAAAAAATTGTGCAGGGCGGTTTCTCTGGTGCTTGGTGAGCTGCAATCTTCAGCTTACTGAACCAACCAAAATCAGTCTCTAAATCCGCTCTTAATGTGGACCATAGGAAAATGCTTGTGCTAGGGCTTAGTCCCACCCCCTCCTCATGTGAGCAATGAATGCACTGTACTGGGCAGTACATTATTTATTGCATCTGCTGTTTGTGAAAGCGTTTCATTGGCTGTTGCAATAAAGTTCATCGTTTTTCATTTGCCTCTGACGTCTGTGATCGTGTTTTCACTTTAAGACATTTTCTGAAATTCTCGATTTTTCTGTGCATTTATATCGAATCCTTCTTTTGGTTCACACGTGTTCTTGTGTCAATAAACTCTGGATGCCCATTAGGTAAACATTATGCAGAAAGCCGGTCTCTTGATCTCCTTATGGAGGCAAATTATGTTTTACATGTGAGTAATTGCTTCCTCCTTTGTGCCTGGCTAAACTTCTCACAGACCTGCGGAACTCTTTAAACTCCCAGCACCATTTCTACATTTGTCACTAATCATATTAAACAGCACTTTGTAAGGAAAATAATAAAAATCACCAGGGTTTATTTAAACTAACAATACCTAACATACTGTCCATGAAGCGGGTGGAGTCCTGCCGATCTGATTGGTCTGCTAAAAATACTGTACATGAAGCGGTTGGAGTCCTGCCGATCTGATTGGTCTGCTAAACATACTGTACATGAAGAGGGTGGAGTCCTGCCGATCTGATTGGTCTGCTAAACATACTGTACATGAAGAGGGTGGAGTCCTGCCGATCTGATTGGTCTGCTAAACATACTGTACATGAAGCAGTTGGAGTCCTGCCGATGTGATTGGTCTGCTAAACGACATCCTCTCATACAGACGTACTCAATGGGTGTTGGTGGGGGTGTGGGTCATTGGCTCGTCACTTTTAAGGTCACATACATTGGGTCAACCACCGAAGGCCGACTGGCCTTAAGTGGACATGAGAAAAAGATCAATATGCCTAAGGTTGACAGGGTGAAAAGGTCAACACAAGCATTAGGGAAGGTCGTACAGTCAAAAGGTCGACATGGGTTTTTCACGGTTTTTGCCTGAATGTCGACATGGACACCGACAAAGTGCACCGTGTCCCATCGCATGGCTCGCTGCGTGTGCCATGCTTCGGGCTCGGTGCCTCGCTACGATCGGCACAATATTTTATTCTCCCTCCATGCCCCAGTGTAATGTAAGGCATGAAATACCGCCTGTCGGCAAGTCGGCTCAAAATATGCCTGAAACACCCAATGTTGACCTAACACTACACTGTAGACAGTTATGATGTCATCATTGTTGAAATGTCATTTTGCAGACAGCAGAGGATTAGATTATGGGATGTGTAAAGTTGAGTTAGGCAAATAGAGGATGGTTAAGTTTAGGCTATGGGACAGGAGGGTCAGGAAATAGGGGGATGGTAAGGGTTCGGCTATGGGACAGGAGGGGCAGGAAATAGGGGGATGGTAAGGGTTCGGCTATGAGACAGGAGGGTCAGGAAATAGGGGGATGGTTAGAGTTAATCTATGGAACTGGAGGGTTAGGGAATGGGGGATTATAAAGTGTAGGCTATGGGATGATAGGGTCAGTGAATAGGGGAGGTTAGGGTTAGGCTTTGGAATTGGAGCTTTAGGGTTAGGCTATGGTTTGTGTTGGTTATGGAATAGGGGGATGGTTCAGGTCAGGCTATAGAACGGGTCAATGTAGATTGACAGACATTCTAGGGTTAATTTGTTGGGAGCCAATTAGCCTACCAGTATATTTTTGGATTGTGGGAGGAAACCAGAGTACCCGGAGGAAACCCACGCAAGCACGGGGAGAATATACAAACTCCGCACAGTTAGGGCCATGGTGGGGATAGAACCCATGACCTCAGTGCTGTGAGACAGTAATGCTAACCACTACACCGTCCGTACTAGTCCCTGCGGGATGAGGAACAGTTGCTTGATGGGAGTTCCCCAAATACTTAAGTCTTCTGGTATGCCAGGGAGAGTAGACAACTGTGACATTTGTGACAGTGATGGCTTTTCATGCATTATCCTGCATTATTCAATATGGCCGTGTTAGGGTTGGTAATTCCCCCTGTCTGTGATATAATGGAGATACGGAGTTTAGCTGCTTGCACATATCACACACCACATGTAGTGAGGTCAGAGTTATGTCTGCAGGGTCATAGCCCAGCTGTGACATCTTCATCTCATCTACTGCAGAAGCCACTATCCGGTGCCTACATTACATGAGGAATAGAACTCCCATTTCAGTGAATTTCCCCCTATGTGTCCTCATTCACCTGCACTAATGTGCATAAATCACCACTCGTGGGGGAGTGTCTAATTCACACCATGCTGCTACATGGTGTAATACGGATGGGCGAATGGGGACACATACTGTAGGTACCTGCTAGGCAATTTCCCATGTTTAGAAGTCTATTCTGCGGAATTGGAGTGGTTCCTGCTTTAGCTCCCTCCTCTTTATCTCTCTACACTATTTCCCTTGGTTGCGGGAGTCATCGCCCACTAACACCCTCCGCCTGGTACAGTGACGTCTCATTAAACCCCACCAAAACAGTTGAGATGGTGGTCGACTACAGGAAAAAAACCAAATGCACTGGTCCCGCTAACAATAGCCAACGCATTGGTGTCGCGGGTTGAATCCTTCAGATTCCTAGGAACAACCATGTCCAGCGACCTAAGATGGGGATTAAACATAACCAGAAACCTCAAAAAGGCCCAACAGCGCCTGTTCTTCCTGAGGCAAGTCAGGAAATTCAACATCCCACAGGAGCTGCTGTGCGTATTCTACACCGCCATCGTGGAGTCTGTCTAATGTTCCTCGATCACAATCTGGTCCGGTGGCGCAAGTGAGAACGACAAACAAAAACTGCAGAGGGTAGTGAAGACTGCGGAAAGGATCATAGGGACCGACCTCCCCCCGATAAGGGATCTGTTCTCATCCAGGGTAAGGAAACGTGCTGAGAAGATCGCAAATGACAAGCTGCATCCCGGTCACAACCTGTTCGACATCCTACCATCCGGAAGACGGTTCAGGTCTGTCCCCGTCAAAACGTCCAGATCCGCAAGAAGCTTCTTTCCGTTAGCCGTCCATCACCTGAACAAAGCGAATGCAATCCCAATATCAACAGCCAAACAACGTGTCCCTACTTGGAGATCTATCCACCATAGTCGTAGCTGTATGTAATGACTACCCCCCCCCCCCCCCCCCACCACCCTTCATCCCTGCTTGATGCTGCACTGTAATCCACAAATAATTCCTAGTGTGCGCAAGCATACATGGCCAATAAAGTTGATTCTATTCTATTCTTTCCTGTATGAGCTGCATCACTGACTGTAGTGACACAACTTTAGGAGTTACTGAAGGTACAGGAGCAGCAAGTAAGTGGCAACAGATGGACTAGAATCTGGTAACAATAAACACTTACTTATTACAATGCGTTCCTGATGCCTTGTCTGAATGACAGTCTCTGCATTAATAATTCCTTATCACGGAAGTGCGGCATCCCCGGCAAAGAATAAAGCCTGTAAATTGGTGCCTTACCCCCTGTCAGCTGCTGGGAAGGAGAGACGGTGTGCCTGGTGCTCCCAGTCCTGCCGGTGACTCCTAGAGATTTGTTTATCTGCCTCAGTGTGTATTACGGATTCGCACTGCTCATTGGGGCAGATGTATTAAGCTTGGAGAAGAGATAAACAGAAGATAAAGTGGAAGGAGATAATGCACCAGCCAATCAACTCCCAACTGTCATATTTCAAACACAGCTGATTGGCTGGTGCGTTATCTCCTTCCACTTTATCTCCAGTTTATCTCTTCGCCAGGCTTAATACATCTGCCCCAATTGTGCCTTGTCTACGGAGACCCTACACATTTCGACCCTGTCAGGATTTTGAACTTGTCAACCGTTGTCAGGATTTTGACTGCTGGGAAATTGACTGCATCCCTTATACAGCGCAGTAGGTTCCGTTGCGCTTTACAATTGGAAATAGCGATATAAACACACCGGGTAGTTACAGACAGTTAATATGGTAGGAGGGCCCTGCTCGCAGGCTTACAATCTATCGGAGTATAGAAAACAGCTGATTGCTTTGGGTAACTTTCCCACTTTCTCTTCAAGGCTTGACAGATCTCCCCTATAAAACACTGAGGGCGGGATGTACCGAGCAGCTGCGGTACATCCCGCCACACATCGCAATCATACTAAAGGCATATGTACTAACATATGTGATTAGTATTCTAAAGGGCGGTTCTTATCGCAAGGCTGAAGGGGCTGCTGTTGCTCTGCCTCCTACCCAAAAGTGGTGCAGGTAGGAGGAGGTCACTGGTTCGGGCAGCACAAAGGTGAGGGGGGGGGGGGCGCGGCGCAAATTGTGGGGGTCACATGGGGCAGCAGGGGACACGACAAAGGTGAGGGGGTGCAGCGCGAATCATGGGGGTCACACGGTGTGGCGGGGGACACGAACAGAAGCCCATAGGCTTCTATGGGGTTATACCAGCTAGTGCTGGCGTAATCCCCTGCGACGAAGCTCCGGCGGTGGGACTTTAATGCATATCTAAAAATCGGTAAAAACCCCAATCTGATTGCGGTTGTGAGCAAGTGACCAGCTGTTCCCATTATCATACCTCATAATGGAGGTGAATGACAAGTGGGGTGGGAGCCAGGGGCTGCACAGATGCTCAGGGAGCGCAGGGCACCCCCCCAAAATGCAGATACTAAAGGTCATGGGCTGGCGCTCGACTCTGCTCCTTCTTTTGTGACCCACCTCCTTCTATAATGGCCCCACCCCTTTCCCGTGAGCGGCTGAGCCTCTGGTGTGGCTAGTCCTGCTTCCCTTATTTCAAAACTTGGGAGGTAGATAATGTTGTGATAATTGCGTATCGGACTGAATGTGCTAAATGTGAGTATTAACACAGATCTTAGGGTTAGGTAGACGCCGTCCGGTCGCATGTGCACCCCCCCCCCCCCAGCCCACCATGTGAATCCCCTCACTAGTAATGACTGGAGCTGGGAGTAACGCAGTAGCAGATGAAGCACACTGGAACAACTGCAGACCAGAAGTTACAAAGCTGTCACACGTAGCCGCGACGGAGCGCGGCGGGTACAGTACTCACCCGTCCGCGCCCGCCGCCGGCTAGCGTGTGCAGGCTCCGGTCTGCGGTGTGCGGGTAGCGGCAGCTCTGGGTAGGGAAGGCAGCAGGGGAGCGTCGGTTAGCGGTGTCTTTGCAGATAGTGGTGCTGGGAGGCCGGCGTCGCCATCTTGGTTGAGGGCAGGAGACAGATTGGCCCAGAGTGGAGGTTCCCTCCTCATCCTGCGCTGACAGCCAATGGCAGCCGTCCCCTGGGGATATAAGGGATCTGCCTAGGCTGTTCAGTGTCAGTGCAATGAGTCTTTGGAGTCATTCACAACTCCTAGCTGATTCCCGGATCCTGGCTCTTTCTCTCCTGACTCTGGTGCCTTGCTCCCTGCATCTTGCTACAAGGAAGTTTTCTCCTGACACCAATGCTGCAAGTCCTACCTAGTGCTTGTTCTGCTTGTGTCCCAGAATTACCCTGCACAGCATTCCGCTGCCCTCCTTCATACAACTCATTCATTCCATCATCTTTCAGTCATCCGGATCCATTTCTTCTGTCATCAAATCAACCTCTTTCCGGATCTTCCTCTATGTACTCTGGCTCATCAAGTACACGTTTCCAGATTTACCTGCTCGTTATTAATATTGTGCTGGACTCTATTTAATTTATCCCAACTGTCACTTAAAGAAGTATTTGAGTGAAGTTTATCATTTATGAAATCTGTTATTAAACCTGCACGTTTCAATCCTACTCCTCCTGGTCCGTCTCCGGCTTCTGTGCACCACACGACTCCATCCAGCCCTTTAGCCGTGACAGTTTGCACTGACCCGATGGAATCGGGTGAAGCACAGGCCTCCATGACGGATGTTCTTCAAGGCATCATGGCTCGCTTGGAACAGGTAGAGGCTACCCAGCGTCAAGTGGCTCAATTTCTACAGACCTTGTCACCACCTCAGGCGGCTCCCCCAGTTTCGGCAGCACCAACCTCCGGAGCTTCGACCTCTGCTGCTCCTCCTGGGCCAGCTGCTCCTCACCATCTACAGCTATCAACCCCCAGTAAATATGACGGGTCCCCGAGGGGGTGTCGAGGATTCCTGAATCAATGTGACGTCCATTTTACCCTCCAGCCTTCCAATTTCCCCTCTCCCAAGACTCGGGTGGCTTACATCGTGTCCCTACTAGCGGGTCCAGCCCTGGAGTGGGTGTCCCCCCTTTGGGAGCGTGCGGATCCCATCCTCAACAACTATGAAGAATTTGTGGCCTCCTTCCGTCGCATCTTCGATGAGCCTGGCAGAGTGTCCTCCGCAGCCACGGAGACCCTAAGGATTCGTCAGGGCAGTCGCCCAGTGGGACAATATGTCGTACAATTTCAAACCCTGGCTTCCGAACTCAGATGGAACGAAGAGGCTCTCGTTTCTGCCTTCTGGAACGGCCTAGCCGGGCGCATCAAGGACGAGTTAGCAACTCGCAATTCTCCTTCCACCCTGGCTGAACTCATTTCATTATGTAACAAGGTCGATCTGCGACTCCAAGAACGCCAACTTGAGAGGAATCGCTCTGATCGCCTTCGCCCTCGATTCCCTTCCAATGTCGCACCAGCTTCCAAACCAACCCCGCCTCCTGCGGTGTCAACAGATGAGCCCATTCAAATCAACCGCTCCCGTCTTTCTCTCGAAGAGAAGTCCCGAAGACGGCGAGAGAATCTGTGCATGTACTGTGGTTCCTCAGCTCACTTATTGGCTTCCTGCCCGCTGCGGCCGGGAAACGACCGCTCCTAATCTCCCCGAGGGAGGTCCGATTAGGAGTCTTGCTTCCATCTCCCTCTTCTTCTGATTCCACCATTCCGGTTACCCTTGTGTGTCCCCAAGGGAGAAAAAGAGTTCAGGCCCTATTGGACTCTGGAGCAGCGGGAAACTTCCTTTCTTCCTCATTTGTCACCCAACATGCCCTGCCTGTACAACCCCTGGATCACTCGCTGGTCCTCACTGCAGTGGATGGGAGTGGAATTCGTAGTGGACAAATCACCCATCAGACCACCCCGGTGACACTGCTCATAGGAGCTCTACATCAAGAGACCCTCGAATTCTTCATTCTTCCACAGTCCTCACACCAAATGGTCCTGGGCCTTCCCTGGCTCTCCAAACATAACCCACACATCGATTGGACCAATATGGAGGTCAAGGCCTGGGGAACAGATTGCCAGTCTACTTGCATTCCTCAGATCCTTCCGGTCTACCAGACCCATCCACAAAGTGAGGGTAACTGTCCTTCATCCTCTTCAGTTCCACCCTTGTCGATACCCGCACCATATCGTTCATTTACAGATGTCTTCAGTAAAGGTGGTGCGGACACCCTGCCTCCTCACCGTCCTTGGGACTGCCCGATAGAGCTGGTGGCCGGGAAATTCCCTCCTCGTGGCCGCATCTATCCCCTGTCGCTACCCGAGACTGAGGCCATGTCCTCGTACATTCAAGAGAACTTAAACAAAGGTTTCATTCGACCATCTTCTTCTCCGGCCGGGGCCGGGTTTTTCTTTGTGAAAAAGAAGGATGGCCATGGTCTTCGGCCATGTATCGACTATAGGGGCCTGAACGACATCACCATTAAAAACCGCTATCCCTTACCCCTTATCGCAGAACTATTCGACAAGATCAGAGGGGCAGTAATCTTTACTAAATTGGACCTGCGAGGGGCCTACAATTTGATCCGGATCCGTCCAGGTGATGAGTGGAAGACGGCTTTTAATACGCGCAACGGTCACTATGAATACCTGGTGATGCCCTTCGGCCTTTGTAACGCCCCCGCCGTCTTCCAACAGTTTGTAAATGATATCTTTCGGGACTTGCTGTACCACTCCATCGTAGTCTATCTAGACGATATACTCATCTTCTCTTCAAATCTTCAACTTCACAGACAGACAGTGTCCGAAGTCCTACGACGTCTTCGCCAAAATCAACTGTTCTGCAAGTTGGAGAAGTGCGTTTTTGAGGTCACGTCCATTCCATTCTTGGGTCACATTCTCTCCGCCACTGGGATAGAGATGGACCCAGAGAAGGTGAGAGCCATCCAAGACTGGGCAGCCCCCACAACACTCAAAGGAATTCAGAGATTTCTAGGGTTCTCAAACTATTACCGGCGATTTATCCGGAACTTCTCTACTATCGCTGCTCCCCTCACTGCTCTCACTTGCAAGGGAGCTGATCCAAGCTGATGGTCGCCAGAAGCATCCTCTGCCTTCCAGCAGTTAAAGAGAGCATTCATGACAGCACCAATCCTCCTCCAACCAGACCTCGACAAGCCCTTCATTCTCGAGGTGGACGCATCCTCGGAAGGGATCGGGGCCATCTTGTCACAAAAAGGTGAGGATCAAGAATTACACCCTTGTGCCTTCCTCTCCAAAAAATTCCTCCCGGCAGAGAGTAATTACCCCATCGGGGAACAGGAGTTGCTTGCAGTCAAAACTGCGTTAGAGGAGTGGCGCTACCTTCTGGAGGGGGCGCGGCATAAGATCACCGTGTATTCAGACCACAAAAATCTGTCCTTTCTCAAACAAGCTCAGTGCCTTACTGCCCGCCAAGCCCGTTGGGCCATGTTCTTTGAACGCTTTGATTTCCAAATTAAATTCCGACCTGGAACCACGAATACTAAGGCGGACGCTCTATCCCGCTCCTTTGAGACGACCTCTGACCTAGAGACACCTCCTCGTCCAATCCTCGATCCGGTGGTCTTCGCCCAAGTAACCGTACAGCCATCTCCTCCTCCAGGTAAAACGTTCCTTCCCCCCAAACTCCGCAAGAAAATATTGTCATGGGCACACTCTTCCCGCTTCGCAGGGCACGCAGGAGCACAAAAGACCTTGATGTTCCTGTCACGTTCTTATTGGTGGCCAACCATCCGCCACGACGTAACCAACTTCGTCGCCTCTTGTGTAAAATGTGCTCAGCATAAGGTGCCCAGAACAACTCCCGCTGGTCCTCTCCGCCCTCTAACCATTCCCACAGAACCATGGACCCATCTGTCAATGGACTTCATTTGCGAACTACCTCCCTCAAAAGGTCATACTGCAATCTGGGTAGTGGTTGACCGATTCTCTAAAATGGTCCATTTCGTCCCACTAAAAGGTCTCCCCTCTGCTCCAGTACTGGCTCAGCTATTTATCTCAACCATTTTTAAACTTCACGGACTGCCCAAAGAGATTGTATCCGACCGCGGAGTACAGTTTGTTGCAAAGTTCTGGAGAGCTCTCTGTGCCGCGGTACAGGTCAAACTCAAGTTTTCCACTGCCTTTCATCCCCAGACCAACGGCCAAACAGAACGGGTGAATCAAGACTTGGAGGCCTTTATCCGACTGTTTGTCTCGTCTTCCCAAGATGACTGGGTGGATCTTCTCCCGTGGGCAGAATATATGCATAACAACTCCTATCACTCTTCCTCCGGAACCACCCCCTTCTTTACAGTATTCGGCAAACATCCACGATCTCCAGATTTCTCAGAATTATCCTCTTCCGAAGTTCCTGCAGCAACCACTTTATTACAACGCTTTGCTAAAATCTGGTCGGATGTCCACACCGCTCTCCTTAAATCTTCCGCCCGATACAAGAGGATGGCAGACAGGAAAAGAAGGGCAGCGCCCAGATTGAAAGTCGGAGACCGGGTATGGCTGTCTACCCGCCATATACGCCTCCGTCTGCCCTCTATGAAGCTGGCTCCCCGGTTCATTGGACCATACCCTATCACCCAAGTCATTAATCCGGTCGCTTATAGACTTCAACTTCCTCCTTCCCTAAGGATTTCCAATTCCTTCCATGTGTCCCCCCTCAAGCCTTTAAGGTTGAACTCTTATCAAAAGAAGATTCCCAAACCGCCCAAGATTAACTCTGAAAGTGGGGCTGAATTCGAGGTAAGACGCATTATAGACTCTCGTTGCCGCAATTCTCGTACCCAGTATCTGGTGGAATGGGTTGGGTTTGGTCCCGAAGAGAACTCTTGGGTGGATTCCATTGATTTGCACGCTCCGAAACTGATAAAGCAATTTCTCCAGAGAAATCCTCACAAGGCCCATAGGCGCCCTGGGGTCACCCTGAAAAGGGGGGGTACTGTCACACGTAGCCGTGACGGAGCGCGGCGGGTACAGTACTCACCTGTCCGCGCCCGCCGCCGGCTAGCGTGTGCAGGCTCCGGTCTGCGGTGTGCGGGTAGCGGCAGCTCTGGGTAGGGAAGGCAGCAGGGGAGCGTCGGGTAGCGGTGTCTTTGCAGATAGTGGTGCTGGGAGGCCGGCGTCGCCATCTTGGTTGAGGGCAGGAGACAGATTGGCCCAGAGTGGAGGTTCCCTCCTCATCCTGCGCTGACAGCCAATGGCAGCCGTCCCCTGGGGATATAAGGGATCTGCCTAGGCTGTTCAGTGTCAGTGCAATGAGTCTTTGGAGTCATTCACAACTCCTAGCTGATTTCCGGATCCTGGCTCTTTCTCTCCTGACTCTGGTGCCTTGCTCCCTGCATCTTGCTACAAGGAAGTTTTCTCCTGACACCAATGCTGCAAGTCCTACCTAGTGCTTGTTCCTGCTTGTGTCCCAGAATTACCCTGCACAGCATTCCGCTGCCCTCCTTCATACAACTCATTCATTCCATCATCTTTCAGTCATCCGGATCCATTTCTTCTGTCATCAAATCAACCTCTTTCCGGATCTTCCTCTATGTACTCTGGCTCATCAAGTACACGTTTCCAGATTTACCTGCTCGTAATTAATATTGTGCTGGACTCTATTTAATTTATCCCAACTGTGAAGTTTATCATTTATGAAATCTGTTATTAAACCTGCACGTTTCAATCCTACTCCTCCTGGTCCGTCTCCGGCTTCTGTGCACCACACGACTCCATCCAGCCCTTTAGCCGTGACAAAAGCTCTGCCAATGAGTAGTTACTAGAGAGAGACTTATATAGGGCACCCTAGCTGCTGATAGGTCACTGGAATCATGTGCAGGGAATCAGGTCAGCAATTGGTTGAGCAGCATATCTTGGTATTGGAATAGTATGGAACATGCCCTGGTAGCCATTAGGTAAGATAAAGAGGCAGCCGGTCCAGCAAGTCACATCAAAGCTACTGTGCTTTCACATACATTTCAGTTTAACAGCACATCATTATGAATCACAATTCCTTTCTTCCTACAGTCATTCATTACTCACCAAGTGGAGATGGGCACTGGCCAGGGGGGCGGGAGAATCCAGGTGTACAGGGGCTTTTTTACACTGAAGTTGAAGAGTTAAATGCAAACTCTTTCTGATGGCTTTGAATTCATGTATAGTTTAATTGCTAATTGCAACAACCGCTATAACTGTCATTATTTTTAGAGCATGAATTCATATTCAGATGTGTCAGTGGGAGTGATCCCTAGAACAGAGTCCTGTATATTTATCAATGGAATATTGTCCATTCTCTGCATTCTTAGTATTGCTTCTTAGTGAATAAGGCTATACAGTACATCCTCAGATAGTTGTTTAAGGCCAGAACAGTAACATAATGAATGCCAGGGAGACCTTTCAGATGAATGAAGCTCCACACAGTTCAACACAGCTTTGTCCATGTATTTTTAATTTGCCCAGTTCCTCTGTGTATTTAATCGCTGAAATTTTATATTAAGGAGAAATAAAGAAGTTTATTGTACTGTTAAGCAGATGTGGCTTAAATAAACGTGGCTTTGTGTAAGCGATCCGTCTGTATTCATCACAGCCGCAAACAAAATTTAAACGGAAATTGAAATACACTGTAAACGCTAATTTTGCTATTTAGATTATCTCCGTTACTGGACCATTATTTTGGTAAAGAAAATGATACAAGTTTCAATATTTTGAATAGCCCTTAATTCTATTGTGCACTGAGGAATGGACGGGCTTTAAACATATATAAGATACCGGCCTAATACTGTATACTGCAAAATTATAAACGTGTGTAACTTATATGCAAGTGTATATATATATATATATATATATATATATATATATATATACATATATATACACACGCATATAAGTTACACACGTTTATAATTCGCTCGGGATTGTACCTATTTTTTTCAATATCACCTGAAAACCCCAAGATTTCAACAAAACTTGATTATACGTTTCATTTTGGATCACATGTATTTAATAATGGAAGCTTGATGTATGATTTTATATCCAGCAACTGTTTTGAATCATTCACTAAATGTGAATTGAGAATTTTAAATGGCGCCATTTTTAATTTTACACTGAAATAATTATTAGAGTAATTTTTCCTGGATGGGGAGGGGGCAAGGGAGATTAATAACATTAATCTCATTATCATTGGAATGTGCCACTTGCGAAGTTGGCATTACCGGTATTGCGTCTGGCGGCAAATTAACTTTCCAGCAGTGGCGGATCCAGGGGTGGTTCTGCAACACAGTTCACAATTCAAATAGGGGAGTCACACCCACTGCTGGTAAATGCCATTCCAAACTGACTCACTGGCAGTGGGTGTGGCTACCCTATTTGAATTTCGAAGTGCGCCGCAGCCCCTCCTCCCGAGGGGCCACTGCTTCGCACCTCATTTATCTTCATTCTGGTTGTAACTTAAATCATGTCACTTAGAATTACTGTGTTTACTTCCATTTCATTGGGGTTGGGACACTTTCTACATTCGTCCTTCAATACTTGGTACACATAGGCAGGTATTCAATGTGTGGTGATATTTCCGACAGGCAGACCTATCTGTATACACATTTTCAAAGT
Organism: Crinia signifera; assembly: GCF_055691185.1. NCBI lineage: Eukaryota > Metazoa > Chordata > Amphibia > Anura > Myobatrachidae > Crinia > Crinia signifera. The sequence goes on along the minus strand of NC_139221.1, from coordinate 21,950,029 downwards.
GTATTGCCGAAAATGGGGGCAAATTTGACAATAGAGCGCCCAAAAAGTGTTGAATTTGTGGCCGTTTATGCCGATCCATGGCCGTTGTTCCAGGGTCAGATAGACTGAATAGGTCAAGTATTAATTTGGTTGATTCGATTACCCTGGTAGACAGGCAGGATATTTTTATATGTGGGTGTATTATAAAGTTTAACCAATCAAATCATTCGAAAGTGCCTATTATTTCATCATGTGCGCATCCACAACAGACAGTAGCAGTGAGGTTCCATCAAGACTAATATTGTGGTCTTTTATTATTATTATTATTTTATATGGCGCCACAAGGGTTCCGCAGCGCCTGACAATACATACATGAGCAAAGAACAATACAAGAAAGATTGTGATTAACAGTACAAATGCAAACTAGGACAAGTACATGGTAAATAAAAAGACAGTTGCAACAGCGGACACTGATGCAATTATAACAGTGGCTGAGAGATATTCTAAGTAAAGCATGGTCTTTTGAGATTATATGTGTGTAAAGGCTAGAGGAGGTAGCAGAATTTCTGTACACACTAACGGATGACTTACAACTACTGTACGACCAGCACAGTCATTTAGCCAGTGGTGTTGGTTATTGATAGATAGCAGGCACAGCCGTACTCACTGTTGTATACACACTGGATCCAAGCTTCAGCAGAGTGGGGTTCTGTGGTGGTGCAGGGTTTGTATTGCAGGTATCTCTGAAGTTAAGTGGGAGCCTTGTGTTTCCACTATGTAACACTACTACAGGGGGCCATAGGTCAACACAAGCAAAAGGTTGATGCTTGGAAAGGTAAACATGATTTTTTCATGTTTTTTTTTACGTCGAGACAAGTGCATCGAAAAGTGAATTGGTACACTTTACCATTCCCAATCACGTGGATGATAAAGTATGAAAAAGTAAAAAAAATGGAAAAAAATAATGAAAAACTCATGAAAAATGTTAATGTTGACCTTTTGCTTTTGTCAACATATTGCCCATGTCGGCCTAATGCCTGTTGACCAGTAGTTTTCTACCTATTGACTGTTGACCGGATGCATGTCAACCCAAAGACGATGCCACTGAAATGTACAGTATTTGTGTGGGTGCATACGGTATACAACTAAGAATGAATTCATAACTTAATATTTCGATTTTTCTAAGATTCTACATAATGGAAATGATGTTATTGTGTGACTGTACCACAAGTACTATACAGTAGCAATCTACAGTATTTATAACACCGTAAAAAAAACAAGATTAAACTTCAAAAGGAAAACCTTTTTCCTAACATTAAGTCCTGGTGTAAAGTTTTTTTCCCCAGTGAAAATCAAAAAGATCTTTTCCCTTTCAAAATAATAATTTTTCCCACATGGAGGATTAAGCGATATCTCCAATGAAAGGAATGTTTATCTTCCTGTCTGAGATTTCACAAATGTTTCGTAGGTTTTTTACGCAATTTTTTTATTATGTTTTTGTAAAACTATACATTTGAGATTTTTATGAACAGTTATAACCAGTGGTGGATCCAGAGGGGGGACTGCACCACAGTTCAATATTCAAATAAGGGAGCCACAACTTCTGCCACCAACTGCCATTCCAAAATGACTGTGCTGCAGCCCCCCTCTGGTTCTAATATATGTTAGTAGACTGCCAGTGCCACGTGGATATGTGCATTTTCACGGAACCCTCTGTTTAGAATAGGGGTGGGTAAAAAGTGGCCCTAAAGCTGCTGTGGGACTACGAATGGGGCTATTTGCCGGCTAGCGGTTTAGCGGCTCTTGATTGTCTGCTAAGTGCCGCTAGCCGGCCAATAGCGTCATTCGGGAGGAGGAGCCGCATGATGTCAACACAGACACCATGCAGCTTCTCCTCAGTTCGGCATGGTTCGGTTTCAGCATTATATTTTTTTGTCAAGACCCCGGGGATCCTACATGGAATCAAGAGGCCTGATCTACGCCAGAGAAGACTTGTAAGTATAAGTGGTACTTTTTTCCTAGCACGGCAACCGTTGTGGGTCATCGCATACCTTAAGTTAAGGTATGCGATGGACGCGACCGACGCGATTTTTGGGCTATTTTTAGCCTTTTCCCCGACAATTAAAAAATCACGTCCATCGCATGCCTTAACTTAAGGTATGCGATGCGACTGACGAGACCGACGCGATTTAACATTGAATGCATTGTACTCAATGTTAAATTTCTATGTAAAATAGGGTCCATTGTATGCTATTATAACGGCATACAATACGACCCATGCGATGGATCCGATTTTCCATAGGGAACAATGTTAAATGGCCCAATGGACCCAATTTTTGATTGTATACCCACCCTGATGGGTAATTTGTATGTAAAATGCCCCCCATTCTTAATGCCACCCCACGATGAACGCCAACCCGAAGCGTGGCGAGCGCAGCAAGCCCGCGTGGGGTGGTGGTACGCGTCCTCCGACCTTTTCATACCCCACTATCCACATCGGCGCGGAGTTGATTTTATATAGTGTGGTGAGCGCAGCGAGCCACCGAGCCCGAAACGTGACGAGCGCAGCGATCCCCGCGAGGGGACGCGGAATACCTGTGAAGTAATGCGCGTCCCCTTGCGGGGCTTGCTGCGCTCGCCACGCTTCGGGCTCGGTGGCTCACTGCGTTCGCCACACTATATAAAATCAACTCCACACCGATGTGGATAGTGGGGGTATGAAAAGGTCGGAGGATGCGTACCGCCACCCCACGCGGGCTTGCTGCGCTCGCCACGCTTCGGGTTGGCGTTAATCGTGGGGTGGCGTTAACAATGGGGGGCATTTGACATATCAGGGTGGCGATACAATGAAAATTGGGGTCTGGGGGGCATTTAACATTGGGGCCAATGTAAAATCGGGTCTCAGGGACCATTTTACATTGGTTCCAATGTAAAAATCGTGTCGATCGAGATTTTTTTAGGACCCGATGGATACAATTTTTATCGCTGGCGCCGTGCTAGGAACAAGTACCGTATAATTTACTTCCACAGGCACCCAAAGGATTTCTTCAGGACTGGACAGATGGATGGACGTAGACCTACCTATGAAATCAACATAGGTAAGTATCTGCATGAGTGGGCTATGTATGCAATAAAGTTTTATTTTTGTTGTGTGTCAGTGTGTTTATTTATTATGCTGTGGAACTAAAAGGTTCCTTGGGCCTGGTGCTGGTGTTAAAAAATAAGGGGAACCATATTCGATTTTTCCCCTGATTTTTTACAACCAGGACCGGCTCTGTGAGCCTGGTGCTGGTTACGGCTGTAGGGGGAACCCACACCGTTTTTCTTATATATTTTATTTTTTATTTTTTTTACACTGCAGCCTTCACGGATCTGACTGATCCGTGCAGATTTCCTATACAGATTTCCTATACAAACACGGACACAAATACGAATTCATACACCATCGGTAAATACAAAGCAGTCATATTTGACTGCTTTGTAAATTACCGTCCGGAATACGAATTTGCATATGGCTATGACAGTCGTATGCATTTGTATTCATTCGTATTAAGAATACAAAAAATCGTGTTCGTACTCTTAGTAAATTTCCCCCAACATATTAGAACATTGGGTTTCAACAACAACAAACTTCTAATGTTATCATGAGATTTTCTTCACTATTTTATAAATCTTCTGGTAAGGTAAGTTCTGCTCTTGGCCAAGTCATATAATAACTTTGCACTTACTGTAATATTTATTTTATAAACACAAACATGAAACAGAAGGTGAAGCGAAACGTGTTCATGGCGCTATTCCATGTACAACAAACCTGCATGATTATGTTTATACAAATAAGTGGCCCTACATCAAACAGGGTGCCGGTGGTCAGAACACCAACAGTGGCATCCCGACAGTGAATCCCAGCACATTTTAATAAGTATGGTATCCCTTCTCCTTATCCTCCCCCTAACCATCCTTCCTGCCACCTAACCCCCTTCCATAGCCTAACCCTCCCATTCCACAGAATAACCCTAACCCTCCCCTTCCATAGCCTATCCCTCCCCTTCCATAGGCTAACCCTCCACTTCCATAGCTTTACCCTAACGTTCCCCTTCCATAGCCTAACCCTAACCCTCCCCATCCATAGCCTAAACCTCCCCTTCCATAGCCTAACCCTCCCCTACCATAGCCTAACCCTCCCCTTCCATAGGCTAACCCTCCGCTTATATAGCTTAACCCTAACATTCCCCTTCAATAGCCTAACCCTCCCCATCCATACCCTAACCCTCCCCTTCCCTAGCCTATCCCTCCCCTTCCATAGCCTAACCCTAACCCTCCCCTTCTATAGTCTAACCCTAACCCTCCCCTTCCATAGCCTAACCCTCCCCTTCCATAGCCTAACCCTCCCCTTCCATAGTCTAACCCTAACCCTCCCCTTCCATAGCCTAACCCTGATAGATACAAAAAAAGGAAAAAGAAGTAGCGCTAGTAACACCAATGAACATTCATAATATTTAATGACAAGAATTTAAAAACAAATAGCAGTATTGGATAAAACCACAGGATCCGTTCCTATAAATGCCACCGCTGATAATAATTGTTCCAATGATATCCAAAGGAAGGTGTATAATGGGCACCAGTTAGTGGTATGCTGGTAATAGATGGATTTGTATAGTTACCACAGTTGCCACAATTGGATCACCAGGAGGAATTGTTCCATTCGGAGTGCATGTCAGCACTATCTCTCCAAAGTAGGTGAAGGTGCCAGAGTCCAGTGGAAATAAATTGTAGAAGTGCGCGGTAATGGCGCAAGTGGTGGCTGGTCCGGATCAAGTGAAGTAAAAGTGCTGGGTGCAATGTCCAGGGCTTCTGACGCGTTTCCCTGCAGCTAAGTGCAGCTTTGTCAAAGGAATTCCTTTGACAAAGCTGCACTTAGCTGCAGGGAAACGCGTCAGGAGCCCTGGACATTGCACCCAGCACTTTTACTTCACTTGATCCGGCACTTTTACTTCACTTTACTTCACTTCAATTAATTGTGGCAATCATCTCCATATCTGAAAATTGTCACAATTAATTGCTGATGTATGGGGCCCTTAAGGGATAGGGTTAAGGGCCCCATACATCAGCAATTAATTGTGACAATTTTCAGATATGGAGATGATTGCCACATAATTTTAGATGTGTGGGCTCCCCCTTTTGGCAATCCCAATCAAAATCGCCAATCGATTGCTTAATCAGGTTTTTAAACATGTTTAATAATCTGGTATTATCTGCAGATCTTTTTTATATGTGTGGGCATTCCCAATTCGTCTTCTTCATCTATTTACATTATGAACAGCTGAAATGACAATCGATTGGGCAATTTCCAGATATGAAGATGCAATCTTTAGATGGAAAAATCTGCCGATCACTGAAATAAATCTGTAATGTGTGGGCAAAGTCAGATAGATTGTAAAATCCATTTATCTGGCCAGAGAAACCTTGTATCTCGAAATCCATAAATTGTGATTGCTGATGTATGGGGCCCATTACACAAGCCAACCATAACCGTCAACCATAACCCTTCCTTCCTGCAGCCTTACCATATCATCCCCCACTCCTGCAGCCAAACCCTTCCTTCTGCATCCTAACCTTTACCTTCCCTTCCATAGCCAGGGCCGCCGAGAGGGGAGGGGAGCAGGTACATTTTACCTGGGCCCGGGCTTGGCAGGGGGCCCTGGTCCGGGCTGGGAACACACATACTTTTTTTTTTTTATGATTTTGCCTGTGTGTAGTGGCGGGCGCGCAGATGGGAGAGCGTGGCGGGCGCTGAATGTATACTGGAGGAATAGGAGAGCGGCGGGGTCAGCTGTCACTTACAGTGTGCACAGCGGCAGCTTCAGTGTAGGAGAATTATCCTGCTCTCCGACTCTTGACTCCTCTGCGCAGCTCAGCTAAGATGTGGCAGGCAGGGCTAACAGAAAATGACTGCCTACATGCCAGGCTCCAAAAAGATGGCCGCCGTTGACCAATGGGGAGCCAGGTTTCCTTTCAAGGCAACACAAGAGTGAAATAGGGGGCGGGGCTTAACGGAGTCAGTCTGCTGCAAATGAAGGAAGAAGAAGAGAAGCTGCATCCATCCTGGTCACGAAGAGAGACCCATGGACTGGAGCAGAGAGACAGAAAGGTAGAGAGAGGAGGGGGTGCCTGCCTGCCTGCATGCCTGCTACTCTTGCCTACACGAAAAAATTATGTACCTATATTGATGATAGTGTGTCTAACTCTGCTGGGGGGGGGGGGGGGGGGCAAAAAGGATCTGAACATTTAAATTTATTGCCTCGAGGTTAGTTTGTGCAGTATCCAATGAAGAATAAAAATAGCTGCATGATTTTTTGGCAGGCAAATTCCTACAGGAGGTTTTTTTTTTTTAAATCAGCCTGCAGATGATTGTTGGTGCTGTGTGTGAGTGTAGGGGGATAGCGTAATGTACGACAGGAGTGTGTCCAGGTTAGCGGTGATAGTATAGTTTATGTGGGGAGCAGGTGCAGGGGTAGCGGTGATAGTATAGTGTTTGGGGAGCAGGTGCAGGGGTAGCGGTGATAGTATAGTGTTTGGGGAGCAGGTGCAGGGGTAGCGGTGATAGTATAGTGTTTGGGGAGCAGGTGCAGGGGTAGCGGTGATAGTATAGTGTGTGTGTGGGGAGCAGGTGCAGGGTTAGTGGTGATAGTATAGTGTGTGTGTGGGGAGCAGGTGCAGAGATAGTGGCAGTATAGTGTGTGTGTGGGGAGCAGGTGCAGGGTTAGTGGTGATAGTATAGTGTGTGTGTGTGTGTGGATCAGGTGCAGGATTAGCGGTGATAGTATAGTGCGTAGGGAGAGGGTGCAGGGTTAGCGGTGATAGTATAGTGTGCATGGGGAGCAGGTGCAGGGTTAGCGGTGATAATATAGTGTGTGTGTGGATCAGGTGCAGGGGTAGCGGTGATAGTATAGTGCGTAGGGAAAAGGGTGCAGGGTTAGCGGTGATAGTATAGTGTGTGTGGATCAGGTGCAGGGGTAGCGGTGATAGTATAGTGCGTAGGGAGCGGGTGCAGGGTTAGCGGTGATAGTATAGTGTGCATGGGGAGCAGGTGCAGGGTTAGCAGTGATAGTATAGTGTGTGTGTGGATCAGGTGCAGGGGTAGCGGTGATAGTATAGTGCGTAGGGAGCGGGTGCAGGGTTAGCGGTGATAGTATAGTGTAACCCTCAGTAATGGGTAATTATATACTAGTAGCGAAGTGCCTCCACCTAAACTTGTTTATAGTGTAGCTTAGGAAATCACTGTTAACTTATTTTAGTAATCAGACTGACTACCCTACCTCTCTCTTCTTTTACAGCTTTATAGGACTTAGATTCCACGGATACGGATGCAGTGTGAAAGTAAGTATGCTAACAAGGTTTAATCATTTAAATTCATATACACATATTCTATAGTTCCTATACACAACATCATATATTCTACAAACACATTAATAGCATTTCAAGGATTCTGATAACATTAGTTTCATATACAATACAATCACCTTCTTACACTCTAATTATACCCTAACTATTCACCTTCCTATGGCAGACACCTAAAGTCCCCTTCCCTTCCTAGTCATTATAACTATAATACCCAATTCCCCATAACATAGCCTTATTCAAGTAAGCTAATATCTTATTTTCTATACCTTATATCTGGCCAGATATATAACACTCTGATACATATATCATTCTGATACACAGTCTTAAGTGTGAGCTCATATGTTGGCGCGCGTTGGGGCCCGTGTCCAGTATTTATAGTGAGCGATTACTCTGATCCAGTTAAATTGTCAATGTAGATAGCTTGGATAGTCCCAGAGTGATCGCCTCTACAGTAAATGGTGTATAGGAGTCTATCCGTGTGGGCGTATAAAATAGTAGGATGTAAAGTTATGCACTACATTAGCTCTCACCGGTTAGTTGTCCAGTCTCTATCCGGGCTGTCTCTATCCGGGCTGTGAGGGGTTAACGGTTAGCTATGCTATCCAGCAGGGTTTCTCAATGCTGCCTCGTGATTGGTACACTCATGTCCGCTAGTAGCAGTCACAGTGGCAGAGCAGCGTCTGAGTTACTTTCGGCGGCTTGGGCTCTGGGACCACACTCTGGCTTCTAGCTTACAGGTGCGCTGTCGGGTCTTTATCTGGCTCTGGGGCACGTGAGGTGGCGGCGAAGCTGGACTCCGCTTCCCCCACGATGGGAGGGTAAGCTACCAGCCTCAGGTCTAAGCGGCTCCCAGTCCCTCGCCTATAGGGAAGTTCCGCTAGAGACCTGGCTGCTATCGCCACTGCCGCTGCTGCAGGTCACTCTCTCCGTGCCACCGCTGCGTTGCCTCTCGTCACTCCTGCTATCACCGCTACCCCGCTGTCCGCTGTCGCTGCTCCAAAAACCCGGTGAGGTATGTCCAACGACCAACCCTTCTCCGCTGTGTCCAGTATCTTCCCGTGCGACCTTAACGGCATCCTCTCAGCCAGTATCAGCATCATCCCTGACTCGTGCATTAATACTGTGCAACTAGCTCCAATGTCTATCATCTCGCCCATAAGCACGTTACATATTACATTACATGGCCAACAAAATCATACAACACTTTATCTCTATGTAACAATGAGCATATGGTTACATTCTTGGATATAAGGTTACATTCTCTTCCCCTGGTGATTAGGAGAGAGCTTGCTTCCAAATCACCATCTTCATTTATTTATTCTATGCAGATAGGAAATAAGGCCATGCATAAATGGCCAAAGGGTATATTACGGCGGGTATCACACTAGGTTCTCCCAATTTATCATATGTTAGAATTGAGGGCGGCATGCGCATCCTCTGTGGTCTCATATTTATGGTGGCACTAGCAGGACTACCTTGTTCACCCATATCATCTCTAAATCGTTGTTCTCTGACCACATCGCTACCACCCTCTTCCAAATCTGCATATCCCGAGGTATTCTCCCAGGACTTGTTGACTTTACTGTCAGTATCAGAACTAACCTCGTCTTTATAATAATGTCCAGGACAACATTCATCAAACATTTCTTCCTCTCTTTCCCCATCAACAGCATGAGTCGAATTATTATAATCAGTTAGATGTCTGTCTTGCTTTTCCTGGGTATTCCTCCCCAGGTGAAGCCCTTCCATTCTAACTTCTTTACCAATAGGTAACAGGTGCTGTCTATGGTAAGTTAACATTTTTTCTCCCCCCTCCTCAGGTTTTATCTTATATACTGGCAGATCATATAACTTTTCGACTATTATAAACGGATCTTCTCTCCATCTATTGGAGATTTTCACACCTCTGGGGGTCCCAAATTTCCTCAGCAACACCCTGTCTCCAGGGCTAAGCTCCTGTTCCCTTACTTTACTATCATACATCCTCTTATTTTTTAACCCCAATTTTCTTGCAGTTTCTGAGGCCAATTGGTACGCCTCCTGCAATTCTTCCCTTAACCTCTCTATATACTTGCTGTGTGGTAACGCTGAGCTATTCTTACTTTCTGGTTTTACATTCAGGCTAACATCTATAGGGAGCTTAGCTTCCCTTCCAAACATGAGAAAGTAGGGGGAATATCTAGTCGATTCATTCATAGTGCAATTGTAAGCATGTACTAATCGCTCTACATGTCTCTTCCAATGTTTCTTATCTAGCGGGTTGAGTGTCCCCAGCATATTCAACAAAGTCCTATTAAACCGTTCTGGTTGTGGGTCCCCTTGAGGGTGATATGGGGTAGTCTTGGATTTCACAATCCCACACAATAAACAGATTTCTCTAATCAGTCGGCTTTCGAATTCCCTACCTCGGTCTGAATGTAGTCTATTGGGTAGACCATAATGGACAAAAAACTTATTCCATAAAGTATTGGCTACGGTCATTGCTTTTTGATTAGGGGTCACGTATGCCTGAGCGTAACGAGTAAAGTGGTCAGTCACCACTAATATGTGACATTTCTTCCCATCTCCTACATCTAGTGTCAAGAAATCCATACACACAATATCCATGGGTCCACTACTTTTGAAAGACACCATGGGGGCATGTTGGGTAGCCACTGTTTTTCTTACTACACAACTTCCACAGTTGCGGCAGTAATCTTCTACATCCCTTCTCATTCCCGGCCAGTAAAATCTCTGGGACATCAGTCCTACAGTCTTTTCGACACCCAGATGCCCATGATCGTCATGTAGAGTCTGCAGTGCTATGGGTCTAAATCTTTCTGGTAAGACCAATTGGTAGCTAGTTTCTCCATTGGTCCTCTCTATCTTTTTATAAAGTACCCCGTCTCTTATCTCTAGCCACTTCTCTTGTCTCTTCAAGAGTTTGGCCTTTTCTGAGAGTGATAGCGAGGTTGTTCTTCCAGGTGAGCGTTTTTTTTCTAGTATTAGATAATATACGTCTCTAATGTTACGGTCAGCCAGTTGCGCCCTCTTCATTTGCACTGGCCGAATCATGGGCAACCCCTCCATCTCTAACCGTCCCAACCAACAATAAGACAGGGGTAAAGCCTTTGGGGTGGCACCTAGGGAGCCTATAGCACCAGTACCACTCAAGTACTCACTCACGAGTAATGTATCCTTTTGATTTCTTATTTGCCGACACATTCCTTTTATATCTCCCATTGGAATCTCCACCCAGTCTTCATCCTCACTTGTCGGCTCTGGACGCCCTGGTATTCTAGACAGTGCATCGGCATCAATATTACTCACTCCCGGTCTGTATTTAATAGAAAAGTTGTACAGTGCTAAGGCTGCCAGCCACCTATGTCCGGTCGCGTCTAACTTTGCAGTGGTGAGGATATATGTTAGGGGGTTGTTGTCAGTGTGAATTTCAAATTGCACCCCATATAAATACTCATGGAACTTCTCTACCACACACCATTTTAAAGCTAGAAATTCCAATTTGTGGGTTGGGTAATTCTTTTCACTGCTGGTTAACCCCCTACTGGCGAAAGAAACAGGTCTATTCTTTTTACTGGTTGGGCAAGCCTGGTATAATACTCCCCCTATTCCTTCTTGAGAAGCATCAACATGAAGTATATATGCGTCATTAGGGTTCGCATAAGCGAGCACAGGGGTGTGGGTGAGTTCCTCTTTCAGCCGAATAAAGGATACCTCGCACGGCGGGGTCCACCTTTCCCCAAATAACTCCTCAGGCCTATACAACTTCTGTTCTTTATTGTTATTGTTCCGATTAGGGTTCTTTTTTTTGTTAGGAGGTGGATATCCCTTAGTTAATTCAGTAAGGGGCTTCGCTATTTGCGAATAATTTGGGACGAATCGCCGGTAGTATCCGCAAAACCCCAGAAAAGACCTCAGCTCTAACAGCCTCCACCTTTTCCGGATCGGTGGCTATCCCTTCCCGACTCACCACATGACCTAGGTATTTTACCGATGCTTGACACAGAATACATTTATCTATTGATAATTTCAGGCCCCCCCTCAATAAGCCGGTCAATCACTTTCAAAAGACGGTCATTGTGCTCTGTTAATGTTTTCCCAAAAACAATTATATCGTCAAGATACACTAGTACCTCCCGATAGTTCATGTCGCCTATAGCCTTCTCCATAGTCCTTTGGAACGTGGCTGGTGCCCCTTTAATCCCCTGAGGCATCTTCAAAAATTCGAAAAAACCCAAAGGACATATGAACGCCGTTTTTTCTTGATCCTCCTTCCTCATAGGGATCTGATAAAACCCATTCCTTAAATCTAGAACAGAAAACCAACCACTCCCTTGTAAACAGTCTAAGGCTTCATCAATCCGAGGCACGGTGTATTGGTCAGGTACGGTGCGAGAATTTAAGGTTCTATAATCTACGCACATCCTTATCTTTCCCGTCTTTTTTCTGGCTACCACTATGGGAGAGGCGTACGGACTTCTGGACTCAACAATCATTTGATTTTCTAATAACCCTTTAAGGTGTAACCTAACGTCTTCGAAATCGGCAGGGGCTATTCTGCGAGAGCGTTCCCTAAATGGACTATCGTTGGTGAGATTTATTTGATGCTCCACCCCTACGGCTACCCCCAGGTCCCACTCCCCTTTTGAGAAACCAGACTCCTTTTCTTTTAATGCTTCTATGAGTTCTTTCTTTTCTTCCCCAGTAATGTCACTTCCGGTGAAGCACGACTCGAATTGGCTTTGCCCTACAGTCACATTGAGTGACCTACCATATTCATAACTATCGTCTCTACAAGTCTGTGTCTGTGTCTCATTACCCTCCTCTGCTAAACACCACTTAGACAATTCCCTATACAATCTGGTATTGGTACCTATAATAATAGGCAGTTCGTTGGCATCTCTTCCCATCTCGGGACATATAAGGGCGACAACAGGGACTGTTAAACCACTCTCTCCGTCTCCTCCCAGCCTTATCTCCACCTCCACATATCCTAAGTATGGGTATTTTTCTACACTTAGTCCCCATATAACTAATCCATTTAAGGGTCTTATAGGAACCTCGGGTATGTACTTCTGATACCATGGCTCAAATATAATGGATACCTGCGATCCACTATCCAACAGTACCATACATCTCACTCCATTTATTTCTGCGGTTACCGATGGTATGGGTCCTAAAAGTCCTTCCGGGATCGAACCATTTCCATTCCACCAAATTTTCCCCATTACCTCTACTTCATTCCTGGGGGGAACTGAGAGGGGCTCACAGTTCTCCCCTACTCGTTTCCCTGATCAGATTCAGGGCTGGCCTGGCCGCCATTATCGTAGTCTGTGGGAGTTGGAAGATTATTCCTGTTCCTGTTAAACTGACCATTGATACACTCAAATGCCCGATGCCCTAGTCTGCCACATTCAAAACATCTCCTATTCACACCTCTATAACCTCTCCCCATGCCTCGGACGGTCAATTCAGATTCCCGCTTAGCATGGTTATTTTGTACAGTCAATACTTGTTCTATCTTTTTGTTTTGTTCTTCTATTAACTTCAATATTTTATCCTCAAAAGCATCTTTCTCAATGATGGGCTTTACCACTTTCACCTTCTTAACCGTCCTGTCTCTCATTTCTATCAATACTTCTTCCTGTTTAATTTCTTTGAGCAATTCGTTGAACGTGGGTGGAGTATCTCTCAATACTGAACACCTTAATTTCTGTGCTACAAAGTCAGTTGTCTGAGCCCCTCGAAGCAGTTGTCTTATTCTGCTCTTATCTACGTCTCCTCTCTCTATCCCACTCTTTTCAACTATCTTATATAACAGCTTATCTAACCGTATTACATAAGTACTGAGTTTTTCCCCCACTTCTTGAAAAGTATGTTGGAACCTAGCCAGTAGTTCCCCCACGTCTTCTAGTGTCCCATATGCGTAATCTAGAGCCTCTAAATATGTCTCAAGTGTGGCTTGTGGGTTGCTTCTCCTAGCGGCTTGTACCACCCCCATCGCTGGTCCCCTTAGACTTTCGACTATTCTCTGCCGTTTAATCTTATCGGGGCACTGCCATTCTTCTGCCTGCTGTACTGCGGCCTCCTTCCAAGCCTCGTATGTTTCTTCCCCAATAGGAACAGGGCTTATACCAGAGAATAACCTCAGTCTCCTATAACTCCCCTCATAATGCCATCTCTCCAACTGGGAAACTACTCTATCTATGATGGTCTCGAACTGAGCTCCCTTTGTACTAGCTTCAGCGTCTTCAGCGGCATCACCATCTCTATCTCCCTTATCATTACTGTCTTCTGTAAATACAGGGAAACTTGCCGTCTCTCCGTCATTTATCGGCCATATGACCTGCCATCGTCTCCCTGTCTCCTCATCAGCTACCACCATGGACGGGAGCAAACAGCTATCAAGGTCTTTTTCATTCTCAATGAGGAAAGCGACCACCTTCCCCATGTCTCCTCTCCATCTATCTATAATCTTAGGTCGCACTATCCCATACAACTTATCGATGCACGTGATGACATCTCGATCTGAGAATTCTGTGAAGTTTCCCCCTACAGCTAAACACCTCTTCACGCTCCTCCCCTTCCTGATGCACCATTCATATATATCCTTTTCCCGACAAAATACCCCTATGCTCCATCTCGGCAGTGCCTCCACTTGTAACCCTCAGTAATGGGTAATTATATACTAGTAGCGAAGTGCCTCCACCTAAACTTGTTTATAGTGTAGCTTAGGAAATCACTGTTAACTTATTTTAGTAATCAGACTGACTACCCTACCTCTCTCTTCTTTTACAGCTTTATAGGACTTAGATTCCACGGATACGGATGCAGTGTGAAAGTAAGTATGCTAACAAGGTTTAATCATTTAAATTCATATACACATATTCTATAGTTCCTATACACAACATCATATATTCTACAAACACATTAATAGCATTTCAAGGATTCTGATAACATTAGTTTCATATACAATACAATCACCTTCTTACACTCTAATTATACCCTAACTATTCACCTTCCTATGGCAGACACCTAAAGTCCCCTTCCCTTCCTAGTCATTATAACTATAATACCCAATTCCCCATAACATAGCCTTATTCAAGTAAGCTAATATCTTATTTTCTATACCTTATATCTGGCCAGATATATAACACTCTGATACATATATCATTCTGATACACAGTCTTAAGTGTGAGCTCATATGTTGGCGCGCGTTGGGGCCCGTGTCCAGTATTTATAGTGAGCGATTACTCTGATCCAGTTAAATTGTCAATGTAGATAGCTTGGATAGTCCCAGAGTGATCGCCTCTACAGTAAATGGTGTATAGGAGTCTATCCGTGTGGGCGTATAAAATAGTAGGATGTAAAGTTATGCACTACATTAGCTCTCACCGGTTAGTTGTCCAGTCTCTATCCGGGCTGTCTCTATCCGGGCTGTGAGGGGTTAACGGTTAGCTATGCTATCCAGCAGGGTTTCTCAATGCTGCCTCGTGATTGGTACACTCATGTCCGCTAGTAGCAGTCACAGTGGCAGAGCAGCGTCTGAGTTACTTTCGGCGGCTTGGGCTCTGGGACCACACTCTGGCTTCTAGCTTACAGGTGCGCTGTCGGGTCTTTATCTGGCTCTGGGGCACGTGAGGTGGCGGCGAAGCTGGACTCCGCTTCCCCCACGATGGGAGGGTAAGCTACCAGCCTCAGGTCTAAGCGGCTCCCAGTCCCTCGCCTATAGGGAAGTTCCGCTAGAGACCTGGCTGCTATCGCCACTGCCGCTGCTGCAGGTCACTCTCTCCGTGCCACCGCTGCGTTGCCTCTCGTCACTCCTGCTATCACCGCTACCCCGCTGTCCGCTGTCGCTGCTCCAAAAACCCGGTGAGGTATGTCCAACGACAAACCCTTCTCCGCTGTGTCCAGTATCTTCCCGTGCGACCTTAACGGCATCCTCTCAGCCAGTATCAGCATCATCCCTGACTCGTGCATTAATACTGTGCAACTAGCTCCAATGTCTATCATCTCGCCCATAAGCACGTTACATATTACATTACATGGCCAACAAAATCATACAACACTTTATCTCTATGTAACAATGAGCATATGGTTACATTCTTGGATATAAGGTTACAATAGTGTGCATGGGGAGCAGGTGCAGTGTTAGCGGTGATAGTATAGTGTGTGTGTGTGTGGATTAGGTACAGGGGTAGCGGTGATAGTATAGTGCGTAGGGAGTGGGAGCAGGGTTAGCAGTGATAGTATAGTGTGCATGGGGAGCAGGTGCAGGGTTAGCGGTGATAGTATAGTGTGCATGGGGAGCAGGTGCAGGGTTAGCGGTGATAGTATAGTGTGCATGGGGAGCAGGTGCAGTGTTAGCGGTGATAGTATAGTGTGTGTGTGTGTGTGGATCACGTGCAGGGGTAGAGGTGATAGTATAGTGCGTAGGGAGTGGGAGCAGGGTTAGCAGTAATAGTATAGTGTGCATGGGGAGCAGGTGCAGGGTTAGCGGTGATAGTATAGTGTGTGTGGATCAGGTGCAGGGGTAGCGGTGATAGTATAGTGCGTAGGGAGCGGGTGCAGGGTTAGCATTGATAATATAGTGTGCATGGGGAGCAGGTGCAGGGGTAGCGGTGATAGTATAGTGTATGTGTGGATTGGGCGCAGGGGTAGCGGTTAAAGTATAGTGTGGGGGAGCAGGTGCAGGGTTAGCGGCAGTATAGTGTGTGGGGAGCAGGTGCAAGGTTAGCAGTGATAGTATAGTGTGCATTGGGCGCAGGTGCAGGGTTAGCGGTGATAGGATGGTGTGCATGGGGAGTGGGTGCAGGGTTAGCAGTGATAGTATAGTGTGCATGGGGAGCAGGTGCAGGGTTAGCGGTGATAGTATAGTGTGCATGGGGAGCAGGTGCAGTGTTAGCGGTGATAGTATAGTGTGTGTGTGTGTGGATCACGTGCAGGGGTAGAGGTGATAGTATAGTGCGTAGGGAGTGGGAGCAGGGTTAGCAGTAATAGTATAGTGTGCATGGGGAGCAGGTGCAGGGTTAGCGGTGATAGTATAGTGTGTGTGGATCAGGTGCAGGGGTAGCGGTGATAGTATAGTGCGTAGGGAGCGGGTGCAGGGTTAGCATTGATAATATAGTGTGCATGGGGAGCAGGTGCAGGGGTAGCGGTGATAGTATAGTGTATGTGTGGATTGGGCGCAGGGGTAGCGGTTAAAGTATAGTGTGGGGGAGCAGGTGCAGGGTTAGCGGCAGTATAGTGTGTGGGGAGCAGGTGCAAGGTTAGCAGTGATAGTATAGTGTGCATTGGGCGCAGGTGCAGGGTTAGCGGTGATAGGATGGTGTGCATGGGGAGTGGGTGCAGGGTTAGCAGTGATATACAATGCAAAGTTGGGGGCGGTGGCACTCAGAAATAAATACAAGACTGCAGGCGGTGTGAGTTACCGACGCTTCAAAGCCTGTGGGCTTTTTTATCAAGGTGCTGGCAAGAATGTTCCTTTGAAACGTCGGTTTGTATTTATTTCTGAGTGCCACCTACCCCAACGCTGCACCATATATATATATATATATATATATATATATATATATATATATATATATATATATATATATATATATATATTTACTGTATCGGAGACACTCACCAGTCTTGTAGCAAAGTCATATAAATTTAATCAGGCAGTGTGTATATATATAATAGCTTCCACTCAGTAAGCACCCACCTAGGAAGCATTGGCATAGCGAAGGGTCTGCAGTCGCTTGGGGGAGTCCGCGCCGGCGGAGTCTGCTGGGAGCGCCCTCCATGGGGGCCCCGGAAAGTTGTTGTACCCGGGCTCATGATTTCTCTTGGTAGCCCTGTCCATAGCCTAATCCTTCCCTCCACCACGGGTGCCAGGTGACTGCCCAACAATCGGGATACCGACAGTCAGTATACCAACATCGGAATCCCAGTGCAAGGACCCACATGGACTGCACACCCTATATCCTAGCCTCTGCTGTCTATCTACATATTCACATCATAGAAGGAGAAGCAGACAGCGAAGGTGACAATGAAGTGTTACATTTCGTGCTTTAACAATGAGTTGGTCGCCAACTGCATCTTAAGGTCAAAGGTCACAGTAGATATTAATATACTGAAACTGGTATGTATCCAGCCTTCACATATTTACCCTATCATTTTAAATGTACCGACTCCTTTCAAATCTTTTCTATGATGAAAGACAACGATCAAGTCCAAATTAAACACTGACTGATTGTGCCCCTCCCCTTTTTGATTGCTCTGGTTCTTTTGCGGCTTTACAGGAGATTTACAAAACACTTTTCAGATGCACTTCCTGGAATTTCCCAGCTGCCCTCCTTATCTCACTTGCCATTACTGAATCAGATCAAGGTACAGTATTATCTTCAAAGTTATCTTTTTATCCTTTTTGAGTACAGTTTATAATCTTTCCCCATTCAACCAAATATATTTTAGTTCTTTGATTCATTATTTTAATTTTTTGCAGGACAAAGGGAAACTGAGCTGGCAATTTACCTGTACATATTACTGACACGCAAATCACAAAGTGTTCATGCATGTTATAGAATGAGATTAGATACAGGTGACATGAGAAACACATTACTGACTTTTAGATTCTTTAATAATTCTCAAAATTCCTGGAATTCATCCAGCGTTTTATAGGAAAATGGCCTCTCGTGTATATATATGCTTGGGTCGAACTAAAATAAGGGTCCTTGTATATTGTATCCATAGCAGTGGCGCACACAGGGGGGGTTGCTGATTACCCAGAACTATCAACCCCCAGACAGAGGAGAGAGCAGGAATGATAACTCATAATGGACCAATTCTAGGATGAGGGATAAAAAAGGGAAGTTTCATACACAGTAGTAACCAGTCAGCACAAACACAATTTAAGATGGATGATCTTTGAACGGATGATCTTTGTACAAAATTATGTCATGTATATCATACACAATTAGATAACAAATATAAAATATCTTAAAATTAATATAAATATAACATATAAACAATATAGATGATAAATATAAAACTAAATGATCGATTACTACCACAATATTATGTCACAATATATAATCCTCAAGAACTGGTACCTGCTCCAATATTGACCAGCAGTGTGATTACTGTATCATAATAGATCTCTCCAGGTTATAAATTGGCATTTGGCCTTTCATTGGTGCTTCAGGGGTTCATTACCATAGATGATATCAGGGACAAACGTAGGATTTTCAGAAGGGGGTTTCCAGAGGGGCGGAGCAAAGCACGGAGATGGACACTTAGGTGACCCAGAATATGCCGGGTCAGTTAAAGTATTATAGATAGACCAAATGTATATAAATAATAAGAATATATATATAGCAGTATATATATATATATCGTACGCCAACGCCTATATGTTCTCCGCTGAGGAAGACATTTTTTTGAATAAACCATCGATTAATCAATACATCTATTTTTACGCTAGATACATCGATGACCTGTCCATCATCTGGTCCGGCGATAGGGCGGGTACTGAACAGGTCATCGATGATCACAATGGGACTAGCAGTCCGATTAAATTCACATACAATATCGATGGCTCCACTGTGAATTTCCTCGATGTACAAGTTACCATTGATAATGGTCGATTAATTACATCACTTTATAGTAAACCAACTGATAGGAATACTATTCTTCACGCGGCTAGTTTCCATCCAAAAACACTAAAATATGGTTTGCCATATTCTCAGTTTATCCGGGCCAGACGCATTTGTAGTGACCCTGATGTTGCAGCGATACATATTGATGAGATGATAAAAAAATTCCTAGCCCGTGGCTATCAGCAGGGCCCTCTCCTACAAGCTAAGGAGAGAGCTTTAAGTATATCTCGGGATTCCCTATTGGGGGCCAAAAGCACCAAGATACAACGTTAAAAGTTTTCTTGGGTCAATCATTTTAATCAGGAGAGTACTATGATTAATTGTGAAAACTGACTCCCAACTTGGTTTACAGGACACTGACATCATGCCCTGTTACACCCGGGGTAAAAATGTACGCAGTTGGGTCGTCAAAACTGATGTGTCGACAATGGGTGACTCTGCTAACCTTAGTTTTCTCAGTTTGCGCCCTGGTTGTTTTAGATGTATCAATTGCATCACTTGCAGATCATTAATTACTGGCACTGTATTCAAACACCCTTCCTCAGGTAGACCCTTTAATATTAGGCAACGTGTAACATGCACAACCACTTTTATTGTCTACCTTATTTTGTGTCCCTGTGGGAAGGGCTACGTGGGGAAGACTGATTGTACACTACGGGATAGAATGGCGGGACATAGATCCTCCATCCGTGCAGCGATCGAGACAGGACAGAGTGACCAGCCGGTGGCGCGGCACTTTGCCCTGAATCGACATAATCTTTCCACGATTCGATACATTATAATTGACCATGTCGCACCCCTCAAGCGCGGTGGCGACAGGTCTAAATTATTACTACAGAGAGAGGCAGCATGGATTCAGAGACTTGATACTATGTCTCCGACAGGACTTAATGAGCAGCGTGGATAAGGATCCTATTTATAGTGTACATCTACAATTGCTCTTATTGGGTCCTGTATTTTGTGTGAATTTGTACTTGATATTTTTTGCCAATGGTATAACCAATCATGTGGTACATTACAAGTTGATTAGTGTATAAGAGACAGTGTAATGGTATCGATGTTTGCTCAGTATGTGTTTATACTCTCATTAATTGGATATGCATAACCTGTGTAAACCTTTAAATGCCAGCAGCACCCTGACGTAACTTGAGGTTTTTGCCGGAGCTATTATTACTTTTTTGAGTAACCGCACTTGGTGTGGGATAGATATGTAGTTGTTTGTGTAGCCAGGCAACAGACGTCGGGAGTTGCATACGTCACTAGTGGGCGTGCACTTCCGGTAGCGTCCTTGCCGGCTGTTTTTTCGCGGGTGTTAAGGTGCTGTTGGTATAAAGGTGAGTGATTTTAATGTATGTGTTATATCCTGATGACGAAATAAAATAATTTCGAAACGTTGATGACAACCAGCTGAGTTCAAGCGTGTTATATCCGTGAGTGCCACTAAAGTGGACTGTATTATTGTGACCTTATTTGAGGTCTCATTGAGGGCACCGGAGACTACTACTAATTTTGATACGTGAGTGCCGATTGGACGTGATTCTATATATATATACTAGGCGATTCATCGCGCCCTACAGGCGCTCTTCACACAGGCGTAAGGGGCTGCGCCCCCTTTATTTGTGAACTTTTGTATTATGTGAAATATGGTTAGAATTGTATGAAAGATGCCCTGTATTACAACTTGAGTTATAGGTGAAATGTGTTAAATAGAGAGCATATAATGTGGAAGGGGGTGTGTATTGTTTTGTTTAATTAAAAAGCGGTTACAGAGTAAGATGTACATTGATAGTGTGGAGGGTACAGTGACATTTGTGGGTGTGGGGGGGCTGTGTGTGCATGTTGTTTAGGTGTGTGTGTGTGCAATAGTATAGTAGGGTGTTTTTGAGTCAGCTGCTCCCCACTGGCGATGGTCACGACACAGGAAAACAGGAGGCTGGGTAGTGATAGGGGTGTGTGGGCATAAGGGGGACTAAAGAGGAGGGTGGGGGACACTGTGCAGCTTCTGCCAGTGGGTGAGGGTCCAGCGTGGCAGCACAGGAGTACAGGATGGTGGCCCTGAGTCAGTGTCTCCTCCTACTGGGTGGGAGTTAGGGTGCATGAGAGCAGGAGGCTGGGCTATGAGGTGTGATAGGGGTAACACAGTGTCAGCGACTCCGCAGTGGTGGAAGTTACGGTTCAGGGGTAGTAAAGGTTTTTGGCTGTTGCAAAGTAGGGATGGCCATTGGTGCAGACGCCATCGATGGTTGGCATTGATGGCGATTTTGCAACCTGCCATTGATAGTAGTAAAATATTACTTGGATAACCATCGATTATTGTAGCTATCGATGGTCATCCATTATAGGACTGAATAGGCCGTGGGTCAATCAGAACTCGGTGGCGGCACTTCCGGGTGTGGAGGGGCGGAGCTATGTTCCGTGTCCCGCAACCTTACAAAAATTTGAAACTTGATCGGTTCTCCTTTGCCATCGATGTAGGGAAATCATCTGTTCCTCCCACATCGATGGCAAAAGTATTCAACATCGGCCACAAACCATCGATGATTTGAAATCATTGATGGTCGATGGGCATCCCTAGAACTGGAGGAGGGTGGGGGACAGTATGCAGCACCCGGCAGTGGGTGAGCGTCTCCTCCCACTGGGAGGGAGTGAGCGTGCATGAGAGCAGGAGGCTGTATAATAGTGGTATGTGGGCAAGACATTGATAAAAGTTGTGGCGCTGGTGCAGAAGACCGTGGGGACACTTCCGGCAGTGGGGGAACCTGCAGTTCAGCACCTAGAGGCGGCACCTGCTTGTGGCGGTACAGGATCCCCCATTCTCACAGGGGGTCCGTGAAATGCGGGAGCGGGATCGCTGGGGGAGGGGATTGCGGGAACAGGGTCCTGGCAAATTGCTGGCGGGGGGGGGGGGTTTGGGCCGTGAATCGTAGGAAGGGGGGTCCGGGAGGCGTGAATCGCAGGAAGGGGGGTCCACAAATTGCGAGAGGGGGATTGTGGGGGTCCGTGAATTGCGGGAGGGGGGGTCTCGGGGGTCCGTGAATCGCGGGAGGGGGCGCCGAAGGTGCTGTGAATCGCGGGAGGGGGGTTGCGGGGGGTGCCGTGAATCAAGGGAGGGGGTGGCGCGGGGGGGCTTGAATCGCGGGAAGGGGGGGTCGCGGGGGTCCACGAATCGCAGGAGGGGGACCGCGAATCGCGGGAGGGGACGTGCCACGAATCGCGGGAATCGCATGAAGGGGGGTCCGCAAATTGTGGGAGGGGGGTTGTGGGGGTTCGTGAATCGCGGGAGGGGGGTTTTGGGGGTCCGTGAATTGCGGGAGGGGGGGCCGCAAATCGCGGGAAGGGAGGGTCGCGGGGGTCCGTGAATCGTGGGAGGGGGTCCCGCGAATTGCGGGAGGGGGGGTGCGGGGTTACCGCGAATCGCGGGAAGGGAGGGTCACGGGGGTCCGTGAATTGCGGGAGGGGGGGCCGCGAATCACGGGAAGGGAGGGTCGCGGGGGTCCGTGAATCGTGGGAGGGGGTCCCGCGAATTGCGGGAGGGGGGTCGCGGGGGTCCCGCTCACCTACACCATGGTGGATGGTGGGCGTGTACTCTAGCCCTGGCTGGGCGGGGGGAGGTGATGTCAAGGGGGTGGTGGTGTGTATCACACTGGTCTTTTCCCTAGTGGGGGCGGGTTTGTGTAGAACACTGGGCGGGAACGTTATACACACAGGGGATGAGTGACAGATCTGACTAAATATATATATATACATATATATATATATATATATACACACACACACACACACACACACATACAGTACACACATATATATATATATATATATATTATATATTTAACCAGATCTGTCACTCATCCCCTGGGTATATAACGTTCCCGCCCAGCGGGATACACAAACCCGCCCCCCCCCCCCCCCTAGGGAAAAGACCAGTGTTCTATGTGTATGGCTCCTTCGGCACCCCCCATGATTTGCGGACCTCCACGGCACCTCCCGCGATTCGCAAACCCCCCCCCCTGCGATTCACACGCCCCCTCCCGCGATTTGCAGACCCCCTCCCACGATTCGCGAACTCTGCTCGTGCTGGTGAACCAGATAATCGATGTAAAAATGTCAGGAGCAGAGGATGACTGGAAATAGCAAGAATCAGAAGCTGACTGGAACAGCAGGAATGGAATTGACTGGAAACAGCAGGAATGGAAACTGACTGAAAACAGCAAGAATGGAAGCTGACTGGAAACAGCAGGATTAGAAGCTGAATGGAACAGCAGGAATGAACGCTTACTGGAAACAGCAGGAATGGAGCTGACTGGAACAGCAGGAATGGAAACTGACTGGATATAGCAGGAATGGAAGCTGACTGGAAACAGCAGGATTGGAAGCTGACTGGAAACAGCAGAATTGGCAGCTAACTGCAACAGCAGGAATGGAAGCTGAGTGGAAACAGCAGGAATGGAAGCTGAGTGGAAACAGCAGGAATGGAAGCTGAGTGGAAACAGCAGGAATGGAAGCTGAGTGGAAACAGCAGGAATGGAAGCTGAGTGGAAACAGCAGGAATGGAAGCTAAGTGGAAACAGCAGGACTGGAAGTTGACTGAAACAGCAGAAATGGAAGCTGACTGGAAAGTGCAGGATTGCAAGCTGACTGGAAACAGCAGGACTGGAAGCTGACTGAAAATCGCAGAACTGGAAGCTGACTGAAAACAGCATTACTGGAAGCTGACTGGCAGCAGCGGGACTGGAAGCTGACTGGAACAGGGGGAATGGAAGCGGACTGGAACAGCAGGAATGGAAGCTGACTAGAAACAACAGGACTGGAAGCTGACTGAAAACAGCAGGACTGGAAGCTGACTGGAAACAGCAGGAATGGAAGCTGACTGGAACAGCAGGAATAGAAGCTGACTGGAAACAGCGGGATTGGAAGCTGACTGGAAACAGCAGGAATGGAAGCTGACTGGAAACAGCAGGATTGTAAGCTGACTGGAAATAGCAGAATTGGAAGCTAATTGGAACAGCAGGAATGGAAGATGACTAGGAACAGCAGGAATGGAAGCTGTGTGGAAACAGCAGCAATGGAAGCTGAGTGGAAACCGCAGCAATGGAAGCTGAGTGGAAACAGCAGGAATGGAAGCTAACTGGAATAGCAGGAATGGCAGCTGACTTAAACAGCAGAAATGGAAGTTGACTGGAAACAGCAGGAGTGGAAGCTGACTGGAACAGCAGGAGTGGAGCTGACTGGAATAGCAGGAATGGCAGCTGACTGAAACAGCAGGAGTGGAAGCTGAATGGAAACAGCAGGAGTGGAAGCTGACTGAAACAGCAGGAATGGAAGCTGAATGGAAACAGCAGGAGTGGAAGCTGACTGGAACAGCAGGAGTTAACGCAGTAGTAGAACTGCTAGGAGTCAGGCTGTGCAGGAGATGACAATAGCACTGGTCTGGAGACTGGATATCACAGGAGCAGATCCTTGGATGCTGCTAGGTTGTAGACAGCATTGCATTGATGGGGTCTGAGCATTCTCCCAACATACTTCTATGGAGAGTTGTAAGCTGATTGGAGGCAGTGAAGTGATGTCATCAATAGTCAGAGTGGACTGGTCCAGTGTGTCATGTGATACGAGGCAAGATGGCTGTGACCATGTGAGAGCACTGGCGGGAACCCCGGCGTGCTACGCACACCACTGTGGCTTGGACCCAAGGTGAAGCAAGCCCGCACATACTGTATGGGCGCTTAGCAGGGACATCCATGTTAGATGGCGCAGTGGGTACAGAGGTGACAGCAGGGATGCCACTGAGCAGGTGAGTGGAACCCCCAGATGATGGCGCACCCCGGAGCAGAGGTACTGTATGACAGTCTGTTAGGAGAACGCAAGCCTGGAGAGGCACTTAGACGATAGGTTAGGTATTTCTGAAAATCTGGATCATGACACGCGATGGTTAAGCCCAAGATATTATTGAGCATTTACTTGTACTGTAGTGCTAGGGGGGTATAATCCCACAGATTGAAAACCCCCAATAATATGAATTTATGTCCCTGATGAAGGACACTGAAGGGGTAAAGCCTTAAGGGGTGTTGCTGCAGTAGATGGTAAATAATCCAGTAAAGCAAGGTCCACAATAATATCCAATGGCCACAGGATACTACGTGGTGAAATGGTTAGTGGCAAATGGAAGTCAAATTAAATATCTCAATGCTCTTCCCTGAGTTAGTGTTCCCCAGCTTTGTCAGGAGAATATGAGTGTAAATTAAGAAGTAGATTCTGATTGGTTGCAACATCCCATGTGATAAAGAACTCCAATCTTAGTAAATTTCCCCAAATAATTATGTTGAGAGTTTCCACCTGTGAGAGTTTCCGAGCAAATTAAGAGAAACCATCTAATGCATAATAAATTAAACATTTAAGGCGATCCTATATATCAATATAGTTTCTTCATTCGCTAAATTGAAATCCATATAATGGGCCAGATGCACTAAGTGATAAAAAGTGATAAAATGGAGAGTGATAAACAGCTAGCCAATCAGCTCCTACCTGCCATGTTACATTCTGTGTTTGAAAAATGTCAGGTAGGAGATGATTGGCTGGCTGTTTATCACTCTCCATTTTATCACTTTTGAAGTTAAGTGCATCTGGCCCAATGAAAGCAGTCTAACGATCACACAGCGGGACCATACTACTAATAAAGTTCGTATATCAATCACAAACTATATACTTAGCCAATTAATATAGACAAAACTACAGTATAAAGACAAATAATAACATTAATTCTATAAATACATCCTAATTATATTATCTTGTATATAAACCATAATATTAATGTAAATACGTATCAAATATTGAAAAAAAAAGCGGGAAACCGCCCTGGCTTTACCAGATCCTTCACTATTTTCGAGGGCATGTGCTTGGTTTCTTCCCGACCGACACACTTCCTCTCAAAATGTTGCAGATTCCTGATTGAAAGTAAGTTCCCAGACCTCCTTAAGGGCGGGATGTACTAAAGGGAAAATGCGGTAAAACGGGGGTTTTACCGCATTTTCCTATGTACCATTACCCGTCCGCCCCGTCTCCGCCGGGCAGGGTATCGCCACCCAGAGGCGATACCCTATAGAAGCCTATGGGCTTCTATCGCCGCCCGCCGTCCGCGCGACCCCCCCTCCCGTCCTCCATCGGTCTCCTCCTCCCCCAGCAGGTGTCACAGCCGGGAGGACATCCGGCTGCAGGGGGAGGAGGAGACGCAGGGGGAGACTGACAGCCGCCGGGATGTGACAGAGACCCCCAAACACCACATTACAGGTATCGCGGGGGTCTCCGTCACCGCACCCCGATGCTAGCCGCATATGTGCGATAGCAGGCCGATGGCAGGCCGCCGCGGCGTTGGGCAGGGGGTGTCGGGTGATGCGCCGTGTGATGCAAAACAGCAAGTTTGAGAGTCTTTCAGCTCAAAGTTGCTCAGTGATGAGTGCCGAGCGGTGATGCGCGCGCCAGCATAATCGGGAAAGCCGCTCATCTGTTGGTATTACCAGCAGATGTGCGGCTTTGAGGACGGCTTTGCATAGCGATGCGCTATGCAAAGCCATCCTCCCTCCGATGAAGGCGCCAGGCAGGGGTAAGCGGCTTAGTGTGTATGCACTGAGCGACTTTCCCCCCAGGGATGAACGCGATCATCACTGTCCATACACGCTGGGCATAATCACCCAGTGTGTACAATATTTTGTTGCAGAAATGTCATGGGGTGGCCACATTGCTTAGTGTCTGTTGGACACCGTTCTGGAAGTCAGGATAACATTGTCTTAGAACGTTGTTTTAACAAAACAAATTCCTTAAAAAATGCCAAAAATAACAAGTGTGTAACACATAACACAGCAAGAACCTTTTGTTTTGACAAATGCACTCTGAAACCCTCTGGCCCTATTAGTCCCAGCGGAGGGTGATAAGCGTTGGCTGAACAGTAGCCGTGTGGCGCAGCACGTGATACCATATTACCAGGAACTCAGTGGTCAGTGAGCTGTCCCCAGCCACGCCATTGCTGTACACAACGTTCCAAAGTCTGTGGAAATATCCTGAGGAGCAGAAGTCCAGGGGGCAGAGATCTAGATCAGTATTATATGTTATCTGGCAGTCAGCTCTAGGTGCATATACACAATCGCTGTTTTTTCACAGCAGAAAGGCGTCCCGGAGGGGGGTGGGGGAACACCTCCCAATGGGACTGCCTTTGTGACTCGCAGGTCGGACTTCAGGCACATTGGAGCCGGTGCAGTCTCACAGCCTGCATCTGGCTTCACTGGGGGGGGGGGGGCTGCAGCCCTGCAGCCCATAGGTAAAAACCGCCACTGGGTGTGACCAACTGGGAGGGGGCTTAACCATACTCCTATTGAAGGAAAAACTTATTTTTTCTGGGCGGCTGGGTGCAGGGAGTATGAGGACAGCAATGAGCAGCATGTGCTGGGCTGGGGAGAGAAGCTTCTGTAGCAGTAGCCTGTCCTCTCTCCCTGACCAGCTCTCTTCATCGGGGGAGGGCTGAGACGGACCCGGGCCTCCATTGGTGCTCCCCCACCATTCGGTGCCACTGGCTGCCATGGCAGGATCATTGCTGTTGCCATAGTGCATGGATGGGGAACCTACGGCCCTCCAGCTGTTGTTGACCTACACATCCCAACATGCCCTGCTATAGTGTTGCTATTTGGCCATGCTAAAACTGTTGCAGGGCATGCTGGGATGTGTAGTTAAACAACAGCTGGAGGGCCAAAGGTTCCCTATCCCTGCCATAGTGGAACACTATCTTGTACATTTATGCATTATCACTGGTCAGCATTATTTATTATTCTGTGTTTGTCTACATATTTCTTGTTGACGTTTTGACTGCTGACATTTATTTGTCATTGTTGACATTTCAACTGTCTATTCTACATTATACTAATAAGCCTGTCAATCTTAGGTGCATGTTCAACTTACTACCACTTTGTCTAACTTCTACCTTATTACCACTTTGCCTAACTTCCACCTTGCTACTACTTTACCTGTCCTCCACCTTATTACCACTTTGCCTAACTTCCACCTTGCTACTACTTTACCTGTCCTCCACCTTATTAACAATTTACCTGTCTACTCTATTAATACTTTACTTTATTTCCACTTGAGCAAACATCCACCTTACTACCACTTTACCTAGCCTCCACCTTACTACCA
Source organism: Crinia signifera (assembly GCF_055691185.1). Lineage (NCBI taxonomy): Eukaryota > Metazoa > Chordata > Amphibia > Anura > Myobatrachidae > Crinia > Crinia signifera. Next base: position 21,921,827 of record NC_139221.1, on the reverse strand, counting down.
CTTTACCTTATTTTTGCTGTATTATCATGGTATTACCAAGGCATGATTTTTGGTCACTAGGTGGCTAAGGGGTTGATTTTGGTTGGTTGCAAAAGCAAACTCCTTATTTAATGGACAAAATCATGCTGCACTGCAGGTGGGGCAGATGTAACATATGCAGAGAGAGTTAGATTTGGGTGGGGTGTGCTCAAACTGAAATCTAAATTGCAGTGTAAGAATAAAACAGCCAGTATTTACCCTGCACAGAAACAAAATAACTCAACTACTGTAAATGTGAATCTCTTTGCACCTGCAGTGCAGCATGGTTTTGTCCATTAAAGGAGATTGCTTTTGCAAACCAACCAGGATGACCCCCTAAATGTAGTAAACACACACGTTCTTTGCTGTGTCTTTATTTTTATACTCCTAGTTTATTTTTAGATTTGCCTCGGTCCTCGTGTTGTTTTTATTCAGTTTATTGTTTTATTTTTTTGACATGGTAGTGACATTTGTATTTATTCTGCGGTGTGTGGTGAGCGGAGACTGAAAATAGGGTAATATTTCTATGACCATGGAACTGTGGTATTTTACAACTATCTGGAGTTCCCATGGCTTTCAGGATAATTCAAAGTGATCCCTTGTGTTATACCCCCTCCTGTTTTTTCAAGAAGTACTATTCTTATAGTTAAAAAATAATTCTGTAAGGTCAAAGCGGATCTGTGGGAAAGGATGCATGCTGGGTATATCACCGTATATGCAACCTGGGGCGGATTTGTGGCTTTTTAATTAACTGCATGTTATAACAGATTAAAAAAAAAAATTATGATAAAATCTTAATAGAATATGAAAAAGTAAGAATAAAGCTTTGTCATTCTTTAGATCACAAAATAATAATTGGACGCTTGCTCCATTATTTCTGTATAAAGTGGATGGATCAGGGTTGGGGGGGCGGGTTTGGGCGTGATGTCATCAAGCCCCACCTCCAGGATGTAAATTAACCCGATTCGCAGATCTCCGTGGAGGGGGCGGATTGCGGTATTTAAATGCTGTGGTCGGGGGAGGATGCCAGGATTGGGGGGTGGAGCAAGGGTCCCCCCAGAATCAGTGAGAATTGCCCACCTTTCCGGGGGGCCTGATTTTCGGGAGCCTCATGGTCATTACGGGAGGATAGGCAGCCCTGAGATAGATAGATACATACATACATAGTCAGGGCAGGATCTACCATTAGGCGACATTTACTAATGTTGTGTTAGTTGTTTTAATATGTATTTTCTACCTATATGATGCTCCGTGCCTAAGGGCCAAGTTCAGTGAGCCCCGAAATTGTACCGAAACCTCTGAAATTACCAAAAACTCTGGTGATTTTCTGTAAGCTGCGCAAGCGTGCAAGCACGTGACATTAAATATGCACTGCACTGGGTCCCCGCTCATTAGATATATACAGGGTGGGATCAGCTCAGCGCTCACTGCTGCCTGGGTCCCCTGTCAGTTCAACCAGTGGCGCCCACCATAGCCCCGCTGCGCGCCGCTCCTCCAAGCCGCTGCGGGGTCTGCCACATATGTAGCTACACCACTGCATACAGTGGTGTATTTATAATGGGTGCAATGTGAGTGGTGCACATGGGCCCTTGAGCCTCGGGGGGCCCACACCGTATACACTGCACCTATTTTTTAATACTGACCCCTCCGGAGTCCCGTGATGAAGACAGCAGCACTGGCAGAATTGCTGGAAAATGTAGATTTGGGTGAGTTATTTTGTTTCTGTGCAGGGTAAATACACTGCAGTTTATATTTCAGTTTGTATTATCATTTAATTTCCCGAAAAAAGACTCCCCATTTCCGTTACAGGAATAAATGAGTATTACATGGGGCTAGTAACACCCTTTTGTGCTATCTATTCACTATTGTGTTTGTACCGGTCTGAGTCTTCGGAATACCAGATTTATTCAGTAATATAAGGAAGGTTCCGGCAGCGCTGCAATTATAAATAGCCCTCTGTTGTGTAGTTTCCAGAGAGATAAGGTGTAACCCCTCAGGCGTCTCTCCAGTGTCTCCTCCTTTGATGGCAAGATGATTTATTATTGTGGTATCTAATGAGGCACAGGCTGTGAGAGATACCTTACCCCAAAGGCTGGACATCTAATCCACTCGCCCTATCACTGTTTCCACAGTCCTTCCTGTTATTCACTTATAGAACACATAGTAGCATGGAAATAGCTTAATACGGCTAATTATTGCTTTTTATCTTATTATAATTCACAGCGTGTACACAGTGTTCTGTGCTGTATAATGGGGCAAACACAGGGTGGGAGCAGGGGAACAGAACAGCCAGCATTTTATAGGGGTCCCCATGAAAAGAAAGCAGGTGGGCAGATGCCATCTTTTCACTGACTGTTATTTCCGAAGGGGGGGGGGGATGGTCGGCACCCATTGAATAATTTCTCTCCCCTTCGGGCGCATGCTAGCGAGGGGATGTGGGCAGTGCCGGTGGCAAGGGCTGTCTGCGTCCGCGAGTGTACGCTACGAAGCAAGCGGGTATGAATCAGGCCCATTGTGAAATCATATAAACTTAGGAGATCAGTAACCAGTGTAACATAAACCTGGTCAGACCAGAATAAAAGTCCAGTTCCTAAATGCAGCTGATGATAAATATATATTTGTGACCATCTATATAGACAAACAGCAGGTTTCAGCTCAAAGCCGCCCAGTGTGTATGGCCCGGCGATGAGCGCTGCTGCGCACTCCCACATCATTGCCGGGAAAGCCGCTCATCTGCTGGTTATACCAGCAGATGAGCGGCTTTGAGGACTTCTTTGCATAGCGCTGCGCTATGCAAAGCCGTCCCCCCCCCCCCCTCCGTCGGCGCCGGGCAGGGGGAGGTCCACTCAGTTTGTATGCACTGAACGGCTTTCCCCGCAGCAATGAACACGATCATCGCTGTCCATACACACTGGGCATAGTCCCCAGTGTGTATGGACCTTAAGTCAGCATTTAGTTGACATTTTGAGACTTTCCTATACGCAACAATTGTTTCTAATTCTGGTACACATTGAGTCAGAAGTATCCACTGGACTCGAAGATCCTTTAATTAATAAATGAAAGTGAAACACAATTGCACTGTTACAATGTTTGTGATACAGTAGCAGGCAGCTTAATACACTTGATATAGAGTATTTTACAGGCATTATCTCAAACAAATAATCCTCCTAATCATTTGGCTGGGAAGCTATTATACTATACTAGGTGATTCATCGCGCCCTGCGGGCGCTCTTCACATCGGCGTAAGGGGTTGCGCCCCCTTAATTTGTGAACGTTTGTATTGTAAGAAATATGGTTAGAATTGTATGTAAGATGGCCTGTATTGCAACTTGAGTTATAGGTGAAATGTGTTAAATAGAGAGCATATGGTTTGGAAGGGGTGTGTATTGTTTTGTTTAATTAAAAAGCGGTTACAGAGTAAGATGTACATTGATAGTGTGGAGGGTACAGTGACATTTGTGGGTGTGGGGGGGGGCTGTGTGTGCATGTTGTTTAGGTGTGTGTGTGTGTGTGCAATAGTATAGTAGGGTGTTTTTGAGTCAGCGGCTCCCCACTGGCGGAGGTCACGGCACAGGAAAACAGGAGGCTGGGTAGTGATAGGGGTGTGTGGGCATGGCAGAACAGGAGTACAGGATGGTGGCCCTGAGTCAGTGTCTCCTCCTACTGGGTGGGAGTTAGGGTGCATGAGAGCAGAAGGCTGGGCTATGAGGCATGATAGGTGTATGTGGGCAACACAGCATCAGTGACTCACCAGTGGTGGAAGTTACGGTTCAGGAGAGCAGGAAGCTGGGGAGTGATAGGGGTGTGTGGGCATATGGGGAGGGTGGGGGACACTGTGCAGCTTCTGCCAGTGGGTGAGGGTCCAGTGTGACAGCACAGGAGTACAGGAAGGTGCCCCTGAGTCAGTGTCTCCTCCTACTGGGTGGGAGTTAGGGTGCATGAGAGCAGGAGGCTGGGTGGTAAAGCATGATAGGGGAATGTGGGCAACACAGGGTGAGCGGGTTCCCACTGGCAGAAGTTACGGGGCAGGAGGCAGGGCAGTGATAGAGGTGTGTGGGCATGACGGGTAGTAAAGGTTTTTGGCTGTTGCTGAGTAGGGATAGGGGCAGTGGGGACTCAGGGGCACCTTCCTGTACTCCTGTGCTGCCACGCTGGACCCTCACCCACTGGCAGAAGCTGCACAGTGTCCCCCACCCTCCTCTTTAGTCCCCCGTATGCCCACACACCCAGGCCCTTTCTCTCACAGAGTGCAACTAAGCTGATCATCCACTCATTGCTCATCTCACGGCTTGACTACTGTAATGCTCTTCTCACCGGCCTCGCTCAATCCCAAATAGCTCCTCTCCAATCTGTCCTCAATGCTGCAGCCAGGCTTATCTTCCTCTCCCGCCGCTCTAATTCTGCTACTCCCCTTCAACAAAATCTGCACTGGCTTCCATTCCCCTACAGAATCCTCTTCAAACACCTCACACTCACATACAGGGCCATCTCTAATTCCATTGCTCCATATATCTCTAACCTCATCTCCATTCATACACCCTCCCACCCTCTACGGTCAGCTGACGACTGTCATCTCTCCTCCACCCTGATCACTGCTTCCCATGCTAGAGTACAGGACTTTGCCCGTGCTGCACCCCTTCAGTGGAACGCACTTCCTCGCTCCATTAGACTCTCCCCGACCTTGCAAAGCTTCAAACGGGCACTGAAAACTCACCTATTCATCAAAGCGTACCCTTCCACTGCATAAACCAGCTGGTTCTCCGACCCCTTGCCTGTTTACATCCTATCTAACCACCACTCCCTCGCTTGCACCTTTTGTAATCTGTCTGTCTCCCCTTCCTACTAGATTGTAAACTCCTCCGACTAGGATCCTCTTCCCTCCTGTTGTCAAAGCCCACTTCTCTTCACATGTCACTCACAGCTCTCCTATACTCAAACACTCAGTGACCAACTTCATACTCATCTCCATCATTGGCCTCAAGCCTCTAGTTGTATGTTGATTGAGTCCTCACTACTTATATCCAAGCTGTAATGTGTATTGATCTGTGGCGCTCTTTATTTGTACTGTATTTTTGTTATTTATTCAATGTTATGCCAAGTTTTGTCTCCCTGTATTGTTCCTTTGTACGGCGCTGCGAAACACTTGTGGCGCCTTATAAATAAAATTATAATAATAATAATAATAGGCATTGGTGCAGACACCATCGATGGTTGGGATTGATGGCGATTTTGCACCCTGCCATCGATAGTAGTAACATATTACTTGGATAACCATCGATTGTTGTAGCTATCGATGGTCATCCATTATATCTGACTGAATAGGCCGTGGGTCAATCAGAACTTGGTGGCGGGATTTCCGGGTGTGGGTAGTGTGTAGCTATGCTCCATGTCCCGGCACTTAAAAAAAAATTGAAACTGGATCGGTTCTCCTTTGCCATCGTTGTAGGGAAACCATCTGGTCCTCCCACATTGATGGCAAAAGTATTCAACATCGGCCATAAACCATCGATTATTTGAAATCATTGATGGTCGATGGGCATCCCTAGAACTGGAGGAGGCTGGGGGACAGTATGCAGCTCCCGGCAGTTGGTGAGCGTCTCCTCCCACTGGGAGGGAGTGAGCGTGCATGAGAGCAGGAGGCTGTATAACAGTGGTATGTGGGCAAGACATTGATAAAAGTTGTGGCGCTGGTGCAGAGGACCGTGGGGAAACTTCTGGCAGTGGGGGAACCTGCAGTGCTGCAGCCAGGGCCGAATTTCCCTCCTAGGGGCGGCACCTGTTTGTGGCGGTACAGGATCCCCCATTGTCACGGCGGTACGTGAAATGCGGGAGCGGGGTCACGGGGGTCCACTGGGGGGTGGAATTTCCTGGAAGGGGTCAGGGGGGTCTGCAAATTGCAGGAGGGGGGGTGTGTGTGCGGGGATCCACGATTAGCGGGAGGGGCGGGGGTCCGCAAATCGTGGGATGGGGGGGGCTTGAATCGTGGGAAGGGGGTCCGCAAATTGCGGGAGGGGGGTGTTGGGGTCAGTGAATTGCGGGAGGGGGGTTGTGGAGGTCCGTGAATTGCGGGAGGGGCGCGGGGGGTGCCATGAATCAATGGGGAGGCTTGAATCACGGGAGGGGGGGTCGTGGGGGGTTGCAAATCACAGGAGGGGGGGTGGCGTGAATCAGTGTGAAAGTTGTGGTAAAACAGATAAGAGAAACCCAGGATCAGGATAAAGTAAAAACTAGGATATGGAATTATTGTAAATAGAAAAAAAATTGTAGGTGAAGTGATGTCGTTTTTTTTTTTTTTTTGGGGGGGGGGGGGGGGGGGGAGGGAGGGGATTTTCTGTTTATTTTTTATTGATTGTTTCTATATTTGTAAATATTGGAAAAGAAAAGTATGCATATATGATGTATATATTTGTATTTAAATGTTGCAATCTTTTTAATAAAAATTGACACTGTAACGGAATCTGCTGCGCTATATAAGACACTGTAACGGAATCTGCTGCGCTATATAAGACACTGTAACGGGATCTGCTGCACTATATAAGACACTGTAATGGGATCTGCTGCGCTATATAAGACACTGTAACGGGATCTGCTGCGCTATATAAGACACTGTAACGGGATCTGCTGCGCTATATAATACACTGTAACGGGATCTGCTGCACTATATAAGACGCTGTAAAGGAATCTGCTGCATTATATAAGAAACTGTAAATAAATATATAAATACCTAATGTCAGACTCATCCTCTAATGCTAGATAATTGTGCTAAAGAATGTATTTATGCTAATATATGTCGACTTTCATTTACTGTCGACCCATACCCGTTTTGTGCTCTCTGCCCCTCCCCCCAAGCAGTGTGCGGTGTGCGATGCCACTGTACTCTCTGCCGCTCCCCCCATGCAGTGTGCAGTGTGTGCTGCAGCTGCCACTGTGCTATCTGCCCCTCCCCCCATGCAGAGTGCGGTGTGCGCTGCAGCTGCTACTGTGCTATCTGCCCCTCCCCCCATGCAGAGTGCGGTGTGCGCTTCAGCTGCCACTGTGCTATCTGCCCCTCCCCCCATGCAGAGTGCGGTGTGCGCTGCAGCTGCCACTGTGCTATCTGCCCCTCCCCCCATGCAGAGTGCGGTGTGCGCTGCAGCTGCCACTGTGCTATCTGCCCCTCACCCCATGCAGAGTGCGGTGTGCGCTGCAGCTGCAACTGTGCTCTCTGCCCCTCCCCCATGCAGAGTGCAGTGTGCGCTGCAGCTGCCACTGTGCTCTCTGCCCCTCCCCCCATGCAGAGTGCGGTGTGCTTTGCAGCTGCCACTGTGCTATCTGTCCCTCCCCCATGCAGAGTGCGGTGTGCGCTGCAGCTGCCACTGTGCTCTCTGCCCCTCCCCCCATGCAGAGTGCGGTGTGCGCTGCAGCTGCCACTGTGCTATCTGCCCCTCACCCCATGCAGAGTGCGGTGTGCGCTGCAGCTGCAACTGTGCTCTCTGCCCCTCCCCCATGCAGAGTGCGGTGTGCGCTGCAGCTGCCACTGTGCTATCTGCCCCTCCCCCCATGCAGAGTGCGGTGTGCGCTGCAGCTGCCACTGTGCTCTCTGCCCCTCCCCCCATGCAGAGTGCGGTGTGAGCTGCAGCTGCCACTGTGCTATCTGCCCCTCCCCCCATGCAGAGTGCGGTGTGCGCTGCAGCTGCCACTGTGCTATCTGCCCCCCCATGCAGAGTGCGGTGTGCGCTGCAGCTGCCACTGTGCTATCTGCCCCTCCCCCCATGCAGTGTGCGGTGTGCGCTGCAGCTGCCACTGTGCTATCTGCCCCCCCATGCAGAGTGCGGTGTGCGCTGCAGCTGCCACTGTGCTATCTGCCCCTCCCCCCATGCAGTGTGCGGTGTGCGCTGCAGCTGCCACTGTGCTCTCTGCCCCTCCTCCCATGCAGAGTGCGGTGTGCGCTGCAGCTGCCACTGTGCTCTCTGCCCCTCCCCCCATGCAGCTGTCACTGTTCGGAAGTGACCTGACTTTCTCTTCAGCTGTAGCTGTGCAGAGCGTTCTATTTTGCATGTGTAAGGGCTGTTTCACACAGTACGGTTCCTGCCGCACGGTGAAATCCCGTACGGCCAGGGAGCCGCGCCGCACTCAGAATTTTATAATGGCAGGGATGGCCACAGCCCGGCAGCCGTCCCTTCCAGTGGGGGGATCCGGCTGCAGCCGTGCGGCCGGGCCGTGGCCGTCCCGTGTGAATGGACACAATAGTGTCCATTCACAACTGCTGAGTGCGGCACGGCTCCCTGGCCGTACGGGATTTCACCGTGCGGCAGGAACCGTACTGTGTGAAACAGCCCAAAGGGTTATAAATAGACTTCCGCATTGGGGTCAGAACCCTGCAGATGAATCCAACAGTGAGCTATTATATAATAGGACAAGTTTCCGTGTCGGCCAGGTGAGCCCCAGCCAAACAAGGGGGGCATTCAGCGCTGTAGGAATATGAATGCACTACTGCTTAATAGAGCGAGATACTGGGGGAACAGGAAACATAACGCCCGGACAGGACCCTCGTATTACCCACTTCCCATGTTACACCTCGAAGCACATTTCCACTTTCTTTCATTGTCTTTTCCCATCCTATTTGCTTAATAACCTCCAGGTGCTGGTGCAGAAATAGTAATATCACTAATACGCTGATTACAGTCTCTGGATTTATGTCAAAAGAGTGAAACTTCCTGCAGAACGTTTGAAAGAGAAACTTTATAGAAATGTATAATACAGGCAATTACACAGAATTACTCACAGGTGGGGGAACGCTGGAGCAGGTTTTATGGATCTCTTTGATACAATTCCAGTCATTTTTCCAATTAAAACCTGTATTCAGATGTATACTGTATATATGTGTATGTTTGTATGTACTGTATGTATGTATATATATATATATATATATATATATATATATATTACTTGTTTCCTAGTACGGCGCCCATCGGGTCCCATCGCATACCTTAACTTAAGCGCAGGCTTTCCCAACCACGGTCCTCAAGGCACACCAACAGTGCAGGTTATGTAGATATCCAGGCTTGAGCACAGGTGTCTTAATTAGTACCTGAGTGATTCTGATTAAACCATCTGTGCTGAAGCCTGGATATCACTAAAACCTGCACTGTTGGTGTGCCCTGAGGACCGTGGTTGGGAAAGCCTCACTTAAGGTATGCGATGGGTATGCGATGGGACCCTCGAGGGCTTGCTGCGCTCGCCACGCTTCGGGTTGCCGTTCATCGTGGGGTGGCGTTAACAATGGGGGGGCATTTGACATATGATTTACCATTAGGGTGGGTATACAATTAAAAGGGGGTCTGGGGGGCATTTAACATTGGTTCCAATGTAAAAATCGGGTCAATCGCATCGCATGTGATTTGGTTGTATACGATGCAATTGACCCGATTTTTGCGACCCGATTTCATACTATATATATACAGTCAATGGGTCATAGCAAATGACCAGGCCGGCACTCAGGAGGTTAACAACCAGTAAATAACGACACAACACCATTGCAGATGTGGTCAACGTTTCTGAGGCGATTTATTGCCTCTTTCGTCAGGACATACAGTGTATACAAAAGAAATAAGACATTTTATAGCTTACCCGACACCTAGTCACCTCCCATGTGCGTCCACGCAAACTTTATGTGGGTAAAACTATCCGCCCTTTTAAAGAAAGATTTGCCCTCCACAGATCTAACATTAGAAAAGCCACATGCTGTGTACACACTGCTGCAATTAGGCATGAAATCGCTGGCAAAATGGTCGCTCAGTGACCATATTGCCAGTGATTTAATGTGCAGTCAGCGATAAATGGCTGGGAGCGCGCTCCCGCGGCCAGCCCTTCATGGTCGCTGGTCGCAGGAGCTTGCTCCTCCGATTCTGCCTAAAAATTGCTGGTCGCTGGTGCACAAAGCACTGTGCACCAGAGACCAGCGATATCTACCCTCCAGCGCCGGCCGGGACCCGCCCACCCGTCCTGTCACAGCGTGACATTCCGGCCCGGGACCCGCCCACCTGCTCTGTCACAGCGTGACATGCCGGCCCGGGACCCGCCTACCCGCCCTGTCACAGCGTGACATGCCGGGCAGGCCCCGCCCACCCGCCCTGTCACAGCGTGACACACGCCCCCCCCTGCTTCCTCCTCCGTCAATGCCAGCGCATACAGCACAGAAGCTGCTGCGCAAATCTCCCCCCCACTGTGCCAGCATCCACACCTCCTGCGCGCCCCACAGCCGCACTAGTCAGTGCATAGGCTGTCTTTAGAGGGCATTGGTGTTGGGCAGCATGATTATGTTCATGCTGCCCATCGATGGTGATTTGCACCATCGGTGGGCAGCATGAGCATTACCATGCTGCCCCACACCAATAGTATGTGACATGAAAAAAAATGAAGGGGGCATTGGTGTCGGGCAGCAAGATTATGTTCATGCTGCCCATCGATGGTGATTTGCACCATCGGTGGGCAGCATGAGCATTACCATGCTGCCCCACACCAATAGTATGTGACATGAAAAAAAATGAAGGGGGCATTGGTGTCGGGCAGCATGATTATGTTCATGCTGCCCATCGATGGTGATTTGCACCATCGGTGGGCAGCATGAGCATTACCATGCTGCCCCACACCAATAGTATGTGACATGAAAAAAAATGAAGGGGGCATTGGTGTCGGGCAGCATGATTATGTTCATGCTGCCCATCGATGGTGATTTGCACCATCGGTGGGCAGCATGAGCATTACCATGCTGCCCCACACCAATAGTATGTGACATGAAAAAAAATGAAAGGGGCATTGGTGTCGGGCAGCATGATTATGTTCATGCTGCCCATCGATGGTGATTTGCACCATCGGTGGGCAGCATGAGCATTACCATGCTGCCCCACACCAATAGTATGTGACATGAAAAAAAATGAAAGGGGCATTGGTGTCGGGCAGCATGATTATGTTCATGCTGCCCATCGATGGTGATTTGCACCATCGGTGGGCGGCATGAGCATTACCATGCTGCCCCACACCAATAGTATGTGGGCTCAATATAAATGAAGGGGGCATTGGTGTCGGGGTGGCAGGGGCCGCACGGCCGTCTTGTGCCCCCACACCCCTGGCAGGAGCGGGGCACTAGCGGCTGCTGCCGCTAGATTATCCTGCCCCTACAAAGATGACCCCTGCTACATCTGTATATACACCATATACACTTTTATTCCCTTCCAGAAGGACTTCCCACAACCCATGTCAATCATAAATGAATTTAAATAGAGGGTAAAAAAAATCTAGTCAAAATTGCTAGCAATTTTCAGGGGAAATTGCTGGTCCATCTGAAAAACTGGAAACTGAGCAATATATTGCTGAGAAATATATTGCGGAGATATATTGCAAGTACACTGAGCAATATATTACTCAGCAATATATTGCAAGCAATATATTGCTAGCAATATATCTCCCCCGTGTGTACACACCTTAAGAAGGCTCTTCCAGTGACCAACCTGTGGCCAGGCACTGCAGGGAGTTCAACCACTCTATTGCGTCCCTGAGATGTAAAATCATAGATTGGATACCCCCCTCCACACGGGGAGGTAATCGTAATAAAATTTTGTTACAACGGGAAGCACAGTGGATTGACAGGCTCCAAACTGTCTACCCGGGGGGTATGAATGAGCTCTTGTCTCTCAGATGCTTTTTGTAATGATACGAGCCCTCTAACATATGTATCCTAATCTTTTGCTGTTTTTGTATATATGCCGCTTTACTGCAAACCAGCTGCTAGAGTAATTAATTGAAAAAATTATCTTGCTTATTTAATATAGCTGTCTCATGTAATAACTTCTTATATATGTATCCGTTCATTTCATTAGGTGGTTTCTATAGCAACTGTTTTAGGCGTCCTCACGCCCCCGGGGCAGTCTGCTGATTGACAGAAGCGTGCAGCACTGTTATGACGTCAGCGGGACAACCGCCGTGAGCGGCGTGGACGCACATGGGAGGTGACTGGGTATCGGGTAAGCTATAAAATGTCTTATTTCTTCTGTATACACTGTATGTCCTGACGAAAGAGGCAATAAATCGCCTCAGAAACGTTGACCACATCTGCAATGGTGTAGTGTCGTTATTTACTGGTTGTTAACCTCCTGAGTGCCGGCCTGGTCATTTGCTATGACCCATTGACTTTATCTATTCACCTGAGGCAAGGACACCAGGAGTTGCTGTCTTCTAATCTAGAGTGCCGGACACACAGCACAAATATATATATATATATTTTTTTTTTACAGCCCACGCTGGTACATGTTTTCTTTCTTATATAATATATTGCATTGCATACAAGGGGCTGTTTTGGCTGATGCAGATGAACTCACTCGGCACTGTACCATTACATGCAAGTAAGCTCCACCGCAATGAATGCCCGCCCCCAGCGCCGCCCTCATTCCCTCAGTCGCATTCGGCCACAGGGAAGACCATAAAATGATTTCTCTCCCCTTAGGAAATTAAAGTCAGTGAAAATTGACCTTTATTTCAGCCGGAGATGGCCGAACAAGGGGCAGTCACTGACGTCATGTGACATCAGCCGTCCACCCCGAGCAGGGGATGCCCATAAAACACTGACCGTTCCCCTGCTCCGGAGCGGTGTCCACCCCCACCCACCACTGCTCTGGTTATCACTGTTCTATGTGCACGTGCATTTAGATGGGCTACCCAGCTGCTCTGGGAGTGACCGAAACAGATGTTGTGTCACTCAACCACGCCCACTTTACCTGAGGCCACACCCAACCCACAAGAGGCCCCGCCCCCTGTGTCACGGTTAGTCCTGCAAGAAAAGATGGGAGGATATAATACAATTTTATAGGGAGAAAGGGAAGGGACTGTTTGATGGGGAACGCACTGATAGTTTGGTTTTATTTAAAATATAACTTTTATTAGGTTATTTTTAAGATTTCCTGTAATACAATGCAGGAACTAGGACAACAGTGAAAAATAGAGGTAAAACCACATACATAGACATATACATTAAGTGTGTTTTTAAAGAAAGAAAGAATAGTGTATTTAAAATTACACAGAGACCAATCCAAAAAATGCTTGTGTTGTAGTTTAGCAGATAAGTTGTATTAGTGTTTTATCCCCTCACTGTGTGTATATAATACAAGTAAGTGAACCTTGATTTACATTCATTTATTTGTATTTGATTGTATTCTTAGCTGAGTTTTTAACTTGATGGTGTTTTGTGGTATTGTGATCTTTGGGTTATTGGTAGATAGCAAACAGGAAGACGGAAGAAGCTTAGTGCTTTTGATCCAATCTCTGCCCGCAGCCTAAGGATACTGCTGAGGAATTAGGTATATAAATTGGCAATCCCATCTTCAATGGAACTCCCAAGTTAGTAAATTCACCCCTATGCGTTCTAGTACCGCACGTCCGCCTTTGCTTAGCAGAAGAGCAGGTGTGTTTTTGTTAACGCCACCATAAAATGTCTCTTTTATGGAATGCATGTTATATAATCTTTTTACAGGTTTTCTTCCAAGTGAGGTAGCAAAGTGAGACGTTATCTTGTCTGAGGAGAATACGGTTACTGTGGAAACATCTGTTTTGTTTAAAAATCGGAGGTTTTCTTTTTTAAGAGGAAGCCGGCATTTTTACATCCTTCATAACGTCTTTTTTTACAAGAATATGGAGTAATGTTGTCTGGCCGTGCCATTTTCAGTAGCGTTCACATTCATAGAATTTATAGAATACCACCCACAATATCACTGCTGTCATATCTAAGCCTGTCTACAGTATGCTTTATGGTGGCCACACACACGTACAATTTGGTCCTTTCCTACATGATTTTGACGCATAAATCATGTGAAAAGTGTCAAATGGTACGTCTTTGATTTACAGTTGAAATCCAATGCCCATTTTGGTGCACATTGGATCCAGATATTGTCACCATTGCACCAAGGATACATCGTATCCTTGCGGAATGACAATTCCCAGTGCCAGCATCCGGGGGACCTTCCAGCTAGGGCAAGGATATCGAACATGCCGAGTTCCTCTCCGTGATCCAATTGCTATTATGGAAGCCCTCTGGCTGCGTAGCCAAGCTGCAGAGGCAGTTGCCGGACCACCATTTTTTGGGCCACAACGGCAAATGGTCTGGACACCAGTGGTGACCCATACCTTTTCTGGGGAGGGGGGCTGCCTCTTGCCTCGATGTAGGCACCTCACCTCTCCCTCCCCCCTCATCGCCGCTGCTGCCATCTGCTAGTTCCTACAGAGTACCCGGCGTCTGTGCTATGATGACAGGCGCCGGAACTAGCGCATGCGCAGTACAAACCTAGAACAGCCCATAGAAGGAATCATGGTCACCAGGACCAGCGCGTGCGCAGTAATGATATAGCTACTGCACAAGCGCAGTTGATGATTTTGCATTGCAGCCCGCAGAAAGGCATCCAGGAGGGAGGGAACACCTCCCAATGGGACTGCCTTGGTGACTGGCAGGTTGGACTTCCAATAGGAAGTCACTGCCATTCACAGTAAAGCCAGTGCAGTCTCACAGACTTTACCTGGGGGAGGGAGGCGGGGGGGGGGGGTGGGGCTGCATTTTCGCCTGGTGGGCCTGCATCTCCAATTCTTTATCTCTCTCCTTCCAATCTTTTAATTCATCTTGGATGCGCGTTTCACCATAGTTTGGCTTGTTCTCCATGTGTGAGCAAACCAAACTATGGCGAAACACGTGTCCATGCTGGATTAAAAGATTGGATTATGGTCCCGTGCACAGGTTTAGGACTTTGTTCACATAATTTCTGATACGTATATGAACATATCTTTCTATATTTTTTATTACTTCTTTCTATCCAATTTACCTTTTCATCATTAGCCAAATATCTATAATCATCTATAATATCAATCTAAATTTACCCCTCACACTACCAACAGGGGATATGACATGCCCTAAAAACAGTCGCAGCTCCAGAGGGGAGGCTGCAGTACAGTTCAAAATTCAAATAGGGAAACCACACCCACTGCCAGTGAGTCAGTTTGAAATGGCAGTTAATGGGTGTTGCTCCCCTATTTAAATGTTGAATTGTGCAGTTCTTCAGCCAGTCTCAGGCTGACGGAGCACAAAGTAAAATGCAGAGTCAGATTGCTAATGTACTGCATCTGTACATTAATTGGGGGTCCATGTTGACATATTTCGACATACACAACAAAAAAAACGTGTAAAACTTGTGTCGACATTTTGCCTGTCAACCTAGACACTGTCGAACTAATGACCTGCACCCTATATATCAACAGAATCTATCTATCTATCTATCTATCTATCTATCTATCTATCTATCTATCTATCTATCAAAGGCTAACTACTCCTCACCCCTATGAGGTGAAGTACTGCCAGTAACCACTAGAGGCCACTCGACAGACCAAATTATTATAATTCTTGTAATCATCTATTTATATGGCGCCACAAGGGATCCGCAGCGCCTGACAATGCATTGATGAGCAAAAAAATAAACATGCTAAATTAAAGACAGTTGCATCAGGGGACAGAACACTGAGGCAATTATAATAGTGGCAGATATACTGTATATTCTTAGAAAAGCACATGAGGAGAGAGGGCCCTGCTTGTGAGAGCTTACATTCTAATATACTCCTTTGTGTGTTAAAAGATGTCCTAACAGAAAATGAAAGCAATTTTCAAACTTGCTGGACAGAGCTGTGAAGACAGAGATTGGAGGTAGGATGGGGGTGGGGGTGAGTTTTTGGGCTAAAAACTGTCCCAGCTCAAAGTGAAAGAACATTGCAGGGGTTTAACTTTTAACAAGTACAACATGATGTACAACATTATATAACAAGATCCCATATTTGCTCTCCTTTTAGAATTCAGTGATTATTGCCCGTTATTATATCGTTGTATTACAGCGTTAGCTACAGTCGTTCCCGGCGTCTCTGGCTCTGTATAAGAGATAATACATACACAGGAATATTTGCTGAAACCATGTGGAGTAGGAATGTATCTAGGAATGGCAAAATAAAGTGTTTCCATTAGACGTAGGTGTGTCGCATTGTATGGCAGCCAGATTGCAGTGGGCGTAAGTGAGCACGATATCTGAATAAACCATGTACAGATGAAGCACACAATTAGGGAAATGGATTGCATAGCTGTGCCACTATTATATACGTGGGATAGATCACCTGCCCACTGAGCATTTCCTGCGCAGAGCAACTGACAGCTCAGCGAGGTAAAATAACCGACAGAGACATGTAGCAGGGGCAGAGCACTGGGCACAGATAGCAACGTAGCAGGGACATAACACTGGGCGCAGATAGCAACGTAGCAGGGACATAACACTGGGCGCAGATAGCAACGTAGCAGGGACATAACGCTGGGCGCAGATAGCAACGTAGCAGGGACATAACACTGAGCGCAGATAGCAACGTAGCAGGGACATAACACTGGGCGCAGATAGCAACGTAGCAGGGACATAACACTGGGCGCAGATAGCAACGTAGCAGGGACATAACACTGGGCGGAGATAGCAACGCAGCAGGGAGATAACACTGGGCACAGATAGAAACGTAGCAGGGGCAGAGCACTGGGCACAGATAGCAACGTAGCAGGGAGATAACACTGGGCGCAGATAGCAACGCAGCAGGGAGATAACACTGGGCGCAGATAGCAACGTAGCAGGGACATAACACTGGGCGCAGATAGCAACGTAGCAGGGACATAACACTGGGCGGAGATAGCAACGCAGCAGGGAGATAACACTGGGCACAGATAGCAACGCAGCAGGGAGATAACACTGGGCACAGATAGCAACATAGCAGGGACATAACACTGGGCGCAGATAGCAACGTAGTAGGGACATAACAATGGACGCAGATAGCAACGTAGCAGGGACATAACACTGGGCACAGATAGCAACGTAGTAGGGACATAACAATGGACGCAGATAGCAACGTAGCAGGGACATAACACTGGGCGCAGATAGCAACGTAGCAGGGACATAATACTGGGCGCAGATAGCAACGTAGCAGGGACATAACACTGGGCGCAGATAGCAACGTAGCAGGGAGATAACACTGGGCGCAGATAGCAACGTAGCGGGGACATAACACTGGGCGCAGATAGCAACGCAGCAGAGACATAACACTGGGCGCAGATAGCAACGTAGCAGGGACATAACACTGGGCACAGATAGCAACGCAGCAGAGACATAACACTGGGCGCAGATAGCAACATAGCAGGGACATAACACTGGGCACAGATAGCAACATAGCAGGGACATAACACTGGGCACAGATAGCAACGCAGCAGAGACATAACACTGGGCGCAGATAGCAACGTAGCAGGGACATAACACTGGGCACAGATAGCAACGTAGCAGGGACATAACACTGGGCACAGATAGCCACGTAGCAGGGACATAACACTGGGCACAGATAGCAACGCAGCAGAGACATAACACTGGGCGCAGATAGCAACATAGCAGGGACATAACACTGGGCACAGATAGCAACACAGCAGGGACATAACACTGGGCACAGATAGCAAAGTAGTAGGGACATAACAATGGACGCAGATAGCAACGTAGCAGGGGCAGAGCACTGGGTGCAGATAGCAACGTATCAGGGACATAACACTAAGCGCAGATAGCAACGTAGCAGGGACATAACACTAAGCGCAGATAGCAACGTAGCAGGGACATAACACTGGGCGCAGATAGCAACGCAGCAGGGAGATAACACTGGGCGCAGATAGCAACGTAGCAGGGGCATAACACTAAGCGCAGATAGCAACGTAGCAGGGACATAACACTAAGCGCAGATAGCAACGCAGCATAACACTGGGCGCAGATAGCAACGCAGCAGGGAGATAACACTGGGTGCAGATAGCAACGCAGCAGGGAGATAACACTGGGCGCAGATAGCAACGTAGCAGGGACATAACACTGGGCGCAGATAGCAACGTAGCAGGGACATAACACTGGGCGCAGATAGCAACGCAGCAGGGACATAACACTGGGCGCAGATAGCAACGTAGCAGGGGCAGAACACTGGGCGCAGATAGCAACGTAGCAGGGGCAGAACACTGGGCGCAGATAGCAACGTAGCAGGGGCAGAGCACTGGGCACAGACAGCAACGTAGCAGGGACATAACACTGGGCACAGATAGCAACGCAGCAGAGACATAACACTGGGCGCAGATAGCAACGTAGCAGGGGCAGAACACTGGGCGCAGATAGCAACGTAGCAGGGACATAACAATGGACGCAGATAGCAACGTAGCAGGGACATAACACTGGGCGCAGATAGCAACGTAGCAGGGACATAATACTGGGCGCAGATAGCAACGTAGCAGGGACATAACACTGGGCGCAGATAGCAACGTAGCAGGGACATAACACTGGGCGCAGATAGCAACGTAGCAGGGACATAACACTGGGCGCAGATAGCAACGTAGCAGGGACATAACAATGGACGCAGATAGCAATGTAGCAGGGACATAACACTGGGCGCAGATAGCAACGTAGCAGGGACATAATACTGGGCGCAGATAGCAACGTAGCAGGGACATAACACTGGGCGCAGATAGCAACGTAGCAGGGAGATAACACTGGGCGCAGATAGCAACGTAGCGGGGACATAACACTGGGCGCAGATAGCAACGCAGCAGAGACATAACACTGGGCGCAGATAGCAACGTAGCAGAGACATAACACTGGGCGCAGATAGCAACGCAGCAGAGACATAACACTGGGCGCAGATAGCAACATAGCAGGGACATAACACTGGGCACAGATAGCAACGCAGCAGAGACATAACACTGGGCGCAGATAGCAACATAGCAGGGACATAACACTGGGCACAGATAGCAACATAGCAGGGACATAACACTGGGCACAGATAGCAACGCAGCAGAGACATAACACTGGGCGCAGATAGCAACGTAGCAGGGACATAACACTGGGCACAGATAGCAACGTAGCAGGGACATAACACTGGGCGCAGATAGCAACGTAGCAGAGACATAACACTGGGCGCAGATAGCAACATAGCAGGGACATAACACTGGGCACAGATAGCAACGCAGCAGAGACATAATACTGGGCGCAGATAGCAACATAGCAGGGACATAACACTGGGCACAGATAGCAACGCAGCAGAGACATAACACTGGGCGCAGATAGCAACGTAGCAGGGACATAACACTGGGCACAGATAGCAACGTAGCAGGGACATAACACTGGGCGCAGATAGCAACGTAGCAGGGACATAACACTGGGCACAGATAGCAACGTAGCAGGGACATAACACTGAGCGCAGATAGCCACGTAGCAGGGACATAACACTGGGCACAGATAGCAACGCAGCAGAGACATAACACTGGGCGCAGATAGCAACATAGCAGGGACATAACACTGGGCACAGATAGCAACGTAGCAGGGGCAGAGCACTGGGCGCAGATAGCAACGTAGCAGGGGCAGAGCACTGGGCGCAGATAGCAACGTAGCAGGGACAAAACACTGGGCACAGATAGCAACGCAGCAGAGACATAACACTGGGCGCAGATAGCAACGTAGCAGGGGCAGAACACTGGGCGCAGATAGCAACGTAGCAGGAACATAACACTGAGCGCAGATAGCAACGTAGCAGGGACATAACACTGGGCGCAGATAGCAACGTAGCAGGGACATAACACTGGGCACAGATAGCAACGTAGCAGGGACATAACACTGAGCACAGATAGCAACGTAGCAGGGACATAACACTGGACGCAGATAGCAACGTAGCAGGGACATTACACTGGGTGCAGATAGCAACGCAGCAGAGACATAACACTGGGCGCAGATAGCAACGTAGCAGGGGCAGAACACTGGGCGCAGATAGCAACGTAGCAGGGGCAGAACACTGGGCGCAGATAGCAACGTAGCAGGGGCAGAACACTGGGCGCAGATAGCAACGTAGCAGGGGCAGAACACTGGGCGCAGATAGCAACGTAGCAGGGGCAGAGCACTGGGCACAGACAGCAACGTAGCAGGGACATAACACTGGGCACAGATAGCAACGCAGCAGAGACATAACACTGGGCGCAGATAGCAACGTAGCAGGGGCAGAACACTGGGCGCAGATAGCAACGTAGCAGGGACATAACAATGGACGCAGATAGCAACGTAGCAGGGACATAACACTGGGCGCAGATAGCAACGTAGCAGGGACATAATACTGGGCGCAGATAGCAACGTAGCAGGGACATAACACTGGGCGCAGATAGCAACGTAGCAGGGACATAACACTGGGCGCAGATAGCAACGTAGCAGGGACATAACACTGGGCGCAGATAGCAACGTAGCAGGGACATAACAATGGACGCAGATAGCAATGTAGCAGGGACATAACACTGGGCGCAGATAGCAACGTAGCAGGGACATAATACTGGGCGCAGATAGCAACGTAGCAGGGACATAACACTGGGCGCAGATAGCAACGTAGCAGGGAGATAACACTGGGCGCAGATAGCAACGTAGCGGGGACATAACACTGGGCGCAGATAGCAACGCAGCAGAGACATAACACTGGGCGCAGATAGCAACGTAGCAGAGACATAACACTGGGCGCAGATAGCAACGCAGCAGAGACATAACACTGGGCGCAGATAGCAACATAGCAGGGACATAACACTGGGCACAGATAGCAACGCAGCAGAGACATAACACTGGGCGCAGATAGCAACATAGCAGGGACATAACACTGGGCACAGATAGCAACATAGCAGGGACATAACACTGGGCACAGATAGCAACGCAGCAGAGACATAACACTGGGCGCAGATAGCAACGTAGCAGGGACATAACACTGGGCACAGATAGCAACGTAGCAGGGACATAACACTGGGCGCAGATAGCAACGTAGCAGAGACATAACACTGGGCGCAGATAGCAACATAGCAGGGACATAACACTGGACGCAGATAGCAACGTAGCAGGGACATAACACTGGGCGCAGATAGCAACGCAGCAGAGGCATAACACTGGGCGCAGATAGCAACGCAGCAGAGACATAACACTGGGCGCAGATAGCAACGTAGCAGGGACATAACACTGGGCGCAGATAGCAACGTAGCAGGGACATAACACTGGGCGCAGATAGCAACGTAGCAGGGACATAACACTGGGCGCAGATAGCAACATAGCAGAGACATAACACTGGGCGCAGATAGCAACGTAGCAGAGACATAATACTGGGCGCAGATAGCAACGTAGCAGGGACATAACACTGGGCGCAGATAGCAACATAGCAGGGACATAACACTGGGCACAGATAGCAACGTAGCAGGGACATAACACTGGGCGCAGATAGCAACGTAGCAGGGACATAACACTGGGCGCAGATTGCAACGCAGCAGGGACATAACACTGGGCGCAGATAGCAACGTAGCAGGGACATAACACTGGGCGCAGATAGCAACGTAGCAGGGACATAACACTGGGCACAGATAGCAACGTAGCAGGGACATAACACTGGGCGCAGATAGCAACGTAGCGGGGACATAACACTGGGCGCAGATAGCAACGCAGCAGGGACATAACACTGGGCGCAGATAGCAACGTAGCAGGGAGATAACACTGGGCGCAGATAGCAACGTAGCAGGGACATAACACTGGGCGCAGATAGCAATGTAGCAGGGACATAACACTGGGAGCAGACAGCAATGAAGCAGGGGCAGAGCACTGGGCACAGACAGCACCGTAGCAGGGGCAGAGCACTGGGCACAGACAGCACCGTTGCAGGGGCAGAGCACTGGGTGCAGACAGCACCGTAGCAGGGGCAGAGCACTGGACGCAGACAGCACCGTAGCAGGGGCAGAGCACTGGTTGCAGACAGTACCGTAGCAGGGGCAGAGCACTGGGCGCAGACAGTACCGTAGCAGGGACAGAGCACTGGGCGCAGACAGCACCGTAGCAGGGGCAGAGCACTGGTTGCAGACAGCACCGTAGCAGGGGCAGAGCACTGGGCGCAGACAGCACTGTAGCAGGGGCAGAGCACTGGGCGCAGACAGCACCGTAGCAGGGGCAGAGCACTGGGCGCAGACAGCAACGTAGCAGGGGCAGAGCACTGGATGCAGACAGCACCGTAGCAGGGGCAGAGCACTGGGCCCAGACAGCACCGTAGCAGGGACAGAGCACTGGGCCCAGACAGCACCGTAGCAGGGACAGAGCACTGGGCGCAGACAGCACCGTAGCAGGGGCAGAGCACTGGGTGCAGACAGCACCGTAGCAGGGGCAGAGCACTGGGCACAGACAGCACCGTTGCAGGGGCAGAGCACTGGGTGCAGACAGCACCGTAGCAGGGGCAGAGCACTGGGCACAGACAGCACCGTAGCAGGGGCAGAGCACTGGGTGCAGACAGCACCGTAGCAGGGGCAGAGCACTGGGCGCAGACAGCACCGTAGCAGGGACAGAGCACTGGGCGCAGACAGCACCGTAGCAGGGGCAGAGCACTGGGTGCAGACAGCACCGTAGCAGGGGCAGAGCACTGGGCGCAGACAGCACCGTAGCAGGGTCAGAGCAATGGGCCCAGACAGCACCGTATCAGGGGCAGAGCACTGGGTGCAGACAGCACCGTAGCAGGGGCAGAGCACTGGGCGCAGACAGCACTGTAGCAGGGGCAGAGCACTGGGCGCAGACAGCACCGTAGCAGGGACAGAGCACTGGGCGCAGACAGCAACGTAGCAGGGACAGAGCACTGGGCCCAGACAGCACCGTAGCAGGGACAGAGCACTGGGCACAGACAGCACCGTAGCAGGGACAGAGCACTGGGCCCAGACAGCACCGTAGCAGGGACAGAGCACTGGGCACAGACAGCACCGTAGCAGGGGCAGAGCACTGGGTGCAGACAGCACCGTAGCAGGGGCAGAGCACTGGGCGCAGACAGCACTGTAGCAGGGGCAGAGCACTGGGTGCAGACAGCACCGTAGCAGGGGCAGAGCACTGGGCCCAGACAGCAACGTAGCAGGGGCAGAGCACTGGGCGCAGACAGCAACATGGGGGGGTACAGATCACTGGGTGAAATCAGTTGGCTGACCGCTGATTGGCTAAGAGCTGTGACAGATGGCTTTTGGGAATTTTGAAATTGGTGCACAAAATCAAAACCTGCAAAAGCCGACAATGGGCGGATGACATTTTACCTCATTTGAAATCCAGGAAGGCTCCATGATATCCAGGCCTGCTCATCTCTAATACCACATTAGAGAACCCCTGATTTTCATTTTTCTGACAGGATCAGATGGTAGCCGCCGTCCAGCCTCAGTCTAACCAGGGTATATCCTCCAGACGGGTGTAACAAGAGTACAGTCAGGCAATGCGTTTCATCGTAACACAACTTCCTCAGTGATATGCACCAATGGCAATAAACCATTGCACTCGCTGCTGCTGTATCTGTGGTGTATGCAGTGTGTGACCACATTGTGTACATCCAAATCTCACAAGCTCTACACTCATCATACCTTATATAGTATACACATTCCAAGATGTATTCACTATACTTAATAAATAGGGAATGTTTCAATGTTTGTCCATTCGCGTTGACAAGGGGCCGGCATTTGAGGAGGGACCCGACAGTTTCCTGGGAGTGTTCTGGAAAAAACTCAGACGGGACCGCGGTGTTTGAAGAGAGACCCTCTGACGCCAGCACCGACCCCCGGTCTCCCAAGCTTCATCTCAGCACTAAGTTAAGCTGGCCATACATCTACAGAATTATTGTCAGATTGGGCTGGTTGGAACAAAAACCGGTACTCTTTACCTAGCACGGCGCCCATCGCGGGCATCGCGGCCATCAAATGCACTAAAAAAACGGGTGCGACGCGATGGCCGCAATGCCCGCGATTTCCCATAGGGAACAATGTTAAAAGTGTGATTGGACGCGATTTTACTGTTCAATGCCTCAATGCCCACGATTTTTCCATAGGAAACAATGTTAAATGGGCCACAGAGCCCAAATAGTCCCCCTGAAGTCTGAAATGGCCCCCACAATTGTTAACGCCACCCCACGATCAACGTGAACCCGAAGCGTGGCGAGGGGCTGCGGTACGTGTCCTCCGACCTTTTTCTACCCCCACTATCCACGTCGGCGTGGAGTTGAAAACAGAATAGTGTGGCGAGCGCAGCGAGCCACCGTGCCCGAAGCGTGGCGAGCGCAGCGAGCCCCGCGAGGGGACGCGGATACCTTCACAGGTAAACGCGTCCCTTCGCGAGCTTCACAGGTATCCGCGTCCCCTCGCGGGGCACGCTGCGCTCGCCACGCTTCGGGCTCGGTGGCTCGCTGCTCTCGCCACACTATTCTATTTTCAACTCCACGACGACGTGGATAGTGGGGGTATGAAAAGGTCGGAGGACGCGTACCGCCGCCCCTCGCGGGCTCGCTGCGCTCGCCACGCTTCGGGTTCACGTTGATCGTGGGGTGGCGTTAACAATTGTGGGGGCCATTTCAGACTTCAGGGGGACTATTAGGGCTCTGTGGCCCATTTAACATTGTTTCCTATGGAAAAATCGAGGGCATTGAGGCATTGAACAGTAAAATCGCGTCCAATCACACTTTTAACATTGATCCCTATGGGAAATCGCGGGCATCGCGTCGCACCCGATTTTTTAGTGCATGCGATGGCCGCGATGCCCGCGATTTTTTACCCCCGATGACCGCGATGGACATCGTGGGCGCCGTGCTAGGTAAAGAGTACCCAAAAACCAGGTAATGGATGAGAGCAAATGATAGTTGACCATTTGCTTTGAATTGCTGGAAAACTGCCAAAAACTGTCATTCAGATATTACCAGGTTTTAGTTCCAACCAGCCCAATCTGACAATCGATCTGTAGATGTATGGCCACCTTAACTCTATATACCTGATCGCTGGGCTCTGAAGAGTTGCAGCAATCTGGTCTGAATTACCCCCAGTATCTGAAAGAGTTAAAGTTATCATGAAGAAAATGGTTCATCCAGAGCTGTAGATGCTGAAGTGTAAGCAACGTCTCTGAAACATGAGCCCTTCTGCCGTATATAGGCTATAAGTACAAGTATATACATTGTGGTACACAAAAATGTCATTAAGCCATTCCCTGGTATCTGGCCAGTATGATAGTTAGTGTGAGGAACAGCTGAGAGCACAATGTAATACAGCATCTCTCCATCAGACCCAGTGATATTCCTGCGGCCAGTCACTGATGGCTCTGCGCAGCCCGTTTGTATCAGTCCTGGCACTTCCAGGCAGATGGGATCAGTGAGGATAGATAGATAGATAGATAGATAGATAGATAGATAGATAGATAGATAGATAGATAGATTTGTCATAGATAGATAGATAGATAGATAGATACAGTAGATAGATACGATAGATAGATAGATAGATAGATAGATAGATAGATAGATAGATAGATAGATAGATAGATAGAGTAGATAGATTTGTCATAGATAGATAGATAGATTTGTCATAGATAGATAGATAGATAGATACATATATAAGAAACTGCAAATAAATAAATAAATACAGTAGATAAAACTTCTGTTCTGTCTATACCCTTCACTACTGTCCCATCTATACTCGACACTACATTACTGACTCCTCTGATGGTAGAGGGGGACAGCGAGAGGCAGATGGTGATGTGGTTGGTAGAGAGAGGCCAAGGAAGATGGCATCTGAGAGATAGAGGGTGACTGAGTATGTGTGGTCATGCTACTCACCTTTCTGTGATACTATGCTATTAGTCCAGAAGATGTCCAGGCACTGTCTTGCTGCTTCTGGTACTGGGTACACTCCTGTGAGCAGCATACAGCCCTACCAAATTCTCTGCTGGGACCTGTGGTGCCTCAAGTTCTGCAGCAGCCCTGTTATTCAGCAGCTCCAATGGAATACTCTCCGGAGTTAGTACATCTCAGCTGCCACAGGTGGCAGTGCTGAGCTCAGACCTGGTGTGTGGATTGGACTCTGCGGAGCTGGATGAACTACAGCCCTAATGAGTCAGTCAGTGCAGTTCCTGTAAGCTACCATGTGTGGCACTGCTGTGCTCAGGCAAATACATTGTATGGAAATGAATCTGACCTGAAGAATGACCATTCACCTTTAAGCAAGCAGCAGCTCACTCGCTCTATCAAATGAACCATTCAAAAGAGCCGGTTCGCTCATTCAGGAACCATCTCTACAGTACATTGAGCAACCCTATGGTAAGTATCCAGCTGAATGTGCCAGAGTGGAGAGAGATGGTTGGTTGGAAGCCTGAATTGGCACCGCCGGGACAAATAAAATGCTACAGCAGAACCTCATGAGCAGTGGCGTAACTAAGTTTTGGGCGCCCCCCCGCCGTTAGGGGGGGCGCCCCCCCCCCGCCGCCCCGCCAAGCACCCCCAATCCCCCGCCGCCCATGCAAACCCCCAACCCCCCAATCCACCTGCAGCCTTACCTATCGCGCTGGTCCCGGCGGCTCCGTTCTTCTTCTGCTGAGGACCACCACAAAATGGCCGCCCCCATACAGCAGACAGTTTCAGAGAACAGTGTGCTATATGGGGGCGGCCATTTTGTGGTGGTCCTCAGCAGAAGAACGGAGCCGCCGGGACCAGCGAGATAGGTAAGTCTGTGGGGGATTGTGGGTGTAACTATAGCACCGCAGCCCCCGGTGCCCCCACATGCACAGCGCCCCCCGCGGTGGCGGGGGATGCGGTGCTATAGTTATGCCGCTGCTCATGAGCCTTGCAGCCTGGGTGTGGGCACGGTTCCCGCTTGTGACCTTGCCACCTTGGTACTGAGCCCCAATTTAAATAAGTGATGTTTGTCTCTGGTTCCAACATGTTCATTTATAAATGTTCCACTCAGCGATCACAAATCCTTGCGTGTGAATCCTCTTCATACACTTGGGTTTATGCTGCGTGTTTCAGCATTGTGGCTATGTACATACCAAGAAAGCAAACGCTATCCAAACACACAGCGCTTTGTATAAGTTACTCAGCAAGAAACATCGCTTTAGTTCAGGCACTAATTACAGGACCGCTCAGAGCAACTGGTGTTTAACATATTTGTCCAATGATTAACAATCTATGGCAAAAATGTTCTCGTTATGTTAACACACGGCATTAGCAGTGGCAGTGAGTGTGAGCGCCCCTCTCAGGCATCAGTAATATCATTTATGTGATATGATATCTCAGCACTTTCGCAACATACATTTCCCAGATGTTTTATTAATGTACAGCAACGCTACACAACGCTACACAACGCTACACTACACAACGCTACACTCGTTACATGCATGAAACTAGAGGGGTCAAATGTTGTGGTTTACTCTTATTCTCTGCACTGGTTTTATAAAACAAATAAATGTAACATTGTTTGCATGGATCTGTGTGGGCAGGGGGCGTGTGGCCACAGACTGGAGTCGGGCCCATGGGAATTCCCAGCGTTCTTATGGGTTTCCCCATGAAATGCCGGGCGCCCTGATGGTAATTCACCCGGGACGCGGGTGCCGGGGGCGGGCAGCTGATGTCACCGCATGTCAGCTGCCCGTCCCCTTTCCGTACCAAGGTGCTGCATATCAAAGTCGCTATAGAGTGACTTAGATTTGTGAGAGCATTAGAAATCGGTGAACGTAGAATGATTTTATCCACGCATGCAAGCTGCAAATGGATGTTTGTGCAAAACATCCATTCATATGCACATGGGTGAAATTGGTGTGCGGCGGGCATTCCTGCGGGCAGCGTTTAGTTGACTCGCAAAGCTACGAATTTCACAGGTCCCTATACGTGAAGTGGGCAGGCAGCTGACATCTTCATCACGGGCGAATTCCCATGGGCGTTCCCATGGGTGCGACCACGGCAACACCCCCCCCCCCCCCGCCTGCACTGCTGTGTGCGAGCAATGCGGCTGCACATACGCATAAATGTTTCTCACCAGAATGAGGGCCCTTGTGTGTAAGTAAAAGTATTTTAGATTGAATACCGTGAAATACAAAGAACCAGTCATTTTTGCAGATGGCATTGCAAGTGGGTTTGTGAGATCATTGACCTGTCGGTGGAATGGGGTCAAAATCATGGCAGTTGGTAACAGGGCAACCGGAGGGCCGACAGGAGGATCCCGATGCTCAGGATTTTGATGGATCCCAGCGGTACTGTATGGATGAAAT
The DNA here is from genome assembly GCF_055691185.1 of Crinia signifera. Classification (NCBI taxonomy): domain Eukaryota; kingdom Metazoa; phylum Chordata; class Amphibia; order Anura; family Myobatrachidae; genus Crinia; species Crinia signifera. The sequence goes on along the minus strand of NC_139221.1, from coordinate 21,893,670 downwards.
GCTGAGTGGGTACACACTACCATTCCCGCAGAGTCGAACAACTGTCACATTTTCAAAGAGCTGAATGCATTGTGATTGGCTGGCAGATGCTTAGACGCATAACTCTGAAACAAAGCAATCAATTAAAATTCAGCACATCTGTGGACCAAGGGGTTTCATTTGGTGTATGATGTGCCCTGTTTAAGCTGCAGCATCACTCATAAAAATCACTCTTACACAATTAATATATTATTTTATACTAGTTAAAAGCCTGTCAAAATGACGGCTTCTGGAATGTACTTTAACTTTGTGTGGTGACAGTTTTTACTTTCACTTTGAGCAGTGACAGTTTTCAGCCTCTAGTGCTCTACTGGCAGTTTTTAATATGGCCTTTAGTGCTTTACTGGCGGTACTCCACCTCATAGAGCTGAGGAGTAGTTAGCCTTTTAGAAAGATAGATAGATAGATAGATAGATAGATAGATAGGACAGTACGCAGTGGCGTAACTAGGCATAGGCAGCCCCAGCGGTCGCGGGGGGGAGACGGCGCCACTGGGGCGCAGGAGGGTCACGGCTCTCTCGGAGCCGAAGACTGTCCTGTGCAAGCTGCTGGGAGAAAGCTAAGGATGTACTGCTGAGCTGCCTGTAGGTGGCGCTGCAGCGCAGAGATCCTCGGCACTCAGGAAGCTCTTCTCTATGGGCCAGATGTACTAAGCTTGAAAAGTGATAAAATGGAGACTGATAAACCACCAGCCAATCAGCTCGTAACTGCCATGTCTCAGACTGGGTTTGAAAAATGACAGGTAGGAGCTGATTGGTTGGTGGTTAATCAATTTCTATTTTACCACTTTTCAAAGCTTAGTACATCTCGCCCTATGTGTCTACAACGCATGGGGCTGCCTGAGACACGAAGATGAACCTGCCTGGAATGGACAACTGACAGGTCTGTGTCCCTTGTTGTGGGTGCCAGCTGGAGGGGCATGGGCAGAGGGTGAAGAATGTGGGCACCATTAATGTATGCTGGTGGCCCAGTGAGCACTTTGTTGTACTGGTAGCTGCAGTGGGAAGGGGGAGGGCTGGGTATGTGGAAACGGGACTAAGTAAAAACTGGACCCGGATAAGACACCGGAACGCCGGACCAGACATCAAACTCTGCATTCCGGAGCTTATAGTGTCTGGTCCGAGGGGTGTCCCATGCGGGGGGTGTCTTGTCCGGGGGGATGCCTGTGATTGCTCACACCAGGGACATGGGGAAGGGGAGATTACAGCCTCCCTGTGTGGTCTGGACCGTTCCAGTTTTTATTACACCCCCGGACCATGCGGTGAGGCTGTATTCTCCCCCCTCTCCTCTCCCAGGTGACAGGTGCGAGAGCAGCCCCATCAGATGGAGCACCCCCGGACAGGACACCCCCAGACCGGATACTACAAGCTCCGGAATGCAGAGTTTGATGTCCAGTCCGGCATTCCGGTGTCTTATCCGATTCCGGATTTTACCCATACCCTGTGGAAACTGGGTGCCCTCCATTGCTTGTGGGGGTTATTTGTTTTAGTATTGGTGTTTGTAAGTATGCTGTTTGTATGTATTATGTATGTATACTTTGTTTAAATGCTATGTGTGAGTGTGTGTGTGTGTGTTTTTGTCCTTTGTGTATACTATGTGTGTCTATAGCTTGTGTATATTTATAAATATGCTTTGTGTGTGTGTGTATGTATGGTATCTGTGCCTGTATGCCATGTGTGTGTATGTCCTTTGTGTCTATGGTATGTGTGCGTGTATGTCCTGTGTGTGTGTTTATGTGTATGGTATGTGCGCGTGTATGTCTTGTGTGTCTGTATGGTATGTGTGCTTGTATGTCTTGTGTGTGTGTGTATATGGTATGTGTGCGTGTATATCCTGTGTGTCTGCATGGTATGTGTGCGTGTATGTCCTGTGTGTCTGTATGGTATGTGTGCTTGTATGTCCTGTGTGTGTATATGGTATGTGTGCGTGTATATCCTGTGTGTCTGTATGGTATGTGTGCGTGTATGTCCTGTGTGTCTGTATGGTATGTGTGCTTGAATGTCCTGTGTGTGTCTATGGTATGTGTGCGTGTATGTCCTGTGTGTCTGTACGGTATGTGTGCGATTACTGTATGTGTGCATGCATGTCCTGTATGTATGTGCGTGTATGTGATGCATGTCTGTATGGTATGTGTGCATGTAAGTCCTGTGTGTCTGTATGGTATGTGTGCGTGTATATCCTGTATGTATTAGAAACATTTCTGGGTAACGCAGGATCTCTCGACAATAAAATATGTGTATACACACACACACACACACATATATACCTCAAGGCCCCCCTGTCAGCTCTGAAGGGGGTATCTTATTTGTGGATTGGCACTCACACTAAAGGTCCATACACACTGGGCATTTTTGCCCAGTGTGTATGGATAGCGATGTGTTAAGGTGTCCATACACTGTCTGCAATGTCTCGCAGCAGTGTACGGACACCCGATAGCCTGCGAGGACCTTCCCGGTGGCAGGGACACATGCGATTCGTTGTGATGGATTGCATGCGTCCCTGTTTCCCACCCGCCTCACCACCAGGAGAAACGGGTGGTCGGACGACCTACCGGTCCGACCACCTGGTCGGGTCAGTTGCGCATGGGAGCGCGCATCGGACCCGACAGCATGTCAGGGAGGGACGGCTTGGGCCGATTGGTCGCAATCGCCTTAAGGGTCATTATGGTGTGTGGTATAATATGTAATAGACATTACAGTGTTTTGCATATTGTCTAATAAGCATTGCCACACACCTTTTTGGAATGGGCACACTATAGGTTCTTCATAAATTCTTTGTGTTTTTCTTTAATTGGCGGGGGGGGGGGGTGGTTTTATTGAGAGCCGAATTGCTGAGAAACTGTCCTGTTTCTTTTACCAAAAAATGGAAGGAAGGAGGGGGGCGCCAGAATTTTTTTGGCAGGGGGGAGCAAAATTTCTAGTTACGCCACTGACAGTACGGATGGTGTAATGGTAAGCATTACTGCCTCACAGCGCTGAGGTCATGGGCTCCATTCCCACCATGTGTTATATATACAGGGCAGTACGGATGGTGTAATGGTTAGCATTACTGCCTCACAGCACTGAGGTCATGGGTTCTATTCCCACCATGTGTTATATATACGGGGCAGTACGGATGGTGTAATGGTTAGCATTACTGCCTCACAGCACTGAGGTCATGGGTTCTATCCCCACCATGTGTTATATATATATACGGGGCAGTACGGATGGTGTAATGGTTAGCATTACTGCCTCACAGCACTGAGGTCATGGGTTCTATCCCCACCATGTGTTATATATACGGGCAGTACGGATGGTGTAATGGTTAGCATTACTGCCTCACAGGTCATGGGTTCTATTCCCACCATGGGTTCTATTCCCACCATGTGTTATATATACGGGGCAGTACGGATGGTGTAATGGTTATATTACTGCGTCACAGCACTGAGGTCATGGGTTCTATCCCCACCATGTGTTATATATACGGGGCAGTACGGATGGTGTAATGGTTAGCATTACTGCCTCACAGCACTGAGGTCATGGGTTCTATCCCCACCATGTGTTATATATACGGGCAGTACGGATGGTGTAATGGTTAGCATTACTGCCTCACAGGTCATGGGTTCTATTCCCACCATGGGTTCTATTCCCACCATGTGTTATATATACGGGGCAGTACGGATGGTGTAATGGTTATATTACTGCGTCACAGCACTGAGGTCATGGGTTCTATCCCCACCATGTGTTATATATACGGGGCAGTACGGATGGTGTAATGGTTATATTACTGCCTCACAGCACTGAGGTCATGGGTTCTATCCCCACCATGTGTTATATATACGGGGCAGTACGGATGGTGTAATGGTTATATTACTGCCTCACAGCACTGAGGTCATGGGTTCTATTCCCACCATGTGTTATATATACAGGGCAGTACGGATGGTGTAATGGTTATATTACTGCCTCACAGCACTGAGGACAAAGAGAAATATTCACTAGGAATATTCAGGCGCTATAACAATGAGCTGATCCTACAATGTAAGCTGCTGCCTAGGTGTGAGGGTAGTCACTCCTCACTGGTACAAAAAAGAAGGAATACTCGCACAAGGCGAGTTTAGGCAGCGCTTTGATCAATGAATGGAAACAAAATTTTGTTTATAAAGGTATAAATCTTTTTACTGGTTTAAAAATGCATATATACACAATATAATAGTACAATCATGAACAAAATACCATAATAAAACTAATTAAAATTGAGAAGGTGGGGAATAAAAGTAAACTGGAATTAATGGAAATAAAGTTAATAAAGGATATCCCGCCTCAAGGACATATAATTGTGAGCAGATATTGTAGTCACTTGATTTGTGGAAAGACAGGTAAGTGCACTTTACCAATTGGAAGTTCTGGATCTTTGTAGAACAATTTGTGATCGGGGCTGGATGAGTCCTCACGATGAATGCGGCTGTTTGTCGTGCCGCTGGAGGGGTCAGTGATCGCTAGATGGAGTCGGCCTCTATAATGAGGTGTGAGACAGGTGGAAAACGTCTCCAACACCAGAGGGATGTTACTGTGGCGATGTGACCAAATGAAATTTCCAGAAGGATGGAAGTAAGGCTTCCGTGACCCAGAGACGGCTTCACTGGTATGGATGTTGGTAACCAGTGGTGACTGGGAGCACGGTGTCCGCCTGGTAGTGTGATATCCAGATGAGCAGAAATGGATAAATGTCCACAATGGAGTAGATCTCACAGTAGGTCCTGAGGCTGGGATGGGGGTAGCAGATCACCAAGGTGATCTGCTACCCCCATCCCAGCCTCAGGACCTACTGTGAGATCTACTCCATTGGTAAAGTGCACTTACCAGTGCTGAGGTCATGGGCTCCATTCCCACCATGGCTCTAACTGTGCGGAGTTTGTATATTCTCCCCGTACTTGGTTTCCTCCAGGTACTCCGGTTTCCTCCGGGTGCTCCGGTTTCCTCCCACAATCTAAAAATATACTGGTAGGTTAATTTGCTCCCAACAAAAAAATTAACCCTAGAATGTCTGTGTGTGCGTGTACATGTGGTAGGGAATATAGATTGTAAGCTCCACTGGGGCAGGGACTGATGTGAATGTTCAACTATACTCTGTAAAGCGCTGCGGAATATGTGTGCGCTATATAAGAAACTGTTAATAATAATAATAATAATAATAATAGATAGTGGGAGCTCAATAATCTGAAGCAGTGCTCTGTAATAAGTTGGTCCTGTATAAATATCATATAAAAAGTTTATGTTAAACTTGAAAGCAGTTACTCTACCAAGTCACTAATGTATAGAACAGCGGCCTTTTGATCTTACGAGACTTTACTAGCGTCTATTCCCTTTTACTAGCCACCGTTAGCTGTAAAACATCCAAAATGGTCTCACGCTGCGTGAACTAATAAAAAGTAACAAATGCGGACAAAGGAACACAAATTAGTGGTTCTTTTATTTTTTAGCTTTTCTTCACCAAGTAGAACCATGTAGAACGGAGAACGTTTATCTTGCAGTTTTTTTTTTTACGACAACTTGTCTCAAAATTTAGCCGATTTTTTATTTAATACAACATTTCCGTTGTTGAATTTCGATTCCTGAATAAATGAAATGTAGATCATCTATTATTGACCGCAGAAATAAGGCGCAGAGAGAACCACGACTTTCTTTTATATAATCCCTTTGTTATCGTTATTTTATTCTTTGCATGACTTCAAATTGTAGTACAAGTCCAGCTGGAGACCCTTGAAGTGCGTTTATTACAGTGGTCTTCAAAGCGAAGCACTGAACCTTATCTACTCTATAACTCTCATCAATCACATTGAATATATTTGTTTTGTGCTGTTGCAATAACAATTTATACAACTTTCTTTAATAAAACGAACGTAAACACAAACAGCGTGTGTACCAGGGCTGCGCCGCGGATAGCTTGACTATAGGACAATGAGTCCACTGTAGAGGAAACCGTGCAATTTAAAATATATTTACATTGCATGCAAAACAATTTTCCCTAAATCTCTACTTTGGAACAACACGTTGTTTAATGTGGTCTGTGAAATTACTTTTGACACAGTCCCACCGACTTGTTGAATGTTTTGTGACATACTGTATATTTAGGGTACCATTTGAAATTCTCCTTGTCGTGCCTTTATCTCTAATTTATGTTCTCATTTTGTCCAGCGCTAATTGCAGCCTAGATCCAATTACGGTAAGATCCAGAAAATCAGATCTTGCTGGCAAACTTGGTTAATTTACATTTGTAGGCACCAATTCTCTGCCCATATCATCTGTATTTATGTCTAGTTTCCATATGTTACCGAATCACTGCCATCTGTTGGCAGCTAGTGAAACTACATTGAGCGTTCAAAGCATTTGCTTCTAGCGGGCTTACACTGCCATCTGTTGACAGCAAGTGAAACTACATATAGCTTCGAAGCATTTGCTTCGAGCGGGCTTACTAGTTCAATATATGGTAGTAATCATGCACAGCTACATTAACGACATCTGTTGTGGTTTTTATAGCTAATTCTCAGGGTGACACTGTCATAATGGGTGCCTACTGTAGACTCTCAAAGCTACAGCATTTTGCAGTATTATTAATATTATTGTTTATTTAAATGGCACCACAAGGTTTCCAGAGCGCCGAACATAACACATAAATTAGTGAAAACAAGAAAACAATTACTTATTCTGCAAGTCAATTAAGGACAAATACATGGTAATTAAAGACAGTTGCGTCAGGGAACAGGACACTGAAATAATTATTAGGGTGGCAGAGACATAGGGTTAGGTGCCTTTAAAAGGAGTATGGAGTAAAAAATAGTCTAAGGCCGGGATGTGTCAAATGAAAAAATGCAGCAAAAACCCAATTTTCAGCATTTTCAGATGTATTAACGCGGGACCGCTGTGGTGCTGCCACAGAGGTTAACACCAGATTTTTCTGGTGTTACGTTAATGTTAGGGAAGACCAAGTGTGCAGACCTGGTTGCAACAGCTCAAAGGTCCCGTTTGCCTCCTGCAGGCTAGAACAACCACGTTTGTGATGTCGAATAGGTCCGGCCCCAAACCGGTGCTGCCAGGTCTTAGGTAATGTAGTACAAAGCTGCTCACAGGTGATGCTGCAAGATAGGGAGGTGATACGGGCACATTCAGCCTTCCTATACGTGAGGATAGGACCCACGGGTGCAACAATGCACAGCTGTTACCTGGGAGTAAATACTAAACCCAAAAGCTGAAAGTGCAACAATGCACAGGTGGAAAGAAATACCAAATGACAACTATTTACCAGCACAGACTACCCCTAACCCTGGGGAGAAGATAACCATCCTGTGCTGATAACTGCAACAATGCAGTGGATTTCATAAATAGGAATATAAAGTCAAAACTTGCAGGTTATTGTCCCCTGACTTATCTGGAAGATGATGCAGCAGACATGGCCAGGGAGACACTGATGCTGGAAACTGAGAAGCTGGACACTCCAAGCTGAGACCAGGAACACACTGGAACAGGGATACCAAGTGACAAGATGCACTTTTTGCATCCCCCGCAGCCCCACACCGGACCCTGATGCTCCCCACCTGCTGTCCGGGCAGCCTCCTGCTGTGCTGCCCTGACCCAGTGACATCCTCCTCCTCCATAGCAGCAGTGCTTCCCCTTCCAGGTGCAGGCTGGGCGTCCCTACAGCAGGAGGCTCATGGGTGTAGGAGGTGTGAACTGGGACACTCTCACCCTCACCGGCTGCTTCGCTGAGCGTAGCTCTTTTCGCAAGAGCTGTCATTTGTGATGCTAATGTATATCTTTAGAATGTAAGCTCTCACGAGCAGGGACCTCTTACCTCATGTGCTTATCCTTTCTTACTTCATCTAGTCTTCTACTGCACCAAAGCACGCTGTTTGTTGCCACCTGGATACTTATGTTGCAGTAATCAGCTGATGTTCCTTTAATCATTTACCCTGTACTTGTCCTGTATTGTCTTCAAATGTAAGTCACTGTTTTCTTGTTGATTATGTGTACTTTGTAATTGGGCGCTGTAGAACCCTTGTGGCGCCATATAAATAAAAGATAATAATAATAACATGTTAGTACATATGCGATTAGTATCAATGCGATGTGTGTTGGGATGTACCGCAATTCCTTAGTACATCCTGCCCTAAGAGAGTAAAACGCACATGAGGGGGAGGGCCCAGCTCATGAGAGCTTACATTCTAAAGGGGAGGGGCAGATAGAGAGGGGTAACACAGATGGGGTAGAAGTTAGAATATACAGAGGGTTAGGATGAGAAGCGGGTCTTGAGAGCCTGTTTCAAATTTTGTATAGAGGTGGACATTCTGATAGGAGGAGGTAGGGAATTCCAGATATAAGGAGCACAATGGTTATAATATTGGAGGCAGGAGTGGGAGGAAATAAGTAAGCAGGAGAGGCAGCGTGCACTTGTGATCGAAGAGGGCGGGTGGGAGTGTTAAGAGAAATAAGGTCAGATATGTAGGTGGAATAGTTGGTGATGGCTTTGTAAGTGAGTGTGAGAAACCTGAATTGGATTCTGAAGGGGACAAAACCATGTGCACTGCAGGTGGGGCAGATGTAACATGTGCAGAGAGAGAGAGTTCGATTTGGGTGGGGTTTTACTTCAAAGTGAGATCTATATTGCAGTGTAAAAATAAAGCAGTCAGTATTTTCCCTGCACAAAATAACTCACCCAAATCTAATTCTCTCTGCACATGTCACATCTGCCCCACCTGCAGTACACACGGTTTTGTCCATTTAAGAAGAAATATGCCAGAAGGAGTGAACCAGAATAACCCCCATTGCCTGAGGTTGTAATTGCTCCATATGTAAAGTTTTTGTAGGGTTCCCATGCAATTTAAGAACCAAAAAACTTAGTTAGCCATGTAGAAAAACATCTAAAAAGGACCATTGTAGAGGTTGCCCGCGGCAACCAATAAGCTTCCAGCTTTTATATTATAAAACTGTATTTGATAAATGATAGCAAGAACTTGAATGGTTGCTTTGGGCAACTTCTCCAGAAGTTTAGAAGTTTTGATGCATCACCCCTAAAGTAGCCTGGAGATATACAAGTGCCAAATCCAATACGGGTTTCTCGGCTGCTCATTTTGAGAGAAAGCGGTGAATGGGAAGGGAAACATTAAATACTACTTTACATAGTTATCCACAGTGTTGGATGATATATGCATGGATACAGCAGGAATGTCACTGGATGTATATGGGAAAAGCCTGAATAAATATACTTGTAGTCTTGTAAAGAAGTTTTAAATTCTAGAAAGCCCAGTGATTTAGTGTTGCGGAATACTTCAACTAATTCTTGGTGATTCAGAAAAAGCTTTTAAAAACAGTAAATCACTGTATAGTAATTAAATCACCTGAACTCGATAATTTCCTAGATGCGCTATCGCACATCCCAGATTATGCAGCACTGAGTACTGTGCTATCAATCAAGGAACATCAATGTCATGATCAGGGTCATTGAAGCGACTATGGGTGTTCTTCTTAGGTTTGGAGATTGAGAATTGCACCGTTTATCCAATTTTAATGTATCACAGTTTTAGCTCTTTTCTGCCGATTGGAGGATAACAGCATATACAGTAGGAGAGAGTTGTGCAAGATCTTGTCGGAAAGCATACACAACATGTGTAGTAGGGTTGATACTTGTGATCATTATTCAGAGCCAAAGCTCAACTCTTTCTAAAGTAAAAAAAACACCAAGAACGCTGCACCAATCCTGGTGAATGTTTTAGCAGAGTTGCGAAACAAAGAGACATCATAGACTGTGCCGCGGTGGTATGGTTATACACTCTGCGTTGGCTTAAAAAAACACATGTGATGTCACTGCTACCTGGGCGGTTGCACCACTAGCATACCCCTAGTTACTGCCTTGGACTCATATCCCTAAGCATAACTTCAACATACTGCCCCCCCCTCCCCCATTGCCACCAATATCCACTTTCCTGCAGTGTGGAGGTGGCGTCTTAGAAGTTCTACAGGCACAACACCCACATTAAGTACAACAAGAATGTATTCCTTATAGATATATTTAACTTTGTTTTGTGATAGGCAGTTCCCCCCCCCCCCTTTTATGATAGGCAGACACAGTTAATGACCATTCTCCCCTTGTGGAAAGGACCCGGATGTGATGTAAGGTAAGGGCGGAAGTTGTTAGATGCCCTTACATCAATTTTTATTTTGTTTGTAATTTAGTTTGTTGTAGGCTAGCTGCAGAGGACCCTCGCAAGCTCTCTTCGCTTAACATGCTTTGGGCACTATGGCTTGTTCTGCTCGACACAGGTTTGGTATTTCCCCTCCAGGTAGACATGGACCCAGTGCATGATAGGAAAGGTCCTCCCGGTGAAGGGGATCTAGCTGCTACCATCACTTCTTGCCGCCGCCGGGCGCTCAGGTGGGGAGCACCCGAGTCACTTCCTGCTACCACCAGGTGCCAAGGTGGGGATTGCCCGGGTCTCTTCCTATTGCCACTATTCCCTTAGGCGGTGAGGACCCAGGTCTCTTCCTACCACTGCCGTTGGCCCACATGGTGGGGTGTGTCTCTCTATGTCACCAACAGAGCCCCACTGGGGTTCACCCAGTTGCTCTACATGCAGGTGCTGAAGATGCAGGTCTGGTAGGCTTTAATATTAAGTCGCCAGTATGTTGATCTCAAACACCACAAAGTCCTCCTCATCCTGCGTTACCCATACTCCTCACAGTCCTCTCCACCCTGTGTTCCCCATACTCTCCACTTCCCTGTGTCGCCCCTCTCTCCCTACTTCCTCCGTCACACTGCGTCTTCTCTCACACTACACCACCCCCTCTCTCCCTGCATCTTCTCTCACCCTCTGGCACGTCCTCTCCCCAATATATCCTTCTATCACCCTGTGTCCTCCCCCACCCCCTAACACGTCCTCTCACCCAACATCCCCCCTCTCAACCGGTGCCACCCTACATCCCTATCCAATGTCCCAATCCCTAATATGTCCCTCTCCCACCCAGCATCCCCGCTTCCTCTTTCCCCCTCTCCCAGTGTCCCCCCTCCCCATCCTTCCTGTACAGGCAGTACACCCTAGAATGGTCACTATACCCCTTTTAATTTTCCATACCTCCATTTCAAAATTCCCACTTCAATCACTGGCGTAACCCATAGTAACCAATCAGAGCATTGATCAGATTGGTTTGTTACCTATGAAAGAAAACATCCGATACTGTAAGCTATTTTACTTTTAAGTCTCCCACAAAATTTATGTGTAGAAACCGTATGAGCTTTATATTTGTACATCCGGGAATGTGTTACAGTCCAGGCGGTTCCAGTAATATTGGCTCGTCAATGAATCATACATTTCTACTGTAGTATTTATAGGGCTCTCTCCTGGGATAGTTCACACAATGCTCCCCCAGCTATGGAAACCAGCATTGTCCGCTCCTCTTGGCATTTCATATTAAAGTCATTATAAGCACCGCTATAAAATTGATAAACATTAAATTAGCGATTTATAAGGTCTTCTAGATTTCTGCCGGTGATTTATTTTCCCTGTTTCAGCTCTCACCTTATCTCTTTTCCCGGCATTATGGTCATCATTTCCCACATCCTCTTTATCTTCTGGATCAGATATAATGTCCATACTCTGTGTCTCGCTCCGGGACCCTTTAGTCATGATTCATTTTATTTTATAAGTCTGGTAACCTGGAGACCCCCCACCCACCAGAATGTGCTCCAGTTGCCTTATTTAGTGTTCCTGGTAAAGTCCTGTAGATAAAGTTCATGAAATCGTCCTCTTTCTTTTCTTATTTCTTTTGCGCCATGAGAATCAATAAATTCCACCCATATATCTTACGGCTCTTACACAGTACACACTAGTGGATTTTAAGCAGCTCACACTTTGCCGTTTTAGATGCTCTCAGCTCAAAACCGGTGTGGGTGTGGCCGGTCGACAAGCGGTGAGCGCTGATGCGTGTTCCCACATTATTAACGGCTGCTGCCGTTTGTCGTCCTGTTTGAAATCATCGCTGGCCACACTCTTCACAGTGTGTATGGACCTTAAGGGTCACTGTTTTTATTTACCGTGTAAAATATAGAAAGTATCAGGTATAGAATGCTTGCTTTAGACATAGGACAGACCTGTAGACCACCTGGACCCAAACTAGTAAAAGATAATATAACAAATAGGGGGAAATTTACGAAGATGGGAGTTCTATTTTGGGTGGGATGTTGTGGTGGACGACCAATCACATACTAGCTATTATTTTCTAGAAGGTGCTAATTAAATAAGAAGTAGATTCTGATTCGTTGCCCATAGCAACATCCCATGTGAAATACAACTCCCATCTTAGTAAATTTCCCCATAGCCTTAATTTACAGCTTTATTATAGCCCTATAACAAGGATTATTCCTGGGTCGTTGCCAGGTCGACCCGGGTCGAGGTGCAGTGTGAAAACACCAAACCCGTCAATTCAACCCAGGATATAAGGGAGAAAGTCGCCCCATACCCTCCAACATGCCCCATTCCATTAGGTACAAAATGCTCTGTTCCTGGACTTCCTTAACAGTGGCAGTTACAGAGGTGGTGCTCCAATATTCAAAGAGGGGGGTCACATCAACGGCCAGTGAGACCAGGACAGTGATGTTTGGAGTGGCAGTAGGTGTGGCTCCCCTTTTTGAATATTGGACTGTGCTTTAGCCCCACCTCTGCCACTGGTAAGGAAGTCCAGAAACAGAGTATTTTGTACCTAATCGAATGGGCCATGTTGGAGGGTATGTCGCCCTAGTGCAGCGGTGGCCAACCCGCGGCTCGCGAGCCGCATGCGGCTCGCCGCGCTGTAAATTGCGGCTCCAGCCTCCCATCCCGTCTGCAAAGCGGGGTTTTCAATTTGGCGCCAATTCGGCTGCCAAATTCAAAACGCCGCATCGGCGGCCAATAGGAAACGGCCGCGGCGAGCCAATCAGCGCTCGCCGTGCCGTTTCCGCCCTGCCCCCGGCGTCTGACATCAGACGCCAGCGGGAGGGCGAAAAGTCTTCTCCACGCCGGCGGAGCGCTCCTGAAGACGCGAGAAGCCGCCGGAGGATGCCGCAGAAGACGGCGGCGGGGAGAAGAGTTCCGGCGCCGCTGAAGAGGCCAGAAGACGCCGGGATCAAGACAGAAGATCTCCGGCGCCTTCTGCAAGAAAAAAGAAGATGGCTCCCGGAGAGGCCAGCGGGGGTGGGAAGCAAAAGAGCTGACCAAGCTCCCCACAGCGGCCTCTCCCAACACCTTTGGCCTCCTACCCTCCATCCACCTTAGACCACCGGGTGTCGGGCACTAGGCCCGTGGGCAAATTCAGGCCCTTCTGGCCTGTGTGCGCATTAGTCGGGCCCTCTTGGCCCGTGGCTCATTTGTTTGTTGGGCCCTCCTGGCCCTCTAGGTGGGCCCTTTAGTTAGGAAGCTGGGCCCTCCAGCATAGGTGTTGCACTGTGGGCAACACCTGTGCTTGAGGGCCCAGCTTCCTAACTGTGGGGGCATATGATGTTTGGCACTGTGGGGGGCATATGTTTGGCACTTTGAGGGGCATATGTTTGGCACTTTGAGGAGCATGTGATGTTTGGCACTGTGGGGGGCATATGATGTTTGGCACTGTGGGGGGCATATGATGTTTGGCACTGTGGGGGGCATATGATGTTTGGCACTGTGGGGGGCATATGATGTTTGGCACTGTGGGGGGCATATGATGTTTGGCACTTTGAGGGGCATATGATGTTTGGCACTGTGGTGGGCATATGTTTGGCACTTTGAGGGGCATGTGATGTTTGTAGATACTGCACATAGATGAGTGGATAGATCATAGTGATATGAAGACACACACACAGTACTGTGTTAGGGGGTTAGAAGGTGACATGTTGGTCTAAAAGGTGGCAGGCTGGCGATCAAGGCGTGTCATGGGGCCACTTTTTGGAAATGTTTTCAGGGCCATTTTAAATCCCTAATGCACCCATGACACCATGGACGGGCATTGTAGTGTATTTAGCATAAAGTCACAGATACAACTGCAAACTGGTTGGCTTAAACTGTGTCCAACTCAGAATCACGCCCTGTGAGGAGGGATCCCGCCCCTCCAACAGACCCCGCCTCCATGAGATCTGCTTACAGATATTTCCCCGGCTGGTTTTCCATCCCAATCCGACTTTAATCTATATGTATAAAAGTCTAACTACTCATCGCCTCTTATGATCAAGCTCTGCCACTGACCACTAGAGGCCACTAGAGGGACCAAATGACTCCTTTGTGTGCTAAAAGATGTCATAACAGAAAGTGAAAGCAATTTTTGCAGGGACTCAGATAGGGACTGGGGGTGGGGTGAAGAGTTTGTAAGCTAAAATCGGCCACAGCTCAAAATGAAAGTAAAAACTGCCACAGCTCAAAGTGAAAGTACATTGCAGAAGCCGCCATTTTGCATGCTGCTTACTATCTCCGGGGTTCCTGCTAACGTCTGTGGGATTAATGCCGCTGCTTTCTCCACCAGTATCAGCGCTGGGCAGATGAACATTGATGTATGAGCGACCAGTGGATTGCTGGTCAGGCAACAACACGAGGAGTTGATGATGATGACTCTGCAGACAGAACCGGAAATGACGCAACGTGGTTCATCTCCATGGCAACGAGAGACTTCTTCCGTCATCGGAAGACACTTATTCCACCACTACCAATATTATTTTCAAGTAAGGCGCCTATTGAATTATTGTGATTAACCTTTTCTTTTAACTTAAACCTTGATTACCCTTAGAAGTAAATCACACGGACACATGACCTGAAATAAATCACACGGACACATGACCTGAAATAACCACACGGACAACCACTGCGTAAGTTTAAAAGGTCAACGGTATTTATTGTGGTATGACCCTATTGAAAAGGGATGGCCTGGAGAGCGCTTGGAGACCAGCTAAGTCATAAAACATTAACAATGGCGGGGACTACAACGCCCCAACTTGTAACCAGGGCGATGAACCGCCCCCATTGGATTCAAAGCACAGCCCGCGCTGTGACTGTCTTGCCGCCCCTCCTAGTGCATGGTGAGGACAGTTCTAGTAAGTGTCCAACGTCCCCCCTCGGGGGCAGGACTCACCAGCATTCCTGGCAGAGGGTGGCAATACCTCACAGTGACCTCCTGTACTTCAAACTTGACCGCTGATCGAGAGCGCCCTCCCGCCAATTATGATCGAAATTATTTGAGAGCAAAATTTGGGTGAAGGCCGACAGGCCAGGTGGTAGTTTAAGAAACAAGGGAGGGAGGGTGGGAATCCAGACTCAAGAGGAAGATGGATCACCTGACTACCCTTTATATACCTCTACCTAAGCTACCACCCCTTCTACACCTGATTGGCTACCTAACAAGCCTGCACTTCTATGGGTAAGTGAACTCTTATTCCAGCTTTTGTCATATCATCACAAAATGCACAGGCTCTTATATTCCCTCATGCCTATGCAGCCCTCGCTTTCTCTACTCCCAACAGGTCTGCAGTGTACCAGTAGGTGGCTACCATAGGTGGTCTGGTTACAATTACTCGTTGCACCAGGTATAATAACTTGGATTCCTTCTAAAGCAATGTTCTAGCTCCTTGGCAAGACCTCCAAGCGTGGTCCCACACGCCTGTTCTCCTGTCATTTCATGTACAGTAGTACATTATTGGCTGCTGAGTGAAATGCACCAGTTCTCCTGCTCATGAATGGAGCCCTTTGTACTTTCTTTTGACTACATGTGTGTGTGTCCATTAAAGAGAAAAATGAAAGAAAATGTGTAGATAAGGAGTTGAAATTGAGTGCCGGATTTGATAAATGGCCCACTTAATAAAAATAACCTTTATACAATAAAACACAAATTATGCCCAGCACCCAACAGACAAACGCTAAGTATAAAAGTAACCGTGCAGCAAGAAGTGAGGCTCAGCTATGCAATGCTGGGACCCCCTCCGCATAATGAGGTGTTTGGGGAATACTGTAGGACAGGCACGTGGGAAAGTAAGTCCTACTACAGTACTATTCAAACTTTCTAGGAATAATAAAACAACTACCTAGAAATAACAGTAAAATGTATTAAGACAATAATCAGATCGAGCAGAAAACGGATTGTTTTATAGTCCTGGTGAGATAAATTATAGGCGCTGAAAACCTCTCCGAGACCAATCTCTCTGCAGAAATCCCAGAAGTTTGAAGCCAGATTGTTTGTGATGTCACGTGACGTCGGTGTCGTAAATAATTTCATTTTTAAAGTTTCACTGGAAATGTTTTACAAATCGTTTTTCTGTGCTGACTCTCCTGGAAAGTGAGGATAAAGAAAAACATACGTTTGCAGGATTCCGTCAGTGGCGTAACTATAGCACCGCAGCCCCCGCCACTGCGGGGGGGGGGGGCGCTGTGCAAATGGGGGCGCCGGGGGCTGCAGTGCTATAGTTACACCTCCCCCCAATACCCCGCAGGCTTACCTATTTTGCTGGTCCCGGCGGCTCCGTTCTTCTGCTGAGGACCACCACAAAATGTCCGCCCCCATACAGCAGACAGAAACTGTCTGCTGTATGGGGGCGGCCATTTTGTGGTGGTCCTCAGCAGAAGAACGGAGCCGCCAGGACCAGCGCGAAAGGTAAGGCTGCGGGGGATTGGGGGGGTTTGCATAGGCGGCGGGGGGGCGCCCAAAATGTAGCTATGCCGCTGGATTCCGTGATATGAAAATGTATTTGTTGTAGGGAATTAGTTACCATTGAGCGTGGTCTGATAGGAAAGGTACATCCATAAATGCTCGCACAGCACTTAGGCAGCAATAACCCCTGTCTAATGTGTCTTCTTCCCATCAGCTTCTAGGGAAGAGGTGGCCTCATTTTTAATCCAAGATGGCCGCTGTAAAACTGCTGTATCTGAATAGAGCAGTATTACTGCAGCCATATTGGATACTCTTCCCAGGAAGGGGGTTGAAATTTGAGGAATAGACAGAAGGGATTGACGAATGTCATGGTGGATGCGTAGGGCAGGTAGTCTGGGGGGGGTGGAGTGGAGAATTTGTTGGTTAAAAACTGCTCAGAGTGATAATAAAAACTGTTAAGGTGGCCATACACACGCAGATTTATCTTCATATCTGGCTGGTTGGAACAAAAACATGGTTATGGATGAGAGCGAATTACATTTGACCATTTGCTTGGAAATGCTGGAAAACTGCCAAAAACTGTCACTCATCCATAACCATGTTTTTGTTCCAACCCGCCAGATCTGAAGATAAATCTTACTAGTGTATGGGCACCTTTACAGCTTAGAGATAGCCGCATCGGTGCAGTCACCATCCATTTTCATCCATTGGCCGTGAACCAATCAGAACGTGTGGACGGGGCATCAAGGGTGTTTGGGTGGATTGCTGTGCAATCGATGGAGGGAAACCATCTGGTTTTCCCCAATGATGGCAAAAGTATTCGACATCGGCCATAAACTATTGATGAGTTTGAATCAGCGATGGTCGATGGTCATCCCTGTACAGCTCAAAGTGAAAGTACATCGCTGTGACGGGTCTTTAACTAGTGAGTATATCATTTACACCTCGCTGTGCATATACTTAATGGTAGCTGATTTTTAGGTCCACATGTCAGTGTTACAATCCATCCAGTTCTCTTCAAGAGAGGTTATACAGCATGGGTCAAAGTGCAATGGTAGTGGGAGGTCTGCGGGCTACTCCCCCCTCCTCTCCTATGCTACACCGGGGGGGGCTTTTTATATTTAGGGGTGTGCCCAGAACGGAACATATTTTACAACCTATTTGAAAAAAAAAAAAAATTATTATCCCCTTGTAATAAATCTATCATTGGCTTTTCAACATACTGACAGTTCTCCTTGAAATATAATTGAACTCTGCAATTTACTTAATTAGAAAAAAAGACCCTTCTAATTAGTTTTACTTCCTTATTTTCTTTTGTTACAAATTATTGCTCCTCTCATAAACTTAGCTGTAATTTAGTATTCTAAGAACCCCAGAGAGTGCAAAGTTTAATTCCTAAATAAAGTGTTTCAACCTGTTGACTCGCGGTACACTAACGCCGTATAAAATCTGTTGTCCATTTGTATAGCCATAAAGCAAATGCCAGATTATGTCATTGTAAATCATATTATTGTCCTATTACTGGCCTCACATCGGTGTACGCAGGGCAGGGGCTGATTCAGTGATGGGCGCAACCCAATTTATTTCACAGATGAGCGATTATCTGCAGTAGGGTCCGATTCACACCTGATCGCACGGCTGTAAATTCGTAGTCCGAGCGATTATGGATAGACGGCGTATGCTTACGGCCCATTGTAAACATGCACAAGGCCGTCCAGCGATAAAATACTGCTACTTGTTTTTCCGCTGGCTATACGCAAGTTGATTGACAAATACGAATGTCCCATCAATAAGAATACGAAAATTCGTATTTTTGGCATAGTAAATGCCAAAAATACATATACACCAAAAAAAAATCGTATTTTTGTATGAAAATATGATTTATTTTTTTCACAAATTTTTGTTAGTAAATTTCCCCCAAAGCCTCAGGATTTCACTCTGGCGGGGCTGCGATTACCTCCAAAAATTAGCAGACAAGCAATCAGTTCTGAATTCGGCTCTATGTACTAAGCCTTGGAGAGAGATAAAGTGGATGAATAGATGCTTTGGATGGAACATCCCGACTGTCAGAATCCCGAGCCGTTTTTGCCCAGCTTGACAGGAATTCAACACCCGGAATTCAATGTTCCACCTGTCGACTGTCGAAAAGCGGATTTGTTGATGACAACAATCAAGGATTGTTGAAAAACGGCCGTGAATTCGACAATCCACGCCCGTTTCCGACTAGTTTAAAACTTGGATCTGCCCTCAGTAGTGCCACCTATACACATAATGCCCCCAGCAGTGCCACCTATACACATAAAGCCCCACTTGTGCCATTTATACACATAATGCCCCCAGTACTGTCACCTATACATATAATGCTCCCAGTACCAAAATTTACATGATATAATGCCCCCTAGTAATACTCACCACCCCATCCTCCGCCGCTGTTGGGTTGCTGCTGCTTCTGTCTCTACTACCGTTGGCGCTGGCCATTTCTCTGGGGAGGAGAGTGCGGCGCGGCTCTCCTATCCCTCCATGAGTCTGGCGGCCATTTCAAATATGGTGGTGGTTCGTGAGCCAATCAGAGCTTGTGCCCCGGCAGTCAATCAGAAACCATGGCTGTTTGTACACTAGCTTTGATTGGCAGGTTTGAGCTCCTCCCGTGCCCCCAAGCCCCTGCGGGGACAATTGTTATGCCACTGCCACCTGTAGGGGTTTTCAGGCATAACTTCAAGCGGCTTAGGAGGGGGTGCTTTACTGGCCGACTTGGCACAGGCCCCTAGGAAGGTGGGGCCCTTGTGCAACTGCCCCTTGAGCCCATAGGAAGAAAGGGCCCCCGGGGCAGCAGCTAATACTTTATTTGCAATTTATAAGGACCCAGTCAATGAGAGTAAGAAATCCAGAGGCACAGAGAATACGCGTAGCCAGATGTCATGTGTTTAGTCTCTAACTGAAATAATCCCTTCAAACCAAAATGCTCTAGCACTCTCCTAACACTGATGTAAAACATATCCTCTAATACACGGAGCACTATTATTTTACCTACCTGCACTTGACATATCCCTGGTCCAACTCAAACTGTTTAACATAGAACATAAGTGAAAGTGAGTGTCTGTACGTCTGCAGAGTACTGTACGGTAAGAGCTCTGACTGGCTGAGACTCAGCACTGGTGACCGGTTCAATCAATCATCTCAAATTAAAATCAGTCGTCATTAGCCTGAGGAAATGGCTTGTGATGTATATGACTCTTGATTTATGTATGAAATATATTGATGAAATTCTTCCCATTTTCTGTTCTTTGCCTCCCATTATAAAGATGGACGAAAGATACAAATCTGCTATAGAATACAGCAGGAAAGAGCGAGGTGGCTCGTTGTTACAACAAGGATATTGTAGCAGTTTTTTCTTGAATCTAACATATTTCAGTGATTCATCTTTAAACTTAATAAAATATATGTTTTATTTTATCACAGAGAATTCACATTCAATTCTACACTGCAGGTAAGGTCAGTGACGGACCCATATTTTTGGAACCCTGAATCTTGAACTGTTATGGGGGAGGGGGGGTACCTTCGCAACTAGCAACAATAGGGCAACACCCTGCAAGGTCCAAATGTCTACATCTCATAGCACTGACTCTTATAATTATCACCAACAGAACCCTGCTGCATTAATTACCTCATAGCACGCTTTGCCCCCCGTTCAATAAACACCTGACCACACACTGCTCAACGCCAACAACATTACCTAAGTAGATGCCTCCTTGACGGAATCTGGCTGATAGATACACTTTGTGGTGTCTTTATAGATGGTAAATACATCAACAACAAAAGGTCGACTTGCAATAGGTTGATAGAGTTAAAAGGTAAAAGATCAACATGATTTTAACTCTGTAGGAGACCTTACAGGCCCAGTGGTGTCTCTGATTAAAAACCCTCCCATAACGAGGCTGCTGCTGCGGTCTTCCATGGGCCTGAGAAGCATGTGATGAGCTCCATCAATCAGAGCTCAGCACAAGCCTCTCAGCCTCTGGCCTCTTGTGCAAAGTCTCATGGGTCAACTCCCAGTAATGCACTGCATAGTTGTGCAGTCAGTGTGCCTTGACTCCTGATGCTCAGCACCATTAATCATTCTAACATTGGAAGATAGGCGAACTGGAGCACTACCCTACTCCCATACACAAAACCTTTAGCTAAAAAAAAAAAATTTTTTTAGATACATGCTGACCATAAGGGTACTGAGCCCCTGATCCCCCCTTAATCCAGCCCTGGATATGTGTAAAGGGCATTATGTGTTAAAGGCAGTGGTGGCGCAGTATAGAAGATACTACGGTGTCACATAACCTGAATAAAGGAATTGAATTGAGTAAACTTGTGTCTACACCCAATCCCAGCAAGAACATGCCTCTTTTTATTGTGTGCACCTTCTAGGAAGACCACACCCTTTTTTGTGGTGCGTGCCTACGGCGTGCATTTTTCTATTCTCAGGTGTGTGAGTTAGGTCATATATTTATAATTTGTAGGGGGGCCCTGAACACTTTTGCACCCACCCTGGCTATAACAAATGAGGGGGAGGGGTTGGAGGCAGGGGAAATGAGTTTCACCACCTCTCCAGGACCACTTTAAGCACCGATTATTGCATTGTGAAATGGACCGGTGTTGTCACAGCAGTCCATCCAGTGGGTGATGAATCGGCCTCTTACCCTCTGCCACTTCTGATGGGAGTCTATTCCACCTATCCTCTACCCTTTATGAAACGCAATTTTTCATTAAGTTTCCTTTAAACCTCCCTCCTCCAGTGTCAGAGAGTGTCCTCGTGTTCTAGTACTTTTCTTCTTTTGAAGAATCTTATACTTCTGGACCTTGTTGAATCCTTTGATGTATTTGAAAATGTCATGTATCCCATACACCTTCTCTGCGCCAAAGGACATATATTAACCAAGCAATTATTATATATATTAAGATCTATAATGGTGCCCATACACTTATGTTATCAGATGTCTCATTGCATCCGATCGTATGTTATGGTGCCAAAAGTGTCCTCTTCCAGCGCCCGATGCCGCATGCCATCTGTGATGTATTGCGCTGCTGAACCCAATTTATTGTATATATACTCTAAAATAGAGGGAATGACCAACGTGCAGTGAATGACACGGACACACTGCGTTTGGAGCCGCCCGCCGCCACCTATTGTCCCGCTGTTTACACAGCCTTTTAGCGCTACACGGAAGAACAGCGCAATCATCGTCAGCAGCAGTATCGCCGTCTGAACATTAGGACGCTCCGTCCTTCCAGGAGAGCAACACCACCCGCCGGCGCCAGTGCATCTGGCGTCCCACAGAGGACAACTACCGGCCCCTAACATCTTCCTCCTTACGGTGAACGGAGCAACCATCAGACTTGGCAAACGCTATCTGTGGGTGAGATAAAACCATTAACCCCCTGTTTCCAATCACTGCATACCATCACTGCTGCATACCTACTGCTTGCTATACGCAAAATCAACCATCTGCTTGCTATAGTGCGTGCCACTTACACGCCAGAGTGACTGTTACCTTTATTCATTTCATCCTACCAAATAATAACTTTTCATCGGACATTTATTCCATTATCCATATTAACTTATTTCTACTAACAGCATTTCTGAGACGCATAAAATCCATCTAACAAATTTCATCATTCTTTATGTGGCTTATTAACAGCGGAGTGCCTCCAATTTAACAAACGTCCATTTTTAGCCCCATTTAAGGACTACTATCTATCAGGCTACAACCACCCAGCCGATATATTTATCCTATGAAAGATTTTTTAATAGAGTGTCATTATTTAATGTGTTTTTTATTTTCCTTATATATATATGTAATTTTTGTGTTCCTAATTATTTCCCTTAATGTTTTATGTATTATTTGATATAATATATTAAATTTATACTTTTTTAAGCAGTGTGTCCGTGTCATTCACTGCACGTTGGTCATTCCCTCTATTTTAGAGTATATATACAATAAATTGGGTTCAGCAGCGCAATACATACCAATTACCTTTCCTCCTCTTTGTACGATTATACCTTTGTGGGTATAGGCAAACCCACAGGTGTGATTTGCAGCAGCTGTCCCTTATTGGATATCTCTAAATATATTAATTCTCTTTAAATTTTGAGCGCTGGGGCTTTTTGCAGATTGTGAATTGGTATATTTCCAATTTTGCGGTCTGCAAGAAAACTTTTTTTCTGTAGATGCCATCTGTGATGCCACATCGTGTGCTAGAAAAGGGCGGGTGGTGGGCGGCGGTGGAGCGTAGTGCTGTGAAGGAACGCTAGAGGGCGGTGGGGTCAGCGGTGGCGGCAGGATTTGAAAAAAAGTTTCCATCAAAGTGCCGTTAAAGCCACTGAGACCTTAGCGCTTGATTTAGCTATTGTTGGGCAGTAAACTGTAGGTGCCATGTTCTTGCCCAGTCTACCTAGATTCTCAATCATCTGTTTGTCCCCTCCTGGCATATTTTTCCTTTGACACCATTTGCAATGTCCTAACAAAGATATTAAAAAGCACTGGCCCAAGTACATATCCCTGGGGAACTTCATTAATAACATTTCCCTCCTGTGACTGCACTCCATTTGCTACAACTGTCTGTTTCCAATCCCTCAACCATGATTCTTATTTATTCATCCATCTTAGAATCCATTCCCATGCTTTCGAGTTTATTTAGCAGTCTGCAAGGTGGTGATGTGCCAAATGCCTCACTGAAGTCTAGATATGCTACATTGATGGTCCTCCCTCGTGTATTGTTTTAGTCAGCAACTCAAATAAAAATGATTAAGATTTGTTTGTCATGGTGTTTGTCTGTAAATTGCTCGATTTGAGAAATTTCACAATTCTCAATTTTAAGTTTTTCCCTACTAATGATGTAAGGCTCACTGGCCGGTTGTTGCTTGCCTCTTCCTTTCTTCCACTTTTGTGCAGTGAGACAACCAACACCGTTTTCTAGTCCTATGGGATCACTCCTGTAGCTAGCAACTGGCTATATAATTCTTTCAATGGTGTTACCAGCAACCCTTTGAGCTCTTTAGTATCCCCGGATATATCCCACCTGGCCCTATTGAATTATTCACATTCAGTGTGAGAGTTCTGTTAGGACCCTTTCCGCTATAAATGTGCTTGCATAATAGGCAATTATATAATAGGTGCAATGTGTGCAGTGCACCGGGGCCCCTGAGCCGAGGGGGGGACCACACCACACCTGTGTTTTAATACTCACCTCTCCGGAGTCCCACCCATGGGGCTGCATTCTCAACCAAAATTCCTGCCAAAATAGCAGTACTGAATTTAGTCTCCAGAACATGGCGGGCAACTAGTGCCTGCGCCACTGGTGTAACTATAGCACCGCAGCCCCCGCCACCGCGGGGGGGGGGGGGGCGCTGTGCATATGTGGGCGCCGGGGGCTGCGGTGCTATAGTTACACCTCCCCCCAATTCTCCGCAGGCTTACCTATTTCGCTGGTCCCGGCGGCTCCGTTCTTCTGCTGAGTACCACCACAAAATGGCCTCCCCCATATAGCACACAGTTCTCTGAAACTGTCTGCTGTATGGGGGCGGCCATTTTGTGGTGGTCCTCAGCAGAAGAACGGAGCCGCCGGGACCAGCGTGAAAGGTAAGGCTGCTGGAGATTGGGGGGGTTTGAATGGTCGGCGGGGGGCGCCCCCCCTAACGGCGGGGGGGCGCCCAAAATGTAGCTACGCCGCTGGCCTGCGCAATAGACTCTGGCACTATGCAAGAGTCTACTGTGCTGCGGAGTGGAGGGGGCCCTCCCAGAGATGGTTCACAGGCCCCCTCCTCTGTTCCCCTGACTTGTATCTGCCTCTGTTTTTATATATGTTCTTACAACTTAACTGTGGCCTGTTCCCCTCTCTCTTTGCAGTGATTACTAAGCAAAACCATTACTTAGATCAATGGTCTCCAACCTGTAGCTTGTGAGCTACCAGTAGCTCACAGTCATAATTTGGGTAGCTCTCCTAGCTGCAGTACTGCTGAATCAGCAGGGATGAAGTGACCTCTGATGAAGTGCCTCTAATCAGAAGCTGACTCCGGAAGCCACCCAAGCAAAAGGGTAGAATCCAGAAGCCACCGGCATCTGCAGATGGATCAATTATCAGTGTCAAATAGCAGACAGGAGTCTACTTCCGTGACACACGAAGATGCACACCATTGGGAGCCACTGGTGTTAGACAGAGATAAGTAGGAAGGTAGGTGGAAGTCACTGCAAGATGGAGGGAGAAACCATTGGAAGTCGGCCAGACAGGTACGCGGACCACATAAAAGAAAAACAGATTTTTCTAAAAACTTTTTTGTAGCTTTTCAAGAGGTTTAATTTTTCTCGAGTAGCTTATTAAGGTTGGCAACCACTGATTTAGATGATCTGCAATTACATTGTGTCCTTTAACAGAATCTCACTCTCTTCTGTTTTTCCCCTTTACTTGCTGATTGGGCCATTATCTCCTCAGCTTGTGCCTTTGCACGCCTGATCACCTTCCTAGCCTTCTGTCAGCATACTCCTCTTTGTCATTGTTATTTTCAGTCTTATATGTCCATCTTTTTAGCTTTAACACTAGTTGGTACCTCTGCTGTAATCCACACTGGACTCTTTTTCCTTGTTTTCCCTAACCCTTTAGCTTCAGGTCTGTTGCTTGTAGTGCACGCCTTCCAAGTTCCAACTCCTGCTCGCCTTCCAAGTTCCAACTCCCTCCAATATCTATCAGTCCGCCAATGAATCTCAAACCCATCCCCCCATCTGTGCAAATTCAGGTTTCTAGGTTGTCAAATCTAACAAATAACCCCTGCATGCCCTTTTTGGCCATGTTAAAACTGATGCAGGGCATGCTGGGATGTGTAGTTCAACAACAGCTGGAGTGTCAAGGTTAGCCATCAATGCTATATGACATCATTTATCCTTTGATCTGCTTGTTTGTTACAGACTCGTCCGCACACATTAATCATTGCTGAGATGCATACGCACACTACCACTACCATGCATACGCTGCAATGGGAGCCGGATGGTATGCGGATGCATCGCGATCCCGAGACGGTAAGCTGCTCTACGCAGCAAAGCTGTGGCGGGACACATCCGTATACACAGTTATCTAATTCCGTATAGTTCAGTGTGTTGCGGAGTTTTGATACGTCTGGGTTTGTTTCGCCTGTATACAGCTGCTTTCGTTATACAACACGTACATAAGTATCATGCCTTGTTTTTATTTCTGCAATGCCAAGGAAAACAAATTGTCCCGTTCACATCATTTCCTGCGCTCTCTATTATACGTCTGCCGGCTGATGTCAGTGAGGCCGTTCCCCACACCTTCACTTACATTATTGTTTTCTTTATTGAAGTGTTGATTGAGCTCCAAGTGGTCAGGATAAGGCTGTAATTAAAATCAGGAGTTGGAGCTATTAGCTTGAGTTGCTAGTTATGGGCTCAGCCCCTGAGGTTTATTGGAAGTAATCTATGTCAGATGTGGAGAATTACACCTTGTTAAATGGCATGAACAGACAGGTCCCGTGGCCAGGCCGGTGGTGACCGCACACTCGCTGTGGAGGTCTTTACTGGTGCTCAGTCCGGTGGGACAACTTAGATAACTGGTCTAGCTGCATTATTTCACCTCTTTATTTTCCCTAGCCGATTACGGATAACTATAAAAATGTATATATAGCATAGATGTTTACACAGAAGACGTGCAGAAATGTTACATCTTCAATTGTTATTGTGCGTGATCCTGCGCACAGATCCGATTGACATGCAATGCATCGGAAATGTGATAGGGGTGTCCCGATGGTAGATGTACAATGTCTAGGAAGACAGTCAATAGGGCGAGACCAAAGGGTGAACATGGTAGACGGGTTTTTAATAGGGTGAGAGAATCAGAAAGTGATAGATTTTTTTTAAAGGGGCGATCAATTGAATGGCAAAATCGATGTTATTTTGCCATCGGCTACCATCAAAACTCACAACGGTGATCCGATGTGGCATCTGCAGCACTTCGATCTTGCAGCTGTATGCAGGTCAGTCAGTTATGTCCCCAATATATCTAATTAATATTAACTCTTTAGAATTAATATTCTTCCTGATTACTTAGTGCAGCTTCCCCAAACAAACTCTTTTTAGCTGCATGCAGGTGTAGTGTATCTCCTGCTGCATTTGCATTTTATATTTATGGAATTGTACAGTGACTTTCCTGCCCCCTCCAGTGGCAAACACAGGATTTTTTTAGGAAGGTTTCCAAATGTAATCCAATATCTGCCATTCTGCAGCGCATTGGAGTAAGTACGGGATTGGTCTTTTATACACTTGATACAGTATGGAATACAGTAATAATATTTAACAGTACAGATCGTCTATAGTGTTTCAAACATTTAAATAAGATAAGTGGTCAGGAAAAGGTTATACATAAACATAACAGAACCAGTACTGCACTTTCTAAGCTCACAATCTCCCACTTCATGGTAAGGCTCCTGTCTCTTCCTCCTGGCAGCTGCTCTCTGGTCCATTGCGATGTTTGAGGGCTCAGATCCACACATACAGTAAATGTGGTAGAATAAACTGGTACACTGGGCATGTGCTGCAGCTCTGCTCTGTCCCTTACACTGCATGAT
Source organism: Crinia signifera (assembly GCF_055691185.1). Lineage (NCBI taxonomy): Eukaryota > Metazoa > Chordata > Amphibia > Anura > Myobatrachidae > Crinia > Crinia signifera. The sequence goes on along the minus strand of NC_139221.1, from coordinate 21,866,406 downwards.
GTGGTGGCAGCTCTACTGATCATATTATATACCAGCGCTATTGTCATAATTTAACTTGCCAAGAGGAGGGGGGATTCCGGGCAAACAGAAACCCCCCCTCCCTCCTTTCCTTCGTTTGTCTACGCCCTCTACCACAATGCAAATCAGAATCAGGCCTGTCACAGTAAAAAAAAGTGAGTGTGTGACAGGACTGAGGCCGAATACAGTATGTTACCTAAGTATTTAGCTATACTACTAATACCACTGCCTTTACACAGGCCACACATACCGTTACATACGCTCTCTTTATACGTTTGCATATCCTACTGGCCACAGGCCAACCTCGCTGTGTGACTGGACCATGCAGCACCCCAGCATCCTCTGCATTCTGGCTGGACCAATACTTGGACAGCTATACTTGAGTATAAATGCCTATTTCCAGTGGCATACTGTAACTACCGAGCAGCAGATACAGGGCCAGAGCTGCTATGATGGCCCGCTGCTCCACCTGCACCCAGTCACTGGTTCCCCTTCACCACCGCTAACAACAGCTGCCAATAGCATAACACCCCTCACCGTCAGTTCCCATGAGACTTTAGCTGCATGGAGGATGTAGGAGGGTGTCGAGTGCCGCGATTAGCAGGTATTTAGGGGGTGGGGCCTAATGATGGGGAGTGTCTCTCTCCCTGACACTAACACTCCCTGACAGTCTCTCTCTCTAACAACACTGTGTTGCACATTATGTCACACACCATAATACCATTTAACCAATGTACCACACATAGTAATACCCAGAGCACATTATGCCTCACACCGTAATGCTCCTTACACATTATGCCACACATGGCAATGCTCCTTACACATTATGCCATGCACAATAATGCCCCTTACGCATTCTGCAACACACCCTAATGCCCCTGACACATTATACCACACACCACATTGCCCATACACATTTGCCACAGTGTCCATTAGCCAGCATGAGCAGTGTGCGGCACTGGTTACGATTGCAGCTTCCCCGGGAACCCATGATCCTCCCCTGCAGCCCTTAGCTCAGGAGCCCAACAATCATTCGCTGCACACTTTTGCCCTAGGTGACCCGGCAGCTATACTATTATATCTATTATATACAGTATGTGTATATGTAAGTGCCCCGCTCCATACAACCTTGCTGCCTCCTGCATGCAACAGTGCAGTTGGGAGGAGGTTCAGGGCAGAGGAGAAGGTTCAGCACGGACGGGGATAGAGGGCTGCCGCCTACCTGTCTTTGGTGCAGGGCCGGCGGTCCCTCCGAGTCCCTGCTGTGTTTTGAGGCTTGCCGAGGGGCTGCTGCTGGGGCTGGTTGGTGCGCCACTGGTGGTCCCTCCATGCCTGCTATGACATTTCTCTAGGAGCAGACGGGCTTGTGGTGACACATAGCATGCCAGACCCTCAATGCACCATTGAGAACACTTGTAAAGGCCAGAGCCAGATTTTTTGGAGCCCATCCACGGAACCCTTGTTGCCCACCGTGCCCTAGACAAGCACCTATTTTGCTTAACGTGAAATCCGGCTGTACATGTGTGTGCGTGTGATATATCACGGATTATTTTCAGATCATTACAACAATACAATATAGAATAAGGTTTTACACAGAGTTCCAGTATTGTAAAATTAATGAAAATAAATGTATTCTCCTCTGTCCGGGTTATATTTGGCTTCAGCTATTTGGAATGAAACTTTGGTGTTCTTCAAAATCTTGGAAAGCGATAAGCCCTAAATCTATGTTTAATGCATGAACTAGATTTGTTTAGACTATTGGTTCTGGCAGCCGGTCCCGGCAAAACGTCCGTCATGTTTCAATCTAACTTTAATTATAGGCTTAAATTCAGTCATCAATCGTATTATTCCAACAAAGGACCTACTGATGTGGCAGTGCGTATACATCAATGGGAGTTTGGAGAATGGGCTGTTTTACACTGGGACGTAGTTCAGGAACTATGTAACACAAAAGGGAATTTTGATGTATTGCAATGGCAACGTGTAGATTGAATATTCCTAAGAATTACTACTGTATGCATTTCAGACAATGTATGGATTTTGTTATGACTAAGAAGAGGAAATGAAATAATGTCCAGGAATCATATTATGTTTAAAATGTTAACTTATACTCTGGGAAACCAAATGATGTGAAGAGGAGAATGGAGGCTTTAGCATGTAGGGTAGGGTCCCCCTACAGTGCAGAGTATATCAGGAGATGTGTGGTGTATGTGTGTGCAGTGCCAGATTAGGCCTTCGGGGGGCACTTTAGACAGGGGGGCCCCATTGCACTTGTCATTACTGGCCGCAAACTGCATGGGAGAATGTTACACTGTCAAAACACAGAGTAAAGGCAGTGTAAACTTGGTCAATGGGTAACTGCAGGGGGGAGATTTTATATATATATATATATATATATATATATACTGTATATATATATAGACGACAGTTCAATCACAGGCACTCACAACTCACAACGTGATAATAAGGAATAAAAAAAATCCCACACGGGTATGCTTTAAGCCAACGTTTCGGGTCTCTGACCCTTTATCAAGACATAATGGAAATGAAAACAATACTTACATATATAGCAGAATGCATGTGACAGAACACCCTGTGACTTGATCAAAGAAAACTCCCAGTAAGTGCGCCTTTCTCAGAACTCTGTGACGTCATCATAGTGCAGCCGCGCTAATTGGTGCTGTCAGAGCCGAAGGCGAAACGGAGGGAGATAGTGCTACCAAAAAACCTGTGAAAACCAACATAATGACTGATTAAAAACAACGGCAACACAAGGGGTGTATTGGCAGGGGAATAATCAAAGCGATATAACGATAAACTGTATCAAGCGGTCTGCGTGCACCATAGGTGGTGACGGAAATCTCTAAAGAGAGATATTAAGGCAATTAAGTTAATTAAAGCAATAATAAGGTAACAAGCTGACTGATGAAATCATACGGTCTGGTGGAAGTAAAAATGTGGCGGTCGACCTGCCCTGCATGGGGTTAGTCAACATGCTGAATTCAGTCAACATAATGTGTGACAACACTTACAGTGATCAAATGCAAACAACATTATTTCTTGAACACATGCAGAGAAACAGTATCAGCATGTGTAAACAGATGAGATAAACATAAGATTTACAGAAAACAATTCAGAATTAACTGCTCATTGAGCCCCAATGGTTGCACAGTTTGCAATTTGTAAATCCATTTTGCCTCAAGCCTTAGCAAGGCAAGCTGTTTACACATGCTGATACTGTTTCTCTGCATGTGTTCAAGAAATAATGTTGTTTGCACTATGATGACGTCACAGAGTTCTGAGAAAGGCGCACTTACTGGGAGTTTTCTTTGATCAAGTCACAGGGTGTTCTGTCACATGCATTCTGCTATATATGTAAGTATTGTTTTCATTTCCATTATGTCTTGATAAAGGGTCAGAGACCCGAAACGTTGGCTTAAAGCATACCCGTGTGGGATTTTTTTTATTCCTTATTATCACGTTGTGAGTTGTGAGTGCCTGTGATTGAACTGTCGTCTGCATATCCTTTTCGGGAATCAGAGCACCACACAAGTTGGCTTACTAAAGTGGAGTGCCGGGCAATCTTGTCCTATATTGTCCAAGTATACCTGCATACGTATACGGGGAGCTGTGGCATCGCTGTCCTTTCGCTCTACGTGTCAGGAACACATTGCATCAAAGACTATCTCCCTGCCTGCACCTCTATTGATGAGGACAAGCCGGATTATTCACCGCAACACAAGGGATGTCGAGTCAGGAACCGGTACCAGGCTTTAAGGAACTATCGCTACAAATTGGTCAGGAATTAATCCTAACAGATTCGGATGCTGAACAAATCCTTTTCAGGGACCATCTGAAGGATGTCGGCACTTCTGACACCGCTGAGCAACTAACTACCCTGCTACTACGCCTTAAGAAACGTGAGGTGGACTTTTACCTCCACGGGGTAACCCTTTCGGACTATTACCGTGAAAAAAAGATTCCTAGAGGTTTTAGGATCAGAAACGTTCCCACCATAGGGCGATCCAACCCAGACTTCTGCAAGAAGTGGACGTCCGTCCTGAATAAATGTTCACATGATTTAATTCTACTGGTTGTAGAAGAATCAAAGAGAGAACTAACTGCTGTGAGAAGTAAAATTGAAGCCTTTGAAGCCATCAATCTTACAACCATTAAAAACGACAAATCTCAAGATTGGCTAACACGTCTAAACGATCAAGTGGACCAATACCGCAAAGAACTTATTGCCTTCAAGAAAGCCAAATGTGAAACGGTTAATAGAGACTACGCTGATTTCCAAGTGTACGCCTGGGCATACGGCCGTGGGCATCCCCCCGAAAAAAGGCGCACTTTCCGGCGCAGATATCACCCTGATACCGAGGAGTCTAGTGGTCTCATAACCTCAAGTGACTCAGAATGTGCCAGGGCACCAAGAGGCAGAGGCAGAGGCCGAGGTGGCCCGAGGCCCCCTCTCGGAGTTTTAACCAGAGCCAGGAGGGGCCCCACAGACGTCCTAGAACCCGGAGAGGAGGATATTGGGCGCGGCTCGAGAAGAAGAAACAAATCCAAGAGAACATAGTGATGAATTTATCATCCAGATTACTCACCCCTCTTGAAAATGATGTATTAAACAAAGGCTTATCTTTTGTGACAACAACTACACCTGACGACTTTGAGGATAAAATTGATCTCTTTAAATTTGGGAGAAGATTGAGACTCAGAGAATTCTTCGGCGAAAGCACGACCACGCCGGCTGTTCCCTTACCCATATACAAACAGTCGCAGTTTGACCCAAAGTCTAACAATGTTGCAATCAAGACTTTCACTGATCATATGGAGAACCTTATCACCAATCGCCCCACACAGAAGAACCAGACTACATTTAACCTATCTTCTGATGAACAGCAAGCTCTGAAAAATCTCAGCGGTTACACAGACATTGTCATTCGGACCGCAGATAAAGGTGGAGCATTGGTGATCCAGAACACCTCGGATTATAAGGCTGAAATATACCGCCAGCTGGATGACCTACAAATCTATAAACCTCTAAGAGAAGATCCCACATCCATCTTCAAGACGGAATTGGATGAGTACTTGAATGATGCAGTCAAATCAGCCATCATCCCGCAGAAAATCAAGGAAGCCCTTTCCCTCCTGCATCCAAAGGTCCCCCTCCTTTACACCATTCCCAAGATACACAAGGACCCAGAGAAGCCGCCGGGAAGACCTATTATCTCGGCCAGAGATTCCCTCTACTACACCATCTCACAATTTCTGGACTTATTTCTCCAGCCCATAGTACAGAATCAATCCACGTATTTGAAGGACACAAACACGTTCCTCCGCAACCTATTAACTCTCACAGACCTGCCAGCAAATTGCTTGTTATGTACGATTGATGTCGTATCACTCTACACCTCGATCCCGCATCAGAGAGGTTTGTCGGCAGTAAAAAGAGCTGTTGAGGCCAGTGATCTATACAGCGGCCCGGACACAATGTTCTTTATTGGACTTTTGGACTTGGCTCTTACACGTAACTATTTCTTATTTGACAATCGTTTTTATCTGCAATGCTCTGGGGTCGCTATGGGGTCTTGTGTGGCCCCTAGCTTAGCAAATATCTTTATGCACCAGGTAGAAAGGGACATTTTCTTATCGGACACCAACACTGCCAGATCAATAATTAAATTTTATCGCTATATAGATGACATCTTTGTCATCTGGGGCGACAGTGAAGAAAACTTTCACAATCTTATGCTCCTGGCCAATAGCAGTGACCCCTCAATTAAGTTTACCTACACATGCAGTTCCACCTCCGTCAATTTCCTCGACGTTAATGTAAGCCTCAACAGTGATAATTGTTTAATCACAACACTTTACAAAAAACCCACAGATCGCAATACCATTCTACTCAGTAGTAGCCACCATCCCCCTTCCTTAAAATGGGGTCTCCCCTACTCACAATTTCTTCGTGCTAGGAGGATTAGTAGCAGGAGCGAGGATGCGGAGCAGGAGATTGACATAATGGTATCAGACTTCCTCAAAAGAGGTTACCCGTACAAACTCCTTAAAAACACCAAAAATAAAGTCCTTGAGCTAGATAGAATATCTATCCTGAACAACACTTCAGATAAAACTTCCGCAGACAAAATTGTATGGACACAGAAATACACGACCCAGAGTGACTCACTCGTTAAAGCAGCAAGACAAATTTGGCCAATTATCGCCTTTAATAAAACCCTTCCAGCGCTTAATGACAGCAAATTCCTGCCTTCATACAGACGGGGCAAAAATATTAAGGATCACATTGTCTATAATGAAGTCAGTAAGTTTAATGATAAACCCAAAGAACACTTTCTCACTAGAAAGAATGGCAACTACAGGTGTCTGGGCTGTATAACTTGTTCAAATCTAGAAACGGGTGACAGCTTCTCTCATCCCAGGACTGGAGAGAAGTATAAAATTCGTTTCCCCTTAACATGTTCTAGCAAATACGTCATCTACTATATAAAATGTCCCTGTGGCTTACTATATGTGGGGAAAACAATCACCCAATTCAAAGAAAGAATAGCAAACCACAGAACCTCCATTAGAGCAGCTCTCGAAGGGAAAGGTTCAGAACAACCGGTAGCTAGGCATTTTAAATCCCATAATCACACTTTACCCACTATAAGATATAAAATGATCGACAGTATCCCACCCTCCATGAGAGGAGGTGACCGTGACAAAGCCTTGCTAAGGCTTGAGGCAAAATGGATTTACAAATTGCAAACTGTGCAACCATTGGGGCTCAATGAGCAGTTAATTCTGAATTGTTTTCTGTAAATCTTATGTTTATCTCATCTGTTTACACATGCTGATACTGTTTCTCTGCATGTGTTCAAGAAATAATGTTGTTTGCATTTGATCACTGTAAGTGTTGACACACATCATGTTGACTGAATTCAGCATGTTGACTAACCCCATGCAGGGCAGGTCGACCGCCACATTTTTACTTCCACCAGACCGTATGATTTCATCAGTCAGCTTGTTACCTTATTATTGCTTTAATTAACTTAATTGCCTTAATATCTCTCTTTAGAGATTTCCGTCACCACCTATGGTGCACGCAGACCGCTTGATACAGTTTATCGTTATATCGCTTTGATTATTCCCCTGCCAATACACCCCTTGTGTTGCCGTTGTTTTTAATCAGTCATTATGTTGGTTTTCACAGGTTTTTTTGGTAGCACTATCTCCCTCCGTTTCGCCTTCGGCTCTGACAGCACCAATTAGCGCGGCTGCACTATGATGACGTCACAGAGTTCTGAGAAAGGCGCACTTACTGGGAGTTTTCTTTGATCAAGTCACAGGGTGTTCTGTCACATGCATTCTGCTATATATGTAAGTATTGTTTTCATTTCCATTATGTCTTGATAAAGGGTCAGAGACCCGAAACGTTGGCTTAAAGCATACCCGTGTGGGATTTTTTTTATTCCTTATTATCACGTTGTGAGTTGTGAGTGCCTGTGATTGAACTGTCGTCTGCATATCCTTTTCGGGAATCAGAGCACCACACAAGTTGGCTTACTAAAGTGGAGTGCCGGGCAATCTTGTCCTATATATATATATATATATATATATATATATTCACATGGAAAGCCTGTGTTTGTTCCTCTGCACCTTACCCTGTAGGACTGTAGGAGATCTTACAGTCCCAGTGCTGCCTCTGATTAAAAACCCTCCCATGACTAGGCTGCTGCTGCTGTCCTCCGTGGGCCTGAGAATTATGTAATGAGCTCCACCAATCAGAGCTCAGCACAAACCTCTCAGCCTCTGCCCTCTTGTGCAAAGTGTCATGGGACTTTGTCAACTCCCAGTAATGCACAAATACATGCCAACCACAGGGGGCCCCTAGCTAGAGGGGGGCCCAGAGGTACTGACCCTTTTGCCCCTGCTTTAATCCAGCCATGTGTGTGTGTGTGTGTGTGTGTGTGTGTGTGTGTGTGTGTGTGTGTGTGAGGGCATTGCTGCATGTGATATGATGCGAGGAGGGGAATGGAGGCAGCAGGAAGCTACAGACTGAGCGTTATATAGTGGGAGGAGCAGGGTCCCCAGTAGCACAGAGTATATCAGGAGATGGGGGATGTGTCAGTGAGGACAGGGCTGCATGTGACAGGGGCAGTGACATGATGTGAGGAGGGGAATGGAGGCAGCAGGAAGCTACAGACTGAGAGTTATATAGTGGGAGGAGCAGGGTCCCCAGTAGCACAGAGTATACCAGGAGATGAGTGATGTGTCAGTGAGTACAGGACTGCATGTGACAGGGGCAGTGAAATAATTTGAGGAAGGGAAGGGTAACAGTAGCAAGCCATAGACTGAGTTATATAGTGGGAGGAGCAGGGTCTTCAGCAGCACAGAGTATATCAGGAGATGAGTGATGTGTCAGTGAAGACAGGGATGCATGTGACAGGGGCAGTGACATGATGTAAGGAGGGGAATGGGGGCAGCAGGAAGCCACAGACTGAGGGTTCAATTTATCGTATTTACCTGAGTTTGCAAACACAGTTCAATACTGGAAATTTACCAGAAACCAAACACAGGAGTGTTAGCTCAAATAGAATTAAAAACTACAGGTGAGCAGGAATATTAGATGAAACACACCTGTCAAATACATGTGTGGTATATGGTCACAACAATCTGCCAAACAGTTGGATTTAGCAATATATACAATTGGTGATACTTTAGCACTCTACTTATTATCTAATGCGTGTGGTGTGAAAGTTGGATTTCCCTTAGGCATCAATGGAGCACAGAGATTTATCTAGAATAATATCTGCAAACACACTCCTAAAATTGGGCAAACTGTTAGCAAAATGTTCTGTTCAAATGTCCCTCTCAAATATGTGTTTAGAGAAGCCTGCACAGGTCTGTGAGATGTGTTCCTTCTGGTTACTGCTGCTTCTGGTTACTGCAGATTCTGGTTTGTGTAGCTTCTTGTTACTGCCGCTTCTGGCTGTAACAGATTATTGTTACTGCAGCCTTTCATTTCTGAAGCTTCTTGCTACTGCAGCTTCTGGTTACTGCAACTTCTGGTCACTGCAGCTTCTGGTTACTGCAGCCTCTGAAAAATGCAGCCTCTGGTTAATGCAGCTTCTGATTACTGCAGCTTCTTGTTACTGCAGCCTCTCGTTTCTGAAGCTTCTGGTTAATGCAGCTTCTTGCTCCTGCTGCCTCCTGTTATGGCAGCCTCTTGTTACTGCAGCTTCTTGTTACTGCAACTTCTGGTTTCTGCAGCTTCTGCTTACTGCAGCTTCTTGTTACTGCAGCTTCTGCTTTCTGGCAGTTTCTGGCTATTGCTGCTTCTGGTTACTGCAGCTTCTGGTTGCCCAACTTCTGTTTACTGCAGCTTCTGGTTAAGGCAACCTCTGGTTACTGCAGCTTCTCGTTTCTGAAGCTTTTGGTTACTGCAGCCTCTTGTTTCTGAAGCTTCTGGTTAATGCAGCTTCTTGCTACTGCAGCCTCCTGTTATGGCAGCCTCTTGTTACTGCAGCTTCTTGTTATTGCAACTTCTGGTTTCTGCAGCTTCTGCTTACTGCAGCTTCTGAATAATGCAGCCTCTGATTACTGCAGCTTCTGGTTGCCCAGCTTCTGTTTACTGCAGCTTCTGGTTACTGCAGCCTCTGGTTACTGCAGCCTCTGATTACTGCAGCTTCTAGTTACTGCAACCTCTGGTTACTGCAGCTTCTGGTTACTGCAGCTTCTTGTTTTCTGCAGACTCTCGTTTCTGAAGCTTCTGGTTACTGCAGCCTCTTGTTTCTGAAGCTTCTGGTTAATGCAGCTTCTTGCTCCTGCAGCCTCCTGTTATGGCAGCCTCTTGTTACTGCAGCTTCTTGTTACTGCAGTTTCTGCTTTCTGGTGGTTTCTGGCTATTGCTGCTTCTGGTTACTGCAGCTTCTGGTTGCCCAACTTCTGTTTACTGCAACTATTGGTTGCAGCAGCTTCTGCTTACTGCAGATTCAAGTTTCTGCTTAATGCAGCCTCTGGTTAATGCAGCTTCTGGTTACTGCAGCTTCTGGTTTATGCAGCCTTCCAGTTACTGCAGCCTCTGAATAATGCTGCCTCTGTTTAATGCAGCTTCTGGTTACTGCAGCTTCTGGTTACTGCAGCTTCTGCTTTCAGGCAGTTTCTGGCTATTGCTGCTTCTGGTTACTGCAGCTTTTGGTTGCCCAGCTTATGTTTACTGCAGCTTCTGCTTACTGCAGCCTCTGGTTTATGCCGCTTGTGGTTACTGCAGCTTCTTGCTTCTGCAGCCTCCTGTTATGGCAGCCTCATGTTACTGCAGCTTCTTGGTACTGCAACTTCTGGTTTCTGCAGCTTCTGGTTACTGCAGCTTCTAGTTACTGCAGCTTCTGGTTTCTGCAGCTTTTGGTTACTGCAGCCTCTGGTTACTGCAGCCTCTTGTTAATGCAGCTTCTGGTTACTGCAGCTTCTTGTTACTGCAGCGTCTGCTTTCTGGCAGTTTCTGGCTAAGTTTCTGGCTATTGCTGCTTCTGGTTACTGCAGTTTCTGGTTGCCCAGCTTCTGTTTACTGCATCTTCTGGTTCCTGCAGCTTCTGGTTAAAGCAGCTTCTGAATATTGCAGCTTCTGGTTACTGCAGATTTTTACGGCAACTTCGGCTTTCTGGCAGTTTCTGGCTATTGCTGCTTCTGGTTACTGCAGCTTCTGGTTTCTGCAGCTTCTGGTTAAAGCAGCCTCTGGTTAATGTAGCTTCTGGATACTGCAGCTTCTGGTTAATGCAACCTCTGGTTAATGCAGCTTCTGGTTACTGCAGCTTCTTCTTACCGCAGCTTCTGGTTATTGGCAGTTTCTGGTTATTTCTGCTTCTGGTTAATACAGCTTCAGGTTACTGCAACTTCTGGTTACTGCAGCTCCTTGCTTCTCAACTTCTTTTTACTGCAGCTTCTGATTACTGGAGCTGCTGGTTATTGTTTTTTTTTTAATCAAGTGTTTTTTTTATTAATTTTTTTCAGATTACATGTAATACAATGACATATCTAATTTAACTAAAAAACTAAAAAAAAAGAAAATAATAAAGGCATACAGCTTAAACATTACTTGTGTGGTACATTATTCCAGGTTGGGAACAGGTTGGCATATATCCGTTATAGTGGTTAAGTACAGACATTTTCACAGTAGTACTGAATAGAGATCATGACCGGTGCTGCGCACAAAGGTACCCAGGCGAATGTGGAGGCTGCTGGTTATTGTTGATTCTGATTACTGCTTCTTGTTACTGCAACTTCTGGTTTATGCAGCTTCTGGTTTTTGCAGCTTCTGGTTACTGCAGCTTCTGGTTTCTACAGCTTCTGGTTACTGCAGCTTCTGGTTACTGCAGCCTCTGATTACTGCAGCCTCTGGTTACTGCAGCCTCTGGCTACTGCAGCCTCTGGTTACTGCAGCCTCTGGTTACTGCAGGGTTGCTGACTTTCCGAAAATCCTCTCCGGGAGAAGCCCGGAGAGGAATCTTTCATTACGATTTTTGGGGGCGGGGCTTAACCGTGACGTCATTAAGCCCCGCCCACATTATGGGAAATAGCCTAAATAACTGATATCCATGGAGGGGGCGGGGCTAAAACGACACGATTGTGCCGTTTTAGCTCCGCCCCCTCCCCTGAGACCCGCGGATTGCGGCATATAAATGCCGCGATCGGGGGGCTCAGTGGGGGTCCCCCTGATTCCGGGAGGGTTGCCCACCCTTCCGGGGGAGGAAGGACCCGATTTTCGGGAGACTCCCGCAAATTCCAGGAGGGTCGGCAACCCTGGGTTACTGCAGCTTCTGCTTTCTGGCAGTTTCTGGCTATTGCTGCTTCTGTTTACTGCAGCTTCTGCTTACTGCAGCTTATGGTTTCTGCAGCTTCTGGTTAATGCAACCTCTGGTTAACCTCTTCAGTGGCAATCCCGAGAATTTTCCGGGCTGTGCCTCAGTGCCCAGTCTGGCAAGCCCGGAAAAAATTCTCGGGATTGCCACTGTTTGGAGTCGGGCAGCAGTGCTGAGTTCACTCTGATCTCAGGCAGCATTGCGCTGCCCGGCTCCCTCCCCTCTGCGGCGTCGCCTCCTCCTCCCTCCTCCTCCCCCCTCCCCTCCGGGTTTTCAAAAGAAGTCCCCGGCGCCGGCTTATAACAAGCCGGCTGCCGGGGACAGCGATGCGGTGGGGGGGGGGCGCAGGTCCGGGTAGCCGCTGATTGACAGTTCAGCGGCGCTGCCCGGACTCAGGGGGGTAGTGGTGTTTTTTTTTTAAAGGGAGCGCTCCCCATAAAAAACTCGCCCAGTGGGGAGCACTCCCAAAAAAAAACCCCACCACTGAAGGGGTTAATGCAGCATCTGGTTACTGCAGCTTCTGGTTACTGAAGCTCCTGGTTAATGCAGCCTCTGGTTAATGCAGTTTCTTGTTACCGCAGCTTCTGGTTACTGGCAGTTTCTGGTTATTGCTGCTTCTGGTTACTACAGCTTCTGGTTACTGCAACTTCTAGTTACTGCAGCTTCTGGTTGCTGAAGCTTCTGGTTAATGCATATTCTTGATTCTCAACTTATTTTTACAGCAGTTTCTGGTTCATACAGCTGCTGGTTATTGCTGCTTCTGATTACTGCAGCTTCTTGTTACTGCAGCAACTTCTGGTTTCTGCAGCTTCTGGTTTATGCAGCTTCTGTTTACTGCAGCTTCTGGTTTCTGCAGCTTCTGGTTACTGCAGCTTCTGGTTACCGCAGCCTCTGAATAATGCAGCTTCTGGTTACTGCAGCTTCTGGTTTCTGCAGCTTCTGGTTTCTGCAGCTTCTGGTTACTGCAGCTTCTGGTTACTGCAGCCTCTGAATATTACAGCCTCTGGTTAATGCATCTTCTGGTTACTGCAGCTTCTGGTTACTGCAGCTTCTTGTTACTGCAACTTCTGGTTACAGCAACTTCTGGTTTCTGCAGCTTCTGGTTTCTGCAGCTTCTGGATACTGCAGCTTCTGGTTACTGCAGCTTCTGATTACTGCAGCTTCTGTTTACTGCAGCTTCTGGTTTCTGCAGCTTCTAATTTATGCAGCTTCTGGTTACTGCAGCTTCTGGTTTCTGCAGCTTCTAATTTCTGCTGCTTCTGGTTTCTGCAGCTTCTGGTTACTGCAGCTTCTGGTTACCGCAGCCTCTGAATAATGCAGCTTCTGGTTACTGCAGCTTCTGGTTTCTGCAGCTTCTGGTTTCTGCAGCTTCTGGTTTCTGCAGCTTCTGTTTACTGCAGCTTTTGGTTTCTGCAGCTTCTGGTTACTGCAGCTTCTGGTTACTGCAGCCTCTGAATATTACAGCCTCTGGTTAATGCATCTTCTGGTTACTGCAGCTTCTGGTTACTGCATCTTCTTGTTACTGCAACTTCTGGTTACAGCAACTTCTGGTTTCTGCAGCTTCTGGTTTCTGCAGCTTCTGGATACTGCAGCTTCTGGTTACTGCAGCTTCTGATTACTGCAGCTTCTGTTTACTGCAGCTTCTGGTTTCTGCAGCTTCTAATTTCTGCAGCTTCTGGTTACTGCAGCTTCTGGTTTCTGCAGCTTCTAATTTCTGCTGCTTCTGGTTACTGCAGCTTCTGGCTTCTGCAGCTTCTGGTTACTGTAGCTTCTGTTTACTGCAGCCTCTGAACAGTGGCGTAGCTACGTTTTGGGCACCCCCCCGCCGTTAGGGGGGGGGGCGCCCATACCCACCCCCCGCCACCGCCCTGTCGAGCACACACCCCCCCCCCCGGCCGCCCCTATTGCGCTAGTCCTGGCGGCTCCGTCCGTTCATCTGCTGAGGACCACCACAAAATGGCCGCCCCGTACAGCAGACAGTTTCAGAGAACTGTTTGCTATATGGGGGCGGCCATTTTGTTGTGGTCCTCATCAGAAGAACGGAGCCGCCGGGACCAGCAAGATACGTAAGTCTGCGGGGGATTGGGGGGTAGGTAACTATAGCACCGCAGCCCCCGGCGCCCCCACATGCACAGCGCCCCCCCGTGGTGGCGGGGGCTGCGGTGCTATAGTTACGCCCCTGCCTCTGAATAATACAGCCTCTGGTTAATGCATCTTCTGGTTACTGCAGCTTCTTGTTACTGCAACTTCTGGTTACTGCAACTTCTGGTTTCTGCAGCTTCTGGTTTCTGCAGCTGCTGAATACTGCAGCTTCTGGTTACTGCAGCCTCTGGTTAATGCAGCTTCTGATTACTGCAGCTTCTGTTTACTGCAGCTTCTGGATTCTGCAGCTTCTAATTTCTGCAGCTTCTGGTTACTGCAGCTTCTGGTTTCTGCAGCTTCTAATTTCTGCAGCTTCTGCAGCTTCTGGTTACTGTAGCTTCTGGTTACTGCAGCCTCTGAATAATGCAGCCTCTGAATAAAGCAGCCTCTGGTTAATGCAGCTTCTGGTTAATGCAGCTTCTGGTTATTGCTGCTTCTGATTTCTGAAGCTTCTGGTTGCTGCAGGTCATGTCCCGCAATCTTACATGTTTATTTGACCGACGCGGGCCTAGTTTAGGTGTTATTGTACCCGTTTCTCCTCTTAACACCCCTGCAAACAAGGAAAAGTTTAATTTCATGTTTACTGTATTATACATATCAAGTAGTAACATTCTTTTTTTAGTACATACAGTATTATAACAAAGTAAAGGAATTATTCTCTAGTCTTATAGCAGATGATATGTTTTATATTATTAAAGTGCAATGCAACTGGTAAAATATGATGCAACCTACTACTATTAAAAAAAGTTAAATGTGGAACAGATGTAAATCCAGATCTGCTCTTACTGATTCCTCTTATTCCTCCTGGTCTTATAATGTGTAATCAGTGCTGTCATCACAGTCAATGCACATATATTGCTAGAGAAATGGAAATATTGAATAAGCTGCCTGGTATAAGTATATGCATATTATTACCGTCTGTAGGTCTTCCCCAGTACAATTCACAAACCATTAATAAAATCTGAACGGAGCTTCTACTCTGGAAACTCTTCTGAACAAACACTGAAATGTCTCTCTGCATGTGGTGCGCTGAAAATTCATTACGTAGCATTGAAATCTTATGCCAGTAATTGGTTTTGAATTGTTCTGGAAGTTTAAAGACGTAGCAGGGACATGGGATATGTAACTGCAATCTACACGGAGCACTGGGGCATTCTGGGAGTGTACTCTGTTTACCACATTGGACCGGACAGGCAGTCTAAGATTATGGGGGAGATGTACCAAATCTTGTAGTGATATAAGGCAGTGGCGTAAGTTTGTCCCAGTTGCCCGGAGGCAAGAAAAATATTGATCCCCCTCCCCCCAATAGCTTAGTCAGTAAGGTGTCTGTCTCCAGTAAGACAGGTAATGGGTTCTAATAAAGGGTGCAAAAATCAAGTTAGGAGGGCCAGTCAGTCACAGAAGTGACATTGATGGCTTTCAGTTAACTGATTCAAACTTGCAGTGGAGGAGAGGTGCCCCCTTGGAAGCAGGAGCCCGGAGGCAGATGACTCCATTGCCTCCCAGAGTTACACCTCTGATATAAGGTGGTGTGTGATAAAAGTACCAACCACTCAGCTCCCAACTGGCACGTCACAGGCTGTATGTATAAAAATTACAGTTAAGAGCTGATTGGTTGCTACTTTATCTCTCTCCATTTTACTCCTCTCCAAGGCTTGATACATCTCCCCCTAAGCGTAGAAAGGCAAATTTTAATGCATTATTAAATGTATTTAAAATGTATATAAAGGGGATTTATTTTGTATACATATTATTATGTTTTCATGCTTTTTTTTTTGCTACCGTACATTGATACAAAATTCATTGTTTGGGGCCTATTTATCAATGAGGGATAAAACTCATTGGGGTAAATTTACTAAGAGGGGTGTTCCATTTCACATGGGATGTTGCTAGGGGCAACCCATCAGATACTATCTATTATCTTCTAGACAGTGCTAAATAAATAAGGAGTAGATTCTGATTGGTTGCCCAAAGCAACATCCCACGGGAAATAGAACTCCCGTCTTAGTAAATGTTCCCCATTGTGAATGATAAAACTTGATGCGTGTGATAAAGTGCTCTCCAGCCAATCAGAACCTGTCATGTGTTCGGAAAAATGGCAGTTAGGGGCTTATTGGCTGGAGCACCATTTATCATGCGCAAGGAGTTTATCCTTTGCAAAAAAAGTTTTGTCACTCAATATTGCCCCTTAGCAATATAAATATATAACTCTCTGTTCTCATTGCATCAGGACTTGGGGATCTCCGTGATCGTAGTCCTGTCGCTAGTGCAGCGGCGTAACTATAGCACCGCAGCCCCCGCCACCGTGGGGGGGGGGGGGCGCTGTGCATGTGGGGGCGCCGGGGGCTGCGGTGCTATAGTTAAACCCCCCCTCAATCCCCCGCAGACTTACCTATCGCGCTGGTTCCGGCAGCTCCGTTCTTCTGCTGAGGACCAACACAAAATGGCCGCCCCCATATAGCACACAGTTCTCTGAAACTGTCTGCTCTATGGGGGCGGCCATTTTCTGGTGGTCCTCAGCAGAAGAATGGAGGGTGGCGACGGGGGGGGCACCCCCCTAACGGCGGGGGGGGGGGGGCGCCCAAAACGTAGCTACGCCACTGCGCTAGTGTAATGTAGAACAGAGATGTTTGCTTCGGTTCTCCAGAAATCTGAATCCACACAAATTTTGTGGATCTGAACAGAACCAAAACGTGGTCCAGGTGCTCCGCAGTGATCTGATCTGAACCTGGTTGGGAACTTGCCGCAGCTCGGAATGCTGTGTTAATTCAATATTAAACCAAATTAAAATCCAAATCGGAACCAAAACACTTTTTTTTTCAAAAGCCAAAACCCATGGGTCCGTGGTACAGCTCTATTGTAGAACCAGTCAGGGTGAATCAACTACAAGTTCTGACCTTGGTCAGTGTGCGAATATACACAAACATAATGTCATCCATGATGACCAAACACATTTTACTAACTCTTATGATGCTGAATACTGGGTTTCTCTTTTACCAGTGTGGCAGGTGCATCACTTCTCCTGATGACATCCATTTTGAAAAGCCACAAAATGGGGCATGGCTTCATGAGAGAGTGGGCATCACTTTCAGGCCCAAAACCCTATTTTCAGCAGTCCGAGGTCCAACAGATGCTGGCTTCATGGACTGCCATGGCTGCAGTACTGGCTACTAGAAACGTAAAAACATAGAAACAGAATTTGATGGCAGATAAGAACCACTTGGCCCATCTAGTCTGCCCCTTTTTTAAACATGTTATCTCAAAACATATTTGATCCTTATTTTTTTGTAAGGATATCAATATGCCTATCCCAAGCATGTTTAAATTGTACTACTGTATTTGCCTCTACCACCTCTAATGGGAGGCTATTCCACTTATCTACTACTCTTTCTGTGAAGTAATTCTTCCTCAAATTTCCCCTGTACCTTCCTCCCTCTAGTATCAGTGCGTGTCCTCGTGTTCTGCTGATCCTCTTCCTGTGAAGAATGTCTCCCACCTGTACCTTCCTCCCCCTAGTGTCAGTGCATGTCCTCGTGTTCTGTTGCTCTTCTTCCTGTGAAGAATGTCTCCCACCTGTACCTTCCTCCCTCTAGTATCAGTGCGTGTCCTCGTGTTCTGCTGATCCTCTTCCTGTGAAGAATGTCTCCCACCTGTACCTTCCTCCCCCTAGTGTCAGTGCATGTCCTCGTGTTCTGTTGCTCTTCTTCCTGTGAAGAATGTCTCCCACCTGTACCTTCCTCCCTCTAGTGTCAGTGCGTGTCCTCGTGTTCTGTTGCTCCTCTTCCTGTGATGAATGTCTCCCACCTGTACCTTCCTCCCTCTAGTGTCAGTGCATGTCCTCGTGTTCTGCTGCTCCTCTTCCTGTGACGAATGTCTCCCACCTGTACCTTCCTCCCTCTAGTGTCAGTGCGTGTCCTCGTGTTCTGTTGCTCCTCTTCCTGTGATGAATGTCTCCCATCTGTACCTTCCTCCCTCTAGTGTCAGTGCGTGTCCTCGTGTTCTGTTGCTCCTCTTCCTGTGATGAATGTCTCCCACCTGTACCTTCCTCCCTCTAGTGTCAGTGCATGTCCTCGTGTTCTGCTGCTCCTCTTCCTGTGAAGAATGTCTCCCACCTGTACCTTCCTCCCTCTAGTGTTAGTGCATGTCCTCATGTTCTGCTGCTCCTCTTCCTGTGACGAATGTCTCCCACCTGTACCTTCCTCCCTCTAGTGTCATTGCATGTCCCCGTGTTCTGTTGCTCCTCTTCCTGTGACGAATGTCTCCCACCTGTACCTTCCTCCCTCTAGTGTTAGTGCATGTCCTCATGTTCTGCTGCTCCTCTTCCTGTGACGAATGTCTCCCACCTGTACCTTCCTCCCTCTAGTGTCATTGCATGTCCCCGTGTTCTGTTGCTCCTCTTCCTGTGACGAATGTCTCCCACCTGTACCTTCCTCCCTCTAGTGTCAGTGCGTGTCCTCGTGTTCTGTTGCTCCTCTTCCTGTGATGAATGTCTCCCACCTGTACCTTCCTCCCTCTAGTGTCAGTGCAAGTCCTCGTGTTCTGCTGCTCCTCTTCCTGTGACGAATGTCTCCCACCTGTACCTTCCTCCCTCTAGTGTCAGTGCATGTCCTCGTGTTCTGCTGCTCCTCTTCCTGTGAAGAATGTCTCCCACCTGTACCTTGTTAAATCCCTTGATATATTTGAAAGTATCTATCATGTCCCCCCTTTCCCTTCTCTGCTCCAAAGTATACATATTAAGATATTTTAGTCTTTCCTGGTACGTTTTGTGACAGTGACAGGAGCCAGATGCTGTAAGGGAAGTCACCTAACAGGAGCCAGCATTTTGGTTCCCCCCCTTGCCACACCCCTTATGACTTAACTACAGTGCCCTCACTAGAAATTTTGGTGCTATTTGACAGACAAATAATTGGCGCCTCCTCCTCATAAGAAACAGGAAAGGCTGTAACTTTGTAGGGAAGGGGTATGGCCACAGAGTAGTATTAATTCACATCACGCTGCACAGAAGTGTCCATTATTCACATTACTTCGCACAGTAGAACCCCGTATACACATTACACCACACAATAATGTCCATTATTCACTTAACACCACACATTAGTCCACTATATACATTACACCGCACAGTAGAACCCTTTATACACATAACACCTGACTGCACAGTAGTGTCCATTCTTAACATTACACCACACAATAGCCCCCTTATTCATGTTGCATCAGACAGCAGAGCCCTTTATAAACATCATGCCACAGTATCATGCCATCCTCCTCATTCATCGTCCTTGCTCCTCAGTGTCTGTGACATCAGCTCCAGATTAGCCTGAATCTACCACACAGGCTGATTAGTTCCTGGGTTATCCACACAGTGTAGAAATCAGTAGATGGCGGGTTTTCACTCTGGCAGGATGGCCGCTGTCTGATCCCAGGGCTCTGCAAATTAGCAAGAGAGAGAAGCAGCCAGTTCTGAATCAGGCCCAAAGATGCAACAGCATGCAACCATTGAAATGTATTTATTTAGACTAATATATAATGTGCTTTGATTGTTCCGGGAAGTTCAGGAAGAGACTGTAGCCTTCTTGCAGCGTTTCTGCACTGACAGTGGCAGATGCCCCCTGGCGCTGAGCATGGGCATCCGCAGTGAGTGCGTGAGAAAAGTCTGTGGCATAAAACATTATACAAGATACGTAAACATTGATGCACTGTCACACGTGGCTGCTTTCCTGCGATTACTTTGTGGTATGTGCAACTGCAGAGAGCAGGGGGCTGATGACAGCTCTTCAGTGAGATATTTTTCCATCTTTATTAATAACTTCTCCGTTTCATATTCATTGAGGATACATAAATTCCCCGGAGTACATTAACTAAAGGAACACTTCACACAAATTGCTTCAAGACAGTGATGAGACTAAAGTCTTAAATCACTTGCAAGTTTGAACCTGTGCAGTTATGTAGTACATATTTATTAACAAAGGTCCGCAGTGGCTGATTTTACCTAGAACAGCCCCCCACCGCCCTTCCCCAGTGATATCTGCCACATACAGGGACTGTTTAGCAGTGCCAGCAGGAGTGTAACCAGACATTCGTAAGGCCCCATAGCAAAAGTTTGTAAGGGCCCCTATTTGAGTAACGGAATGACTGCAATAGACATGAAGAGGGTTAAACATCCAAGGCTGTGCTAGGGAAGCATGTGACTCAGATAGCCAATAAGGATTCAGGTGATGGCACAGTTAGCTGGGATATTAGGGACAGGAAAGGGAGGAGTCTTTCTCTCTTTCCTGAAGTGAAGAGAGATAAAGTACCAGCCAATTAGCTCACAACATAGAAACATAGAATGTGACGGGAGATAAGAACCACTTGGCCCATCTAGTCTGCCCCTTTTTTAACATGTTACCTCAAACCATATTTGAGCCTTATTTTTTGTAAGGATATCAATATGCCTATCCCAAGCATGTTTAAATTTTACTACTGTATTTGCCTCTACCACCTCTGATGGTAGGCTATTCCACTTATCCACTACCCTTTCTGTGAAGTAATTCTTCCTCAGATTTCCCCTGAATCTTCCTCCCTCTAGTTTCAGTGCATGTCCTCGTGTTCTGCTGATCCTCTACCTGTGAAGAATGTCTCCCACCTGTACCTTGTTACGACCTTTGATATATGTGATAGTTTCTATCATGTCCCCCCTTTCCCTTCTCTGCTCTAAACTATACATATTAAGATATTTTAGTCTTTCCTGGTATGTTTTGTGATGTAGACCATGCACCATTTTAGTTGCTCTTCTTTGTACAGTCTCTAATGTATTTATATCCTTCTGGAGATATGGCCTCCAGAACTGAACACAATACTCTAGATGAGGTCGCACCAATGACCTATACAGTGGCATTATTACTTATTTCTTTCTTTCTACTGCTGATACCTCTCCCTATGCAACCAAGCATCTGACTTGCCTTCTTCATTGCTTTGTTACATTGCCTACCTGCCTTTAAGTCCCCTGAAATAGTGGCACCAAGATCCCTCTCTTCCTCAGTAGTTTCCATTATAGTGCCATTTATACTCTATTTAGTCTTTGGATTTTTAAGACCCAAGTGCATGATTTTGCAAGTTTTGGCATTAAACTGTAGTTGCCATTCTCTTGACCATTCCTCTAATCTACCTAGACCATCAATAATTCGTTTTACCTCTCCTTGTATGTCTACCATGTTGCATGCCTTTGTGTCATCTGCAAAAAAAAAAAAAGGCACATTTTACCCTCAATTCCATTTGCAATATCACCAATTAAGCACTGGTCCAAGTACAGATCCCTGTGGTACTCCACTTGTAACCTATCCCTCCTTTGACTGTACTCCATTTACAACAACTCTGTTTTCTGTCCTGCAACCTAGATCTTATCCATTCAACCATATTAGAATCCAATCCCAAGCTTTCAAGTTTATTTAACAGTCTGCGCTGTGGGACAGTGTCAAAAGCCTTTATAAAATCTAGATACGCTACATCTACAACCCCACCTTGATCTATTACTTTAGTCACCCAGTCAAAAAAGTCAATAATTGTTTGACATGATCTTCCCCAGTAAACCCAAGCTGTTTCCGAACCTGTAAGTTGCTGATTTTGAGATATTCTACAACTCTTTGTTTTAAGAGTGTTTCCATCAATTTCCCTACTACTGATGTAAGGCTCACTGGTCAATAGTTGCTTAACTCTTCCTTGCTTCCACTTTAGTGCAGAGGGACTACATTCGCTATTTTCCAGTCAACTGGGATTACTCCAGTAGCTAGTGACTGGTTGAATAATTCTGTTAATGGTTTTACCAGCTCCCCTTTTAGCTATTTTAGTATCCTTGGATGTATCCCATCTGGCCCCATTGATTTATCCACTTTCAGTTTTGAGAGTTCTGTGAGGACTTTCTTCTTTGTAAATGTACTTGTTTCTCCCTCATTTCTCATTTCTTTCAGCAGTGAATACGGAGCAGAAATAATTATTAATATGATCTGCTATTACATTATCCCCCTCAAGAAGACTTCCACTCTCGGCGGAGAGCTCAGACAGGAGGGGGCGCTCGCACGTGCCCCCTTCTGTCTGATGGTGGCTCCTGGCGGTTGGCAATAGAATTGCCAGGACTCGCAAGAATGAGAGGCACTCCATCTGTATATATATATATATATATATATATATATATATATATATATATATATATATATATATAGATTCTTCATTGCTTTGTGTACATATATATATATATATATATATATATATATATATACAGATGGAGCGGGGATTTTCTTTGCAGGGGATGGCGATGGCGGCCACCCGCCACCCGCCATCTGTATCTGCGAAAGGGGACGCGCTTCCCCTTTCGCACGGTTCCCCCGGGTCCCCACCGGCTTGTCGGCGGTCACCCGGGATCCCCACCGCCTCCCTGCACCCCCCCTAACCCTGTCCGTCTCCCTGAAGCGCAGACGGACAGGGTCCCGTCGCCCCGCCGCACGGAAACTGAGATGCGCGTGAGACGCACGCGCGTCTCAGTCAGATGGAGAGCCGGCTGCTGGCGGATCGCCAGCTGTGACAGTCTGGCGATTTGCCAGCAAGAGGGAGCCCGGTTCCATCTGTATATATATATAACAGAGAGAGAGAGAGAGAGAGAGAGATTTTTAAAAACATTGACTATAAATTTGTCTGCGCAAATGCAGGCAGCCTATGTGTTAATGAGACAAGAGGTATCACCTAACCCCAAAAACTTTGTAAATGGGCACAGAACTGTTCTGTGTCCATTTAGATAGATAGATCTTCTGATATTAATGCTGGGGATATAAGCTTTCCCAAAATGTATCAAACTGTTCTTAAAAAGAAACAATTTTCTTCGAATCTCCTGGCAGATTCCCATGGTATACTGTCAGTAATAAATCAGCTGGTTTTCCTGCAGACCGAGATAACAGCACATTATCTTCCAGCTTAATGTACACTTTGCATCATTTTCAAAGCGGAAACCTGAGAAACAAATGTGTGCGTTTTATTATTTTTAAATGGGATTTGTAAATTTCCCCCCCAAAAAGTATTAAGCTGAATTAATAATAATGTATCCACTTTACAGATTAGGAGGAGGGACCGAGAATTCCAAAGGTCCCTTGCAGTGTTGGACATAAATGCAAATATTAAGTGATTTTAAATAATACTAGCTAAGCACGCTATTCTGCTACCTTGTGATTGCCTCTGTGTTTCTGTATGTGTGATTGCCTCTGTGTTTCTGTATGTGTGATTGCCTCAGTGTTTCTGTTTGTGTGAAAGAGATATGGGGTGACATTCTATGGGATGAGATAATCTGACTTTGGCGAATTTTATCGCAAAAACGTCCGTTTTCGCACTTTTTCCCTAATTCGCATATTTAATGAGATGCGAAAATCGGCAAAAAGTGCGGTTTTGTCACGAAAAGTGCGATTTTTATTTTTGCCAGAACTCGCATCCAGATGTTTTCACATTGAAAAGTATACAATTCGCATATTTAATAAGATGCGAATTTGAAAAATGTGTCTAAAAATCTCAAAAAAATCAGACCAGGTTCTGATATTCGATTTGGCCAGAACCCTGCACAGATCATAGAGATCTGTGCATGGCCCTGTGTTAAAAAATGTGGAAAAGTGTTTTTTGACAAAAAAAATTGCGTGGGGTCCCCCCTCCTGAGCATAACCAGCCCCGGGCTCATTGAGCTGGTTCTGGTTCCAAAAATACGGGGGACAAAAAGCATAGGGTTCCCCCGTATTTCTGAAACCAGCCCCGGACTCTTGGACCGGTCCTGGTTCCAAAAATACGGGGGACAAAATATCTGGGGGTCCCCCGTATTTTGAAACCAGCACCAGGCTCCAACAGCCCTCGGTGTCATGCCACAGCCGGGGGACACTTTTTATATAAGGTCCCCCGGCCGAAACATGAGCACCGTGGCTGGTCAGCCTTGGACGGGGTACCTGGAGGAGTGGGGACCCCCCCATAAAGGGGTCCCCCCCCCAGGCTTCACCCGTCCAGGGCTGAAGCCCGGGGCTGTCACCGGCGTCCGTGGCCAGTGGACGCCGGCCTGATAGTGTTAAATCTTCCATACATAACATTGCTTGATACAGGAGAACTACAAGTGCCAGCAGACCTCCCCCGCATGCTGGGACTTGGAGAACCACAAGTCCCAGCATGCGGGGCATTAATGGGCCCGCTGGGACTTGTAGTCCACCTGTAAAAAGAATGTTAAAAAAACACACACAGAGAAGTAAAACTTTATTACACACACACACACCTAACTTTTACACCCACATACTCACCGATCCAGGATCCAGCGCTGG
Organism: Crinia signifera; assembly: GCF_055691185.1. Classification (NCBI taxonomy): domain Eukaryota; kingdom Metazoa; phylum Chordata; class Amphibia; order Anura; family Myobatrachidae; genus Crinia; species Crinia signifera. The sequence goes on along the minus strand of NC_139221.1, from coordinate 21,842,072 downwards.
TCTCCCTTCTGCTGCAGAGCCGGCTACCCCCGCACTGACAGCGGGGACAACCGGCTCTCTCCGTTGCCGCTAACAGCCTATGTAGCGCTATCCCAGCGCTACAGAGGCTGAGAGCGTGATTGGCCGATGCGTCTCCATGGAGACGCATAGCTCAGCCCTAATTGGCTGAGCTATGCGTCTCCATGGAGACGCATAAGCCAAAGACGCTCTCAGCCTCTGTAGCGCTGGGACAGCGCTACAGAGGCTGTTAGCGGCATCGGAGAGAGCCGGTTGTCCCCGCTGTCAGTGCGGGGGTAGCCGGCTCTGCAGCAGAAGGGAGACCAGCGCTGGATCCTGGATCGGTAAGTATGTTGGTGTAAAAGTGAGGTGTGTGTGTGTGTAATAAAGTTTTACTTCTCTGTGTGTGTTTTTTTTAACATTCTTTTTACAGGTGGACTACAAGTCCCAGCGGGCCCATTAATGCCCCGCATGCTGGGACTTGTGGTTCTCCAAGTCCCAGCATGCGGGGGAGGTCTGCTGGCACTTGTAGTTCTCCTGTATCAAGCAATGTTATGTATGGAAGATTTAACACTATCAGGCCGGCGTCCACTGGCCACGGACGCCGGTGACAGCCCCGGGCTTCAGCCCTGGACGGGTGAAGCCTGGGGGGGGGGACCCCCTTTATGGGGGGGTCCCCACTCCTCCAGGTACCCCGTCCATGGCTGACCAGCTACGGTGCTCATGTTTCGGCCGGGGGACCTTATATAAAAAGTGTCCCCCGGCTGTGGCATGACACCGAGGGCTGTTGGAGCCCGGTGCTGGTTTCAAAATACAGGGGACCCCCAGATATTTTGTCCCCCGTATTTTTGGAACCAGGACCGGTCCAAGAGTCCGGGGCTGGTTTCAGAAATACGGGGGACCCCTATGCTTTTTGTCCCCCGTATTTTTGGAACCAGCCCCAGCTCAATGAGCCTGGGGCTGGTTATGCTCAGGAGGGGGGACCCCACGCCAATTTATTTTTTTTGATGAACAAAAAATCGCACATTTCCTTAAATTCGCACATTTTCATGCCTAAAATTCGCACATTATCGCACCTAATCGCACTTTTCATTCCAGAATTCGTACCTCATTAAATATGCGAATTTGCGGCAAAAATGCGATATAAAAAAAGTGCGATAATGGGCGATTTTGAAAGTGCGAAAAAATCTCATCCCATAGAATGTCACCCGTAGTTTCACTCGCTGCCAGCAGATTTTTAGGTTACACACGAAGACTAGACACACACACACACACACACACACATATATATCCCACTCAATTTTGCAAACAAAACTTTGTATTAAGCAAACAAGCCAACGTTTCGGGGATTAATCGCCCCTTTGTCAAGGTGTTAGGTGAGAATATATATATATATATATATAGTCGGGCGTCGACCGGCACTCCTGTAACCCTTGTAATGCTGATGCCGGGTGCCTTCATGCAGGGATAAGATAGAAGGATAAATATAGCGGCACTCTCGGGCTTAAACAAATAATCACTCTTGAAACAAGTTCACTTCTTGAAGTGAACTCGTTTCAAGAGTGATTATTTGTTTAAGCCCGAGAGTGCCGCTATATTTATCCTTCTATATATATATATATATACATGATAAAATTCACAAACGATTTTTACATTCAAAAGGCAAACGCTGTGTTCAATGTCATTGTCTACCATTCACAATGTAAAATCAGTGGGGGTTATTCTAATTGGTTCGGTCCCCAGTGCCTTGCATGTGGACCATAATAAGGCCCAATATGTACTTTGTAATGTCCGGTCTGGCTGAAATATGGTTGAATGATCAAAAACTGTTAACACGCTGTAACCTTACCGATCCCGTGCAACGTTCTTGGATTTCGTTTTTGTATTTGGGCCAGTGTAAGTATTACAGGAATTTCTTGGACTTACTGTATTAAGGAAATGCTAACAACAGACTCAAACCTAGGGGATATGACACACAGGTGACAGAGCCTGTTGTGTAACGGGATGTGGCCAGGATTTTGGAAAATGGTGAGGCTAAGGACTGCTTCATGAATGCTGTTTCCTTGACCTCACAATGGAGGGGGGGGGGGGGGGGTTGAGGGTGTGTGAACCAGCGCTGATTGCATATGCTGCACTTAACACTAGTTAACTGTGGGGTTTAAAGTTTTTTTTTAAGATGTATTGACTGTGCACTTAACGGTCACTCTGGGCCACTGTCCCCTTGAAGCCTTCGTTGTGTTTATGGCGTGGGCGATGTATGACTGCCTGTCAAGCATACATCACATCTTAAAGCCCCACAAGGGAGAATAGCCCGTCAGTCGTATCCCGACTGTCGGGGGTTTAACAGACGGGATTCCGGTGTGATGACTGTTGGAATCCCGACTGTCAGGGGGTCATCCAGCACCCTTTTAAACTTAAGTGGGCTACACATCTACTTCCTGTTTCCCCATTCTTCTGATCCAATCCTCCACTCATCAGCCAATGATGATCGGGGGAAAAACAGCATGATAGAAGTTCCAGACTCACCGTCCCAATCAATTGTCCCTCAAAATTGGTGAATCGTGCATTTTCAGCATGTTGGATTTCCATGGTCCCCCAGGGAAAACTAAACTTAGCTAGTGGGTGTATTAGGGGGTAGCGATTGGTGTGGGTGTGTTAGGGGTAGAAGGTGGCAGGCTGGCGATGTGGGCGTCTAAGGTCGCCTATGAGGAGGGATCCCACCCCTTCTAAAAACAGCACCTCCTAGACAGACACCGCCTCCATGAGGGCTGCGTCTAGAAAATGTCATGGTGTGTTCTACTTCCAAATCTGGGGGAGGGGCATGACCAGTGTGGTCGCATCCCCCCTCCCACAGGCAGAGGACTGCTGATCCCTGCAGCCCATTACACAGTAGCATGCGCTGCCTGCTGGTGTGTGAGAGAGCGGCTGCTGAAATGGAACCCTGCCGGACACCTAACACAAATCCAGGCTCAGGGAATTAGCAGAGACCTCTACGTTGAGACGCTGAACTACTCACTACTGTGAACAGAGGAGTAAAATCATGTGACAGTGATTCTGAATGGTCTTCCCCACATGTGCATAGCTGCGATCACATTTGCAGTCATGCCCATGGGCATAAAATTTACATGTGCCAATTTGTGCTTCGCCCAGCGCTCAGGTCTGAATTGTGCCCAAAGTCGCAATTTCCAAAAGACTACGATACGGACCCTTCCGTATATGGCTCATAGTTTGCTACTCGGCTGCATAGCGATGCCTTGCTCCGCCATTTTGTATAGCATGACCCATATTGCCTTCCATACACAGCACTGACAATTTTTCTTCACAGAGAAAGAAGAAAAAAAAAAAACGACCACCCAGCTGTGTATACACCAGGCCTCATATATAGTGTAATAACCAGCAAATTAATGGTACTTTCCTTTATTTGTCTTTCTTACTAGACATTGAGGTCTGCTGATAATGTAGATTAGCTGCTGCTGGCTCTGAGGCGTACCTATCACCCATCTCTCTGGCTGTGCCCCCCCCCCATGCCGCAGTGTACAGAATGTATTGTAGGTTCCTCTATGAGAGTTTATTTATGTATCTCGTGTGAGTCTAATAGTGTCTGCTTGAGTGCATGGCTAGAAGTATGTCGTACAATTAAGCCTATATGCATTTTATCTATGCGGGGCCCTTTGCTTTCTATTTCTAGGAAAAACAAAAAGCAGACCACCCCTCTTAGGATGATCTGCAGCCATCTGGTTACCATACGGGGAACACAGCACAATGCTGAAAGCCGTGTAGGGTTTGTGAGGGAAATATTATTTTTAAATTGACTCATAGGCTTTCTGTATAGTATAAGATAAAGATATTCGTGGGCCCTAACTGGGGGTGTGTGCATGCATTGTCGCTGCACGGAGCCTGGAGTCAGGATCGCTGTGCAGTGTCACCCTGCAGTCTGTTTATCTGCTTGAAACATCCCCAGGACACATTGCATGGTCATCTCTATAATGGTTGCACTGCAGGCATAAATCACTCAGAAAATGGCCGCGGCACTGGAGATGTCCCTGTGAACAAGGTGCCATGTTCCCGGAGACCTCCGTATATGTGGTAGATTCTGGCATTTCGCCAGAGTCTACTCTCCGTCAGAGAGGTGGGGGCATGTAAGCTGTAGCGGGGGCTAAAATCTCTTAAAAGCCCCTCACACACCATTAATGATGGCCATCAACCATCGATGTTTTACAATCGGTGGTGGCGGGGGCAGGCATTCAGACAGGCTGTGTTCGGTAAGCTGCGATGTGACAAAGCAGTGTCCTAGTTAATCTCATGCCGCATAGTAGTGCCCCAATTGAAATAATACCACACAGAGGGCCTTATTCTAGTTCACTCTTTCTGACAAAATCCTTCTTAGATGGACAGAACCATGTGCACTGCAGGTGGGGCAGATGTAACATGTGCAGAGAGAATTAGATTTGGGTGGGGTTTTACTTCAAAGTGAGCTCTATATTGCAGTGTAAAAATAAAGCAGCCAGTATTTACCCTGCATTGAAACAAAATAACTCACCCAAATCTAATTCTCTCGGCACATTTTACATCTGCCCCCTGCAGTGCACATGGTTTTGTCCATCTAAGAAGGATTTTGTCAGAAAGAGTGAACTAAAATAAGGGCCCAGAGTCCCTAGTTCATATGCCACATTATAGTGCTCCCAGTACACATTATGCCCCACATAGTGCTCTGCAGCATTACCAGTAGCCCGATGGCAGCAGGCAGAATATTTTGCTACACTGTTCCTGTTACATTGCATAAAGATAAAATGAGGAATCTTCGGTAGTAAATTTTCCATTTCATTAAAACCAAATTTAACGACTATTTCAGGCTCACGCTGACTCAGCAAATAAAGGAGCCACTGGCATTCCTCGCGTGCCCACAGACCCTATCTGTGGCCAAACTTGACCAAATTCACATTATTCCCATAGTTATTTAGTGCGCTGAGGACAACTTGTTTGCTACGTGGGCTAGAGGAACTGGCACCGTGTCCTAGGAATAGACGCAGGGGGTATCCAGCTCTGTCATCATCCGCATACCAGTGATTTCTGTCGCCACATTTTTATTTTAACCACAATATTTACAAAAAGTGGGATCTCATCACAAAAACATTCTCTTTCATACAATTGAGGTTTTTTTTTTTTTGCCATTGCTGAGTCACAGATTAGTTTCCTACATATGGTTTATTCATATTTGCAGCTAGATAGACAGATAGGAACACACTCGGGGGCAGAAGTATTACGTCTGGGGAAGGGATAAAGTGGAAGGTACCAGCCAATCAGCTCGCAACTAACAAGCTACAGAATGGGTTTGAAAAATGGTAGCTAGAAGCTGATTGTTCGATGAGTTATCATCTTCCACTTTATCTCTTCTCCAGGCTTTATACATCCAGATGTCCAGTAAAATGGAGGGGGGCATGGCCTCCAGGAGAGGGCATGGCCATGTCACCGTGAAAAAATAAATAAAAGCGATTTGTGCGAGATGCAGTGTGCGGGATCATCATTGAACACACAGTGGGAGAGAGAGAGAGAGGATGCCGCTGCAGCTGTCTCTCTCCACAGCTCAGCACACGGCACTGTGCAGCATGTACTGAGCTCGGAAGAGAGGCTGGCAGCCTGTCATCTCTCTTCCTACTGGTGCCTGGCTGCCTGCAACAGGGGAGCAGGACCAGGCCCCTCCAGCAGACCCGGGCTGGGTAAAAATGCCCCCCCCCCCCCCTCTCGATGCCACATCGGCCCGACTGTATAGAATGTCTAATGCAATACCACCAAATATAATTCTGTGCGTTAATTTTGTACAGAGGCAACATAAAAATCTGCTAGAGAGAAGGCGCTTATATCACTGAGCGCTTATCTGATTTAGGGGGTATTCAATCTGGGATCACAGCTGGCGATCCCCACTGACAGCGGTGATCCTGGCCCGTTTGCGGTCAGATCAACCGCAAAACGACAGCCGGGATTCAATGTTCCGCCTGCCGATGGGGGCATGGCCACAAAAACGGCCTTGGATTGTTGATCTGCTGCCCGGATAACGACAATCGGCAGAACGGCCGCTAATGACCGCATTGAATAGGGAGATGCCGCTATTTCCCATGTCGGAAATAGCGGCAGCAGATTGCATACCCCCCTTAGTCCTAGGCCACCAGGATAGATGATTGATCCAGTCCCTATGCCCGCTGACTAGTCCACAGAACTCTACGGAATGAACGCACAATGACAGGTTATGAGCTGTAACCAACGCGTTTCGGCAGAGTGACCTCACACCTGGTGATGGCGGCACTGAGCAGTAAAAGTTAATACTTTTGTTTTTTTAAGTTCAGAAACAATTTGTTCAATGTTAAGCACTGAACAAAGGGGCCGCCCAGTGCAGTGTTACATGTGTCCAGCGGATATACTAAAGATGCATAGAAAATAATGCAGTGCTTATCTGTTAAATCTGTGATGGGTCCAAGCTGGGAGAGGCCTAATGTCAAAAATAACGTCCACCTGCAATTTTGCAACGTCTCTCAACATGCTTCCATACAGCGAATGCCTCTCAGCACTATGATTGGTGAATAGCTACAGCCATCCACCAATCAGAATGATGCCAGCCTTTCATTGTCTGGCTGCTGGTTTGGAGGCAGGTAGGAAACGCTGTCTGGCCAATCTGATTGTTTAAACACCACCGTCCCCTGCTCGAAGGGCCCCGGCCTTGTGAGGCCCAGTGTGCGCCTATATATTGAGATGGCCCGCACTGTATCCACCTTTGAATGAGCACTGTACGGTGAACAATGGGGCCGGTTCAGACATCGAATTTGGCCCTGTCCCCGATGGTCGGAGTTTGTGCATGTGGGATTATGCAGGCGCAAGGTCGCTGTGTTTTTAGTAAAATGATTCCTTTGATTACAGTGGGGTCACTCTTACACCCCAAACTCGCCGGGGCTCTCATTTTGGGAAGGGAAGGGTATGCCCAGCATTTCATGGGCATGGCCACAAAGGGCTAGGGCACGGCGGCATTAACATAAATCAGAGATCAGATCAGATAAGTTTGTGAGTGTGTAAGTAGGGTGGCCAATCCCAGTCTCGGGTTCTACAGGATCCCGGGATTTGCCCCCAAAATGTCTGGGATTCCGAGATTAGATTGTGCATGCACAGCCTAATGCTGGGCAGCATCTGAACATCCGATCAGATGCTGCCTGGCTGTTCCCGACCCCGGCGTGTGGCCTGCACAGCCTAACTAGGTCATAAGCACCTCGCTGCCGGAACGCTCTCACCGCACGATCCCGGCTCCACTACAGAAGCTCCGCCATCCACTTCTGAAGCTCTGCTGATTGGCTCCACACCCGGCGACTGCCTCCACCTGCCGCACAGCTGCTTCCTGCCCCGCTCCCCCACTCCCCAAGTAAGTTAATGTGGAGGACGGGGGAGGGGCGTTTTTCTTTTAGGGATGCCAATCCCAGGATCCCAGGAATCCTGGGACTGAGCATTTTTCAATCCTGATTCTTGGGAAGGGGACGAAGTGTGTGTGGGGGGGAGGGGGGGTGCCAGGATTAGGCCACAATCCATTTCTTCAATCTTTCTTCAATATATATATATATTTTTACTATTATTGTTATTTAAGAGAGACCCCTTACTGTCTGCTGCGCTCTTTGTATTATTTCTGGCTGGGAGCTGCACTTATTCTCGGTGTAAGCTGTCAAGTCAAAGCTGTGTTCTCTGAAATTTAGTGGGCTGCTAATTATAGAGTAAAATACTAATACTATTTACTAAAATATGTAGGAAGCTTTACCACAAAGAGACACAATCATCAAGTCTGTATTTATTCATGTTTTAATATAGATTTACTGTAAATGGATTAGATTTATTTATATTCTATAGTTCTAGCATAGTTCTGGTATAGATACAATACATTGCGAATACCTCACCCAAATCTAACTTCCTCTGCACATGTTACGTTTGCTCAGGGTTGCCTTTAAAGTCTTCTCTCCGGGAGAAACCTGTCAGCAGCACATCGGGAGGCGGGCCTGATGAAGATGACATGAAGTCCTGCCCCCAGTACTGCAAATACCACAATTTGTGGGCCTTTGGGTAAGGAGGCGGGGCTAAATGATGCAATTTGCATATTTAGCCCCACCCCTCCCCTGAAAAGCCACAGATCACAGGAAATTAACAATGCCGCGGAGGAGATGGGGGCGGGGGGGGGGGGCAGGGCCGTTTCTAGACAATTTAGCTCCCAGGGCGAAGGAAAAAAAATGCGCCCCCCCCCCCCCCCAACCAAATACATATCATGGTACTGAAGAAATTGGGGGTGTGGCTTAATTTTAAAAAGGGTGTGACTTAATATAAGGGCGTGGTGTAGCAGGAAAACAATTACCTTACACAGCACATTTGCATCCTGCATGACCAGACATTGGTTACCGCAGGAATTGTCATTGTCCTCCCGCACTTAAGTTGGCCGGCTGAAGGCCACATAGTGACTTAGTACGCCTCACAGATCAAGGCCAAACAATGACATGCTAAATAAATCATTATACACTATTTATCCGTGATGACAATTACACATTATGTCACACACCGTGATGACAATTACACATTATGTCGCACACACCGTGATGACAATTACACATTATGTCGCACACCGTGATGCCCATTAGACCCCACACCGTAATGGCCATTACAAATAATGCCCCACACGCCACTGACGCACAACTGATGCCGTTTACTAATATACCCCCACAGTGCCAGAAATGCCCCCACAGCGCCACACATATATGCCCCCCCAGTGACAGCTATGCCCCCACAGTGCCACACATATGCTCCCAGTGCCAAATATGCCCCCACAGTGCCAGATATGCCCCCACAGCGCCACAAATTTATACCCCCACAGTGCCACAGATATATGCCCCCACAGTGCCAGATATGCCCCCACAGCGCCACATATGCCCCCACAGCGCCATATATGCCCCCACAGCGCCACATATGCCCCCACAGTGCCACACGTATGCCCCCACAGTGCCACACTTATGCCCCCACAGTGCCACAGATATATGCCCCCACAGTGTCAAATATGCCCCCACAGTGTCAAATATGCCCCCACAGTGCCATAGATATATGCCCCCACAGTGCCAAACTCACTGTGTCTGTGTCTCCCCCTGTGCCATCGCCTCTGCCTCTGCTGCTGCTTCCTTGGGGAGGGGAGCGGAGCGCATCGCGCTTCTTTCCTTCCCCTTCACTGTGTAGTGTGTACCTGTTCTGAGCCGTCGCCCATCAGCCATTCATACCCCGTGGGCTGGCTCCTTATTGGCTGCCAGTCCGCAAGCTCTGATAGGCTGACAGCCCAGTGACACAAGGAGCGAGGGGGAAGGAGAGACGCTCGATGCGTTCCCCTCCCTTAGGGATGGCCATCGTTGCCGTTGGCATCGATGGCAATTCAGCAACTGGCCATCGATAGTGCTAAACTATGCAATGGATGACCTTCGATATTTTTACATATCGATGGTCATCCATTGTGTTTGATTGATTGGCCTGTGGGCCAATCAAAACATGGGGGCAGGGCTTCGCGGGTGTCGGTGGCGGAGCTATGCTCCGTGTTACGGCACTTTAGGGAAAAAGCAAAAACAAAACTATTCGTTTAAGCTTTACCTCGATGGTGGGAAACCATCTGGTTCTCCCCCATCGATGCCAAAACTATTCGACATCGGACATAAACCATCGATGATTTCTAATCATCGATGGTCGATGGCCATCCCTGCTCTCCCTCTGCTTGTTGTGTGTGGACGCCGGGGAGGAGGCTGCGGCGGCCGCGGCTTTGGGGGAGCTGCAAGGGCGCCCCGGCTGTTAAACAGAGGCGGACAAGCCGTGCGGCGCCCCGGGCTGCTGCACGGCTTGTCCGCCTCTAGAAACGGCCCTGGGTGGGGGGTATGCCAAGTGCAAACCCTCACAGGGAGATGGTTTGACTGACATCTCATCAGACCCTGTATGCCCAGCGGACTTCTGTTTTTTTGTCTGATCGCGATAAACTCTAAAACCAATGAACCAAATGCGATGCATTTTTCACCATTTCACTACTCCTGGAAGTCGTCAGCGAACCTCAGTAGGAAACTGGTCCTTCATCAAAAGGCTGTGGATGGGGCTCTGTGGGTAGGTGGGTCTTGCACTCCGCTCTCCGCAAATCAGCAGCAACGGGTGGATTCAATCAATAGTTACTGATTGGTCATCAGGGAACTGTGGGCTGAAGGTGTTTCCTGCACTGCTCTCGGCAAGTCGGCAGCAAAAGGCTTGTGCGCCCCGAACAGAATATGGCGGCACACGTGTACTGTGTACCATGATATACTTATGCTTAGGCAAGAGTCACAACACCCTCTATATTACTAAAATTCAAAAAACCCTAAATAACCAATTACCGTTAACCCCATCTTGGAAATTGGATAACAGTACCTTGCGCTGATCTGGAGGAATCCGTCATGCATCCGACCGTGCAAAACAACTTTCCAAGAATGAAGAAGCCATTCGCTACACATGTGCAACTGGGGAAAACATTGCACCACCTAGCAGCAACCACATCACCCCACTGCGATCAGATACAGCACAAGGCTCCTTTTCATTTGAGCACACCTTGTATGAACAAGTCGAATGTAAAAAAAAAAAAACATGAAAAAATCACGAAAAACCTTTTTCATGGTGACCTTTTGACCACGTTAACCAAATGCATGTCAATATTTTCCATGTGTCGATGGAAGGGTAGAGAAATTATTCAATGCTTAACAACCATGGAATGAGTTCTCTCCCTACGTTATGAAAGTCGGTCTAAACTGAGGCGTTCAGAAAGGGGTCTGCACATTCCTATATCTAGTATCAGAGAGAAATCAGTGATGAAATTTCGGAAAAGCCAACTACTATAAATCTTGAATCAACTTGTAACTAGATAAGTACTGTTTTTTTTTTTTTTTGGAGATTACATAAATATATATTGGCCCATTTATCAATGAGATTTGGCTATTTAAAACTCATTGAGAAATTCTTCTCAAGCAAATGGCAGTTGGGAACTGATTGGCTGAAGAACCATTAATAATAATATTTTTATTTATATAGCGCTCTTTCTCCAATAGGACTCAAGGTGCTTAACAGATAGAATGAATGTAATACAGTACAGGAACAATGAAGTACAGAAAAGCTTTTCATAAACAATACTTAAGGGAAATGAAGGAAATGCTTGAGTAAACAGGAAAGTCTTGAGTCTGTTTTTGAAGGATTCTAGAGTTGGGGCCTCTCGAACTGTGCGGGGAAGTTAGTTCCCTAGAGTCGGAGCCGCATGACTAAAGGCTCAAGATGAATTACGTGAGATCCTAGGTACTGCTAAAAGTCCTTCATCTACAGATCGCAGTATTCGGCTGGGACAGTATGGACGCTATGAGTAATCTTACGCAAAGAGTTTTAAACAGCTGAGTCCCATAGTATCTACAGGAACAAGTGTGAAACATGTTCTACTTTTAAAAGAGATTTTACTGTGTACGTACAGTGACATGATTAAAAACCCCATCATTATTAAGATCGCCAGACAGGCTCACTGCAGTGTGCTTGAGACAAACCATCCCTACTTATTTGTGACATCTCCAAAGTAAATCAGTGTTATGTCAAGAGACTCGCTTCCTCTTAGCTCTTTGATCTAGCCAATCAATGCATTAGGAGAGACAACGTGATAAGGTGCACAGTAGATGTTGCAATAATGGCCGTCCTTCCAAAAACGTTACATTTTGAGCGTATTTTCTGTAAAACAATCAGCCATAGGATCTCAAACATATCTAGGGGTTACACAGAGTTCATCAGGTTGAGCAAATGAAATTTGCCATGAGGTTTTTTTTTTTTTTTTGACAGTACTCGCTGAAGTTTTTCATTTCAGCGGGGCAGAGACTAAAGTAATTATATCCATCTGTTGTAGTCCATACATATGGAAGCCACTAGTTTTTTTTTTTTTTTTTATCACAGCCCCTTGGTAATTGTCAAGATTTCTTAACAGCCCAGGTTTGATGTAATACTATATAACAATAATGTACGCTGCGGTTCTGCCTCCCTGGAAGTGGACAGTATCAATCACTCCCTGCTGCGTTATCTTAATGGAACATTTCTGCATTTACGGCTATATAACACAAAAGACTCTAATACCTAGATAAGGAAACTCAGGCAAATGAATATTATAGCAAAGAACCTTAATAATGTTAAAATGATAGTGACGTGTGACGATTGTCGCCGGGTTTGACCCCTGAATTTAAAACGGCAATAAAATAAAAAATGCATTTGAAATTCTCATCAAAATTGCAGCCCAGTCTCATTACTCCCATGTTCATGGGGAGATCACGCTTATTAATAAGAAACAAGTATACAGAAGTATGGTTTGTTGATGATTAACTCTGAGCGCCAAGTCAATTTGTCAAAGAAGGGGTGAAAATTGCCAAGCAAACATATTTATCCATCATAATGGCCTGTAATGTTACCTTATACAGGAAATATAATCTTTTTTACATAACAGTTTTTATTTGAATCTATATAACAAATGTGAGCGGTGCTGGCATTTTTGTGGCTATTTTGCTGCTCAAAGGGTTAAGCATCCAAGCTATTAATGCTGAATGATACGTTGATGTGAAACTAGATAGGATGAATGTATACAGTGGAGCCTGGAAGTGCACGATTTGGAAACGAAAAATGCTTGTCAGTCAGCCAGAGGTCTTACAAAGGAATAAATGCATTGACTTGGTATGGCCGGTGCAATCGGAATGGTGCAATAATGTTGGTTGTAGAAAGAGGGCTCTCCTGCACCCTTTTTTTTTTTAAGTTTGCAACTTAGGGGGAAATTTACTAAAGGAAATTTGTAAAAAAAAAATAGGTGTATTTGTATCCAGAAATACACTTATTTTTTACATTTACTATCCCAAAAATACGGCAATTCGTTGCGTATTGATGTGCTATCAATACGAATACGAATTGCTGTATTTTCGGGATAGTAAATGTCAAAAATAAGTGTATTTCTGGATACAAATACACCTATTTTTTACAAATTTCCTTTAGTAAATTTCCCCCTTAATATCTATTGCTAGTCTCAAGAATATTGGGCAGGTGGAGTAAAAACATTGGGGGTAATTCAGACCTAATTGCTAGGCTGCATATATTTGCTGCTTAGCGAGCAGGTAAACGCAGGGTTGCCTACCATTCTAGATTGGCCGGGAGGGTCCCAGAAATCGATTCCTGGATTCCGTCGGGCCCACCCTTTCACCCTTGTTCCCGGTATTTAAATACCACGACGCAGTATTTAAATGCCGGAATTCGTGGCATTTCAGGGAGGGGCTAAAATTACATCATTTTAGCCCTGCCCCCTCATTGGAGACCTGCGAGTCCCGGCATTTGCAGGACTAGGGTGAGGCTTCTGAGACTGTAAAAGTAAGCAACCCTGGGTAAACGCTGTCCCACCGCATGTACCCCCCCAGCCGCCCTAATCCCCCTGATACGATGCGAGCAGATGTGTATGCTTACACATCTGCTTGCATGCGCCCGCACAGATGAAAATGTATTCGATGTTTTCTTACCGTCTAATGATTTTTTCCTTTGTTCGTTCGTTTCCTTTGTTCGTCAGCCAGGACTTACTTTTCAGATGGACGCTTTCTGAGAATTCTTGGCGGGTGCTGACATCATATGATGTAATTTACCCGCTCCAAGCAGGTAGGGCCATGTCTGCGGTCGCTGGGATCCGCCCAGTGTTTCCATGGGCACGCCCACCATTTTTGTGGGCACACCCACGAAACACTGTGCGGACCACAGAGAACTCCCATTGCCTATCACTCAGGCTGTGAGGGCCTTGGCGGGGGCCTGTACATGTGCATCAGCGACGAAAACAACAAATGCGGCACCATCTGTACAATCGAATGAAAGACAAGGTCTGGAGGAAGTTGAGCATTAACCCTGGCTAAAAATGCCAGCGATGCTCACATTTGTTATATAAATTCAAATAAAAAATGTTGTGAAAAAAGATGATATTTCCTATATAAGGTAACATTACAGGTCAATATAATGAATAAAAATGTTTGCTTGGCAAGTTTTACACCTATTTTGACAAATTCACTTGGCACTCAAAGGGTTAAGCCAATGTCCTGGAGGAACAGGACATTCCCATTTACTGAAAGACAATCTAGTGCCTAACATTATTAGTATTGGGTATTTCCAATCTACTAGGTACTGCGGATACCAGAACCAGGCCATACAATAAGCCATAGACTGAGCAGAAGAGTCTCATCCCAAGGGGTAATGCCATACTACATCCTGACACCTCAAGTAAGAGGGGTGATATAAAGCCAGTGCCAGATTAAGTTCTAAACGGGCCTGGAGCTGAAAATGATCAAGGGCCCATTATGCGCAAAAATAGGGGTTGTGGCCAGCACCTAATAATGTTTGGGGCGTGACCAGGGCGCTAAGAATGCTGCCTTAGGAGTTGAACTGTGCACACCTACCCACTGGACAACTATATTATTGCTAATTTCTGACGAACCTCTTAGCGCCCAGCTTCACCAATCTGAGCGATATAATCCCCTTTAAACTTTGAAGATCTACTGAAGGTGGACATCTCTCAAACTGTTACCAGTCCCACTTACCCATATTATGCAAAGGACTATTGTGTGTAGGACTATCCTATCCTTCTGTGGAATCCCATTCCATATAAGAATATTGTGTGGTCATCCTATACAACTGATGTACCCTTTTGTCCCTGATGAAGTCAACAACATGGCGAAACGCATTGGTTAACTACATTGCTTGACTGATCATTTTGTTTATCAGAATCATTGATCTGTACTAAAAAAACCTATATGCACATTGTTAAGCCCTGAGGGCATTTTTTTTTATTAAACACTATTTTGAATGTATTTTGTTTTTAAGGTTTAGCGCACTCTGAACCCATTCTTGGGTATGAGATATATTGCCGGGTACCTTCCAAAGGTGCACCCGCAGGACGCCGATGTCCTAAGATACTTGCTGGGTGAGGCAGCATTCCAGACATAAAAAAATACTGAAAGCCAAAACTTGGTAGACAACATTTTAGCACCTTTTATTTGGTCACCTAACTTTACCATACCATAATGCAACACAATAGTAACCCCTTATACTGTACTTGCCTCTTACACATTATGCCACATGAAATGAGCCAAAATTCACAATATGTCACACAGATGGGGTCAAAATTCATGTTATGCCAGGGGGGCGTGGCCTGGTAAGCTTCCTGGCTAGACGTACATTGCTGGAGCTCTCTAATCAACCAACTAATTTTGCTATTTTCCCCAGCAAATACTACATCCTCACCCCCTCACCTTACTCCTACCCCACCAGCCTGTGTCCCGACCACCGTTGACCTGCGCCGCGGAGCCGGGGTGCACTTTTAAGTGCGCCTGCGGGTTGCGGCCTAGTCGAGAGGCCGGAGCCGGGACCTCAATTTTGACTGAGAGGCGGAACATCGAGCGCCCACTGAGTCGCGGGAGGCGGCGCACGCTACAAGCGGGACCCGATCCGCGGCTCACCACACAGCAGCCTACCCGCACGCGAACTCCAGAGGAATAGGAGTGACACCCGCCGCGCGCCGGGACCACGAGCAGCACCGGACGGAGACGGTGAGAGGCGGGTCTCCCGCCGGGTGCTCGCCGCCTCCTGACGAGGGAACACAGACGCCACTAGAACTAGGGGTGAGTGACAGCTACATAGCGGGGACGGAGCGGCAAGCGCCCGCCGCTGCACCACCGCCGCCATTGTGTAGGGAACATTCCCCAGAGACCTGCACACACGTGGTCAGCCCCATTAACCCCTGGATCTCCCAGACCTGTCCTCCTTACGCAGCAAGCACAGTTGATGACCCCTACACATGCCCTGAAGTGAAAGAGACCTGCTGCAGGCTACCTATTACTACCCCCTGAGGCTTGATGAGGTGTGACTCCCCCTGTGCCCCCATCTGCATATAATATACCCCAAGCCTGACAGAAGTGTGTTCTATACAAGAAACTGTGACCCTAATCACAGCAGTCATACAGACCAGCAAGCTGAGATACACTGCCCAGTATCCCATTCAGCCATTCCACAAAAGGGACTGAACATCTCACCCTCAAGTGTCTGGCTACTGGGCCCCGCTCTCTGCAGCACATAACCTCCTTTCCTAGCTACATAGGTCTAGGGAGAGATACCCTGGGGGCCCAACTATAAGGGCCAGGCGCCCTGAATTATGCCATAAATCATTAGAGAGAGGAGCTCAAAATACAGATTATCTTAAGTCTCCCAGATGTGATACAGCCACATTCGAACTTATAATGCCCTGACCAGGCCTCGCTGAGGGGACTATGTGCTAAGCTACCTACTACATACTGCACCGCCCGAGACCCACCACCAATGGCCACTCTACAACCACGACCACATGACTAAACGCCGCCGCTCTAGATCCCTGGTGACCACCTCTGCTAAATCATCTCAAGTGGCCGCATTCCGCTCCCTGTTCGGCACTCCTGCATCTGAATCGGCCTCCTCTGCACCGTCGTCTCCATCTCAACCTATCGACACTATAGAAGATACCATGGCGGCGAACTCCCCCTCCCAAAAGTCAAAAGCCGCTGGAGGGACACCAGATATGACAGCTATCCTTACCAAATTGCAATCGCTACCAACTCGCCAAGAGATGCAGCAAGACTTGCTGACCACAGAAAAAAGACTAGAAGAATCCATGCAAACCCACATCTCCACTATCAAATCTGATATTAAACAGATTGCAAATAGGGTGGTCCTGCTAGAAGAACAAAGTGAAGAGACGGACTCGAAATTCTCAGACCTTCACGATCTTGTCTCACGCCAATCCCGCTCACTAATGGAAATGAACCGCAGGCTAGATGATATGGACAATCGGGGGAGAAGGAACAATTTGAGAATAAGGGGCCTCCCCGAAGATGTGGCACCCCACTCCATAGAGCCAGCTCTTACCAAGGTGTTCAATGGTCTTCTAGGATCGGACTCTAATTACCAGATACTATTCGATAGAGCACACCGGGCCCTACGACCCAAAGGGACCCCGACAGAAAAACCGCGAGATGTGATCTGCAGGCTGCATTATTTTCAGGAAAAAGAGGAGATTCTTAGAGCGGCGAGACGCAATCCAGACGTAGAATTTGAAGGCCACAAGCTTCAAATCTTTCAAGACCTATCATGGTCCACCTTGCAACAAAGACGCCTACTTCGACCTCTCACAGACGAACTTAAGAAACGTGAAATCAAATTCCGCTGGGGCTTTCCACTAAGTATCCAGGTGAACTTTAAAGGATCGCTAATAATTCTACATGAACCGGCGAACGTTGAAGACTTCTGCAACACACTGGGGATACCACCCCCGACTCTACCTAACTGGTTAGACCCATCTGAACTTTCCGTTCCACCCCTGCCACGCAGGGAACGATGGCAGACTGTCCCAAAGTCCGACAAGAGACTACGGGCAGTCACAGCTGGCGGCCCAACATCTGGAAGGGAGGACCAACAGCTACACCAGCAGCCGAAGCGACCAATTACCACTACACCTGCCACGTGAATATTAGAATCTTTTCTTATAAGTTACAGTTGCTAAATGTAATACACTGGTTCACTGCATTAGAAAGAGGTCACATCTCTTAAAATGACCTTAGTTACAGTTAAAATTGTCTTGTGAGTATGTCTGTTTGATTTGTACCACTATAGAGTACTCAAATTCTTAACCCCCCGGGCGGGTGCATGTTAGCACTTTTCTAGTACTGCCTATTTTTATATTTAAAAGGTAGCTTACTCTGGTTCCCCTCTACCCCCCTGCTCTGCTGTAAATTTGTAGACTATGGGCCTCTCTAGGTTCCCCTGGTCTATAGACGCAGAGATTGTTTGTTTTACTACCAATAAGTATTTTCAGCAATGTGAGATGTGTACCCTCTCCCACCCCCCCCATTCCTTCATGTGTTTACCTTGTTCTTCCCACCCACCTACACCTACTCAGCAGGAAGCAGCTCCACAAGATATTAAAGATACTACTATTAATGAATGGCTGATCTAAGAGTGATTTCCCTTAACGTAAAAGGCCTTAATATACCAGAGAAGAGATCTAAAATCCTTCACATGATGCACACAGACAGGGCAGATGTAATCTTCTTACAGGAGACCCATTTCAGAAAAGGCGCAGCTCCGAGGTTATACTCCAAACACTTCCCAGTGGGTTACTTCAACGATTTCTCTGAGACCAAATCCAAGGGCGTAGCAATTTTATTTGCCAAAAATGTACATTTATCTGAGGTAAAAGAGACTCTGATAGGAGACGGTAGAGGATTAATGATTAAGGCGACCATTGCTCATCAGATCTTTACATTCGTTAACTTGTACCTTCCCAATAAAGGCCAAATACGCTTTTTCAGGGAGGCTATGGAACAGATAGAAGAGGACCTGGAGGGGGTATTGGTGGTGGGAGGAGACTTTAACTGGACATTAGAACCAGAAGTAGACACCACAAGCGCACCTAACAGATCCTCATTGAGAGACACAAGAAGATTTAAGGCTCTATTACATGATTTCCAGCTGATAGATACTTGGCGCTTAGCCCATCCCACAGATAAGGACTACACTTTTTATTCACATCCTCACAATTCATATTCCCGAATCGACTATCTTTGCGTAGACCATAAATCCCTAGACCTCGTAGTCGAGGCCTCCATAGGCCAGATAGCGAGCTCAGACCATGCTCCTGTGGTCCTTACTCTGTCCCTTAGTCACCCACCCGTCCACCAATGGAGATGGCGATTCAATGAACAGTTATTGAGAGATGATGCCTGTCGGACACAGATAGCAGAAACTATCGATAATTACATAACTCACAACAGCACAGAAGATGTGTCACCGGTAACCATTTGGGAAGCACACAAGTGCGTTATTAGGGGCAAATGCATCCAAATAGGATCACATATGAAAAAGATAAAAGTAAAGAACAGGGAGGCCTTACTAGATAAAATCAAGAAATTAGAACTGATACACAAATCCTCTCAGACCCCAGAAATCCTAGTGGAATTACAGGAAGCAAGAACTGCTTTAAATAGCTTACTGAACGAAGGCACCCGCAAAGCATTTCGCTGCTGCCGCCATAAGTATCATAGGTGGGGCAATAAGCCTGGTAAATTGCTTGCCAGAGCTCTAAGGGCCCAAAGATCCCTGACTTATATTAAGGAGATGAAGGACCCGGCCGGTGTCTTACATGCCTCCGATGCCAAAATGGCAGAAATTTTTCACGGTTACTATACGACTCTCTATAATTTGAAATCTGGTAACCCCCCCTGTGACCCATTAGTACATGAGCACGAGGTGAAGAAATATCTAGAGGAAATAAATTTCCCCACTCTCCCAACGGATATTACATCCGCATTAAACGACCCCTTCACAGAACCTGAACTACTAACTGCATTAAAGACCACCCCATCAGGTAAAAGCCCGGGGCCTGATGGCTTTACGGTAACGTACTACAAGGCGTTCCAAGATAAACTCATCCCCCTCCTGCTACATGCCTGCAATGCAGTCTCCCAAGCCTCCCCATTTTCCTCCCAATCCCTAGGCGCCCACATAACAGTCCTCCCAAAAGATGGCAAGGACCCAGCCCTGCCATCCAGCTACCGACCCATTTCCTTATTAAACGTTGACGTCAAGCTATACGCAAAATTATTATCCAATCGTTTAGCTCCGTTGATGCCAAAAGTGATACACCCAGACCAGGTGGGCTTTGTCCGTGGGAGGGAAGCTAGGGACAATACTATCAGAGTTATTGACCTGATTGCACACGCTCAGTCAACCAAAACCCCCACTATGCTCCTTTCCACGGACGCAGAAAAAGCATTCGACCGAGTAGACTGGGTTTTTATGGAGGCGACCCTACAACGCATAGGCATAGGTGACATGTTTTTACAAAAGATACTAGCGCTTTACCGATCCCCCTCTGCCCAAGTGAGAGTCAATGGCCTGCTGTCTGGGCCGATAACCATATCAAATGGCACCAGACAGGGATGCCCGATATCCCCGTTGATATTCGTACTTTGTATGGAAGCCCTGGCTAGGGCCATTAGATCAAACCCTGATATCAAGGGACTGACGGTAGGAAGTGCTGGACATAGACTAGCATTGTTCGCTGATGATCTCCTAGCGGTGATCACAAACCCCACAGTATCTCTACCCAACCTCATGAAGGAATTTACACGCTTTGGCACACTCTCAAATTTCAAAATAAATTATACCAAGTCCATGGCCTTAAATGTTTCTCTTCCCGTAAGCCTAGCCTCCTCATTGAAACACTCGTTCCCTTTCTCGTGGCACCCGACACATATCAAGTATCTAGGCATCTACATCCCCTCCTCATTACAAACCACCGTAACTCTTAACCATACCCCTTTGCTGCAGAATCTACGGAGAGAAATGACACAGTGGTCGGCACAGAAGTTTTCCTGGCTAGGCCGAATAAATATTGTTAAAATGAACATACTTCCCAGGCTCTTATACTTATTCCAGACAATCCCTTTAAAACTCCCCCCACAGTTCCTAGTGGAAGCCCAAAGAGCGATTAGCAACTTCGTATGGGGGGGCAAGAAACTCAGATTTAAACATTGCTACTTGTTTCGTAGGAGATCTCAGGGAGGCCAACAACTCCCAATGATATCGGCCTATCACCAAGCCACGACCCTCCACAGAATTCTAGACTGGACACGGGCAGAAACGACAGGGAAGCAGTGGGTGGATCTAGAAGGTCACTCCTCGGGACTATGCCTACAAAACGCCCCATGGCTCTCGAGCGTTGTACGTTCCTCACATTTAACAGTAGGTCCCACACTGTCAATGTGGAGAGCCATTA
Source organism: Crinia signifera (assembly GCF_055691185.1). Lineage (NCBI taxonomy): Eukaryota > Metazoa > Chordata > Amphibia > Anura > Myobatrachidae > Crinia > Crinia signifera. The sequence goes on along the minus strand of NC_139221.1, from coordinate 21,821,173 downwards.
GATACAAACTTGGTCTCTCCTCGAAAGATTCCCTATTGCTCCCCGTTATCAATAATCCAGAATTCACACCGGGAAGAGCCGGGGGAATAGCCACTAGATGGCGAACGGCCGGACTGACCAGAATAGCGAACTTAGTATCAGAGGGTCATTTCATACCTTTCAGCGACCTTAGAACAGCCAACAAATTGCCCACATCTGATCACTGGTTTTATCTGCAGATACGACACTTTACCAACTCAAAAAGGACTCCCGCGCAACTAGCAAAGGAGCTTACGCCATTTGAGGCACTGTGTTCCCACACCTCGGAACCCGTACATGTTATATCAACAATCTATAAGATTGTCCTTCACAGTCATACCAGTGAAGCTCCCTCATTTTATGCGGCATGGGACTCCGATCTCTCCCCCCGGGGGATAAAAATAAACTGGTCTAAACACTGTGAGACCATGGCCCGCTGCTCAACGAGTTTAGAGGTTGTGGAAACGCAATACAAATTATTCACCAGGTGGTACCGCTGTCCGCCCTTGATACACAAGATTTTCCCTTCAGTCTCACCTCTGTGCTGGCGCTGCGAAAAGGAAAGGGGCACACTAATACACATATGGTGGGATTGCCCTCAAATCACGGTCTTCTGGGATAAGGTCATTCAACTTTCCTCGGAAATACTGGGGTTTCCGGCTCCCGACAATATTGACTTCTGGTTGCTCTCCCATATTACCATCCCCATAACAAAATACAAACAATCCTTGCTTAAACATCTTAACAATGCAGCAAGAGCAATAGTGCCAGTCCATTGGAGGTCAGTAGACCCCCCAGGGATTTGGGAATGGTTTCAGAGGATAGAATTCTATAGGACCATGGAAGACATATACTATTCAGCAATGGAAAAACAGTCCGACTACCAAGCCACCTGGTTAGCCTGGATTAACTTTAAATCCTCAGACACGTATAGAAGCTATGTACCCTGTGACCCAACAACGCCATAATAGCGTACATTACCCAACCGCACAATAATAGGTAGCTGAATACACCAGATATAAATGAATCACCTGCTTACCTGCGAGACTACACCCCTCCTTACGTCCCCCCCTACCCCAGTCTCACCTTTCCTCCCCCCATCACCCCCCCCCCTCCCTTCTGTCTTTCATGGACCAACACTTTAAAAGATACAACACAAGGAAATTTTTTTTTTCTTTGTTTCCCAACACAAATTTATTATTAGACAACTTTCTATTAGACAGCAGAATTTGGAAAACTTGTCTTTCTATCGCATTGCCAAATTAATTGACTGTTTGTTAAAGTAATAATACACCACTTTTATAATCTGATGCAATATTTGAATTATTGTTGTTACTCATTATTACCTATATATTGCACTATGTCAAAATGTTGTGTCCTGTTGTGTACTGTCCTTAAATCCCTTGAAAAACCTTAAATAAAGAATATATAAAAAAAAAAAATTCATGTTATGCCACACAGATTAATTCACATTTTGCCACATGGATTGAGCCAAAATACACACTATACCAAACGGATTGATCCAAAATTCACAATATGCTTCACAAACAGGGACATTGTATGCCAAAGGCGCGCATTAAACATTTACACCATAATGCCCATTACATGTTAAGCCACACACCATAATATCCATTATGTATTATGCCAAACACCATATTGCCAATTAAAAATTATGCTGCATAAGTTCTACTTACATACATTCTTATTGCCAGGGGTTCCATGCTCATTGCCAGGAGTTCTATGCTCATTGCCATGTGGGATTACATGCTCATTGCCAAGGGGAATACATGCTCCCAGTAACTGGGGAACAACCGACACCGGGCAGAAGTGACAGCCATTGACAGCCGGGCAGAGAGCGGGAGCTGCCTGGCTGTATTCAGAGCACTGCAGGTCCCGGCAATTTGAAATAATAACCCTTTCACACAAGAAAATGCAGGGACTTACCCAGGAATATGGTCCCAGGATCATGCAGGGACATTCCCAAGCTGGCCCCTTTTACAGCAGCCTAGACCCTGCATTTTCTGGTGTGAAGGGGAGAGAACCCCCCTTCCCTTTAACCCCCTATAGCGTTTAACCGGCTATATCTTCGGAACCAACTGACCCATTTACATGATACAGGTTGAGTATCCCGTATCCAAAATGCTCGGGACCAGGAGAATTTTGGATAACGGATTATTCCGTATTTCGGAATATTTTTATATTTCAATGATGTATTTTGAAGTATCTTGCATTTATGCTGTATAAACACATAATATACACACAAATATATTTTATTACCACATAAAATACACACAAATATATTTTAATTGTTCAAAAAACAAGGTTTCAAAACGTGAAACAAAATTTGTGTACTATCTCAGCACTGAATTTGAATGCCAAGCAATCATTGTCTTGCACATATATAGTGCCAGTTACATATCATGTCCCCAGTGATGCTGTTACAAATGTCCCCAGTGAGTTTTTAGCAAAAAAAAAAAAAATTTTCACTTTCTGGAAAGTCCGTATTTCGGAATAATTTGGATAACGGATATTCGGATACGGGATACTCGACCTGTAGTATCATATTGAAGAGCTTTTAAGTGGGCTTTGAATGATTTTGAAAGAAATCTGCCCTCAAAGAACATGAACAGCCTTGAAATTACATTTCAGAAATAAAACAATCGGTTTACCCGCAATATATCTGGAACCAATTGACCCATATGAACCAGCCTGGTATCAGACTGAAGGCCCAGCGATTTGGGTTTGAATGAGATCAAATCTTCTGTGATGCCAGAGGGGGAACTGGAAGCCGTCGGAACCAGGTGGGGGTCGGAATTAGCGGGTCCCATGTTATCCTATGGGTATAATTTTCTAGCATTTCCCGACAGTATCTCCGGTTCCCGGGGTGCTAGCGACGCGGGGCTGGGCTTGTTGGAAAGCCCCAGTCCTCGTCTTTAAAATGGGCCTATTTAGAGACTGGGCCTGGAGCTGTAGCTCCATCAGGCCCAATGTTAATCCGGCCCTGCATAAAGCAATAGAATAATATCACTATAGGCACCCCAAATATTCTGGAGCAAGCAGCCAAAGTGAGATGAAGCTCAGCGCTTTCATGTGTCAACTGTTTGACTGTATACCAATAGTGGTCAACCTTTTGATTGTCTACATAGACAGTCGACCTAATAACCGCATCCCACATAGCAATACTGACTTTCTTATGTCAGCAGTTACTGCTGTGCAATGCAGCAATTGTGCCTTTGTGATGTTAGCAGTACCTTCTGTGTAGTACAGCAATAGTGCATTTGTGATGTCAGCAGTACCTTCTGTGTAGTGCAGCAATTATGCCTTTGGAATGTTAGCAGTTACTTCTGTTTAATGTAAAGTAGCAATAGTGCTTTGTGACGTCAGTTGTTATTGCTATATAACTCAGCAATTGGACCTTTGTGATGTCAGCTATTACTGTTGAATAGCCCTGGAATAGGGCATTTACGGCTGTGTAGCGCAGCTATTGTGCCTTTGTGATGTCAGCAGTTACTGCTGGTTATCCCAGCAATAGGGCCTTTGTGATGTCAGCAGTTACTGAAGCGCAACTATATAACAAATCATTATGAGACCATGAGGCTTCTGACAAGTAAAACACACACACAATGGAATAATAGATTTTATAGACACTGAAATTTAGTCACTACTGATGTGTGAGTCCCCCAAAATATGCTTAACATGAAATTACCTGGGGGTGCCGCGAATCGCGGGGGGCGTGAATTGCGGGAGGGGGGGTGCGGGGGTCTGCAAATCGTGCGGGGGGCGTGAATTGTGGGAGGGGGGCGCGAATCTCGGGAGGGGAGTCGCGGGGGACCGCTGATCACGGAGTGGGGCCCGTGAATCGCGGGAGGGGGGTCCGCGAATCACGGGGGCGCGGGGGCTCGCGAATCACGGGTGGGGGGGCAGGGGCCTGTGAATCATGGGAGGGGGGGGTCGCGGGGGTCCGGAGGGTGCCGCTCACCTATACCATGGTGGATGGTGGGCATGTACTGTAGCCCTGGCTGGGCGGGGGAAGGTGATGTCAAGGGGGTGGTGGTGTGTATAACGCTGGGCGGGAACGTTATACACAAAGGGGATGAGTGACAGATCTGGCTAAATATCTGAGATACATGTATATATTAATAGTTTCTTATACAGTGCATCAAATTCAGTCATATAGGAAGGAGGGCCCTGCTCACAAGTTTACAATCATATATGTGCTATGCTGTGTTCTTCACTGCAAAGGTTAACATGTGCATTCGCTTAGCTTCCTATGGCCAGACAAGACAGTAAAACAACTCTTCCACACATAAATTACATTTACAAGAAAGGAGGGACATGAGTAGGAAGTGGCTGGTGGGGTCCGCACCCAAGGATAAAGATGATGGGGAGTGTAGCATTCAATCAGATGACCACTATCAATATATAGAATTGCACTGAATTGTGGTAGGAGTCCCAGTGGACTGCAAGACTAGTGGACATAATACTTGCTGGAGTAATAAACAATGGAGGCAGGATGAATGTTAACTCACTGTATTCTTACGATCAGGCTAGGACGGCTAGTAGGACTATAACTGGCCCTGAGCTCGGGGCAAATGCAGCTTTTTAAAACCAGAACAAACCAATTCCTGCAGCACACAGACCAATTAATCATATATGTGCTGCAGCTGGGAAATGGGACTGCTCTCAGAAACCCCAGTTCTGCAGGGAGAACCCAACAGCAGCACCTCTGGCCACCTATAGGTACTGTCGACCAAGCATGACAGCAGCACCTCTGGCCACACAGAGGTACTGCAAGCTGAATATAACACAACAGCAGCACCTCTGACAAACTAGAGGCACTGCAGGCCAAACATAACATCAATGGCAGTCCTGACAAATTGCCTCATTAAGGCCCTCCCACGATGGTGTTAAGGACAGCGATGATGCAATAGTGATGTCAATGCTCTCCACGCCACTCAGCAAAACAACTGGAACACTGGCAACTCCCACCTATTGGTGCAAATTAAAGCACCCCGTACAGTATGTGTCCTGTGACATTAGGGCTTGTAGTGGAGCTGTATTGGCAGCCCAGGTGTATCAAGCTATCCAGGTACGTATATATATCAAATATAAAGCATAAAACATTTACAGCCTATAATGCACAAATATATGCAAATCCAGGCAAAAGGAAGGAATTTATTACTGGGATCAGGAGCCACTTACATAGCTGCGTTTTTTTTATGACTTAAGGCAGACACAAGGCAGACCTGCCAGATTGTACACTGAGATCATGGTGTTACCGTATGCTGCAAAATTAAAATACATTTAGGATATTATAGAGAAGACATAAGCGTACTGCAGGAGAAAGGATTATTATTTGTGCTCCGAAGTAATAAGACCACCAAAGTTATACAGCCCAGGTTCATTAAAACAAGAATGACGTATACTGTACTGTAGGGTCTGACCGCTCGGATGCTACTTGTCAGAGCCCAGCGATCAACTAAGCCGCCTCCCCATCAGAATGAAACCCCACCCCTGCGCACACAGCCCCGAATGGCATTGCAGCAGTTCAAAAACTGGCAAATCCATTCACAATCATTCCACATTGAATGTACCCCCCCCCCCCCCCCTGTGTCCAGTGGCTGAGTAGCCACTGACTTACTCAGGGCTGCGATGGATACTGCCAGATTGAGGTTTTCCTGTCAGAAAAGCGCCTGACGTTGAATATCCCCCTAAATGTTATAATTGTATTACTACAGGCTAAATTGCTCTAGACTCATATTCATTAATTTATTCATACTGTATTCATTCATTTATAAAGGTACAGTAAATATTGGGAATAGGATGAGGTTACATGGAGAGAGATTGTACCATAGAGTAAATTTGTTTAGCAGACAGTCTTCAGGATGTAGCAGAGTTTCTGGCCACACCAGCGGAGGTCTTACTATGATCAGCCCAGTTACTTAACCAGTGAAGTGGTTTTATTGAAGATAAAGTAGTTGCAGCTGTACTCACTCTTATACACACTGGTAGATGGAGCAGAGAATGCGGTGAGTTGAGGGGTGGGGTCAGTTGAGGGGTGGGGTCAGTTGAGGTGGGTGCGATCCTTCCTCGACTCCAACTGATTCTGAGTTGAATACAGTTGCGGCCTTCACGGCATCTTTTGATGCAATTGCGCCTGCGACTATACGCTAATGCCACTATACTGGCCTTCCCTCCTGTATTCATGCCTCAGTTGTGTCTTGAACTTCTGTAGACCGTACCGCCAGTCACACCTTTGAGACCTTCACCAGCCGTAGGCTGCATGCAGATCATCCACCTGAGTATGGCCTTGAGTGTGAGTAATTCAGCGCCTCTATAGGAAACCACGCTCTTGCTGCATTATCTGATTAGCCAACCCCCTGTAACTGTCTAGGAACGCCCAACACATTTCTCACAAACTTCTCAGTGCATGCGTCTGAATCTGTCCTGCAGCTCTGTACAAACATCATACACAAGGACACTGGAAGAACAGTGAACACAATGGGGGTATAATCATTGAGTCTTGTGGGAAATACAGCATCAGAGCAATTCAATCAGCTGGGATTATCCCACGTGCAATGCCTGATTCTGCACTGAACCTCGCAGCTCATGTAAATAAAGTGGGAAAATCAGAGGCTCGCGCCTTGGGAAACCCCGTTGATTCTGCAGTTTATGTAAGGCGTCTACTGCATTATTGTGATGAACCTTTTTCTTACAACCTAAACCTTGATTACCCTTAGAAGTAAATCACACGGACACATGACCTGAAATAACGACACGGACACGTGACCTGAAATAACGACACAGACAACCACTGCATAAGTTTAAAAGGTCAAGGGTATTTATTGTGGTATGACCCTTTTGAAAAAGGGATGGCCTAGAGAGCGCTTGGAGACCAGCCAGTCATAAAACGTTAACAATGGCGGCGACTACAACACCCCAACTTGTAACCAGGGCGATGAACCGCCCCCATTGAATTCAAAGCCAGCCTGCGCTGTGACTGTCTTGCCGCCCCTCCTAGGGCATGGTGAGGACAGTTCTAAAAGTGTCCTGCGTCCCCCCTCGGGGGCAGGACTCACCAGCCTTCCTGGCAGAGGGTGGCAATACCTCCTGTACTTCAAACTGGACTGCTGATCGAGAGCGCCCTCCCGCCAATTAAGATTGACTTAATGAGAGCCAAATTTGGGTGAAGGCCGAAAGGCCAGGTGGTAGATTAGCACAAGGGAGGGAGGGTGGGAATCCAGACTCAAGAGGAAGATGGATCACCTGACTACCCCTTATATACCTGCACCTAAGCTACCACCCCTTCCACACCTGATTGGCTACCCCATCTACACTGCACCTCTATGGGTAAGTGACACTCTGATTTATTGCTTTTGTCATACCATCCCAAACTGCACAGACTCTTACATTCCCTCATGCCTAGGCAGCCCTCGCTTTCTCTAGTCTGTGGATCTCGGTGGCTGATTCTCGATATTTAAATGCAGAAAAAAATGCTCTTTAATTGAATAGCCATTCCCATGCTGGGGTGGTGTCATGTTCTGCATGTCTCAGGAGCAGAGGGGCTGGGAGAGTGATTTATGGAGGTTAGTCTGGTTGACACTGCAAAATTCGCAGCTTTTCTTGTCATTTTAACGCCGCCCGCATGAAAGGCCGAATCTCGGTTTTACGATGAGATCTAGTACAAAATGTACGTGCAACACATACTTTTTGTACTAGATCTCATCTCATCGCAGAACCGAGATGCGATGAGATTCAATATTGTATACAATATTGTATACAATAATTGTAACGTGTATGGGCACCTTTAGGAAAAACCTGGACTGGACCTAATCAGTCCTGCTGCTACTGTTTTAAATCCTGATCCTGTTATTCAACCTTAACTTCCTGTGGAACTATGCTGTCCCTGCCACAACATAAACGGAAACCGCTGTAGTGGGCCCAGGATTCATCGCTCAGTCACCAGCAGCGCACTCCGGAGAACCAGCGTCCTGTGTTCACAATCATTATTTGATCATGCTAATAAAGTTACTGTTTCCGTTCCAGTTTTAAATGCAAAATATAAATCTGAATGTTTTTTTTTTTCTGTTTCATTTTAAATAAACTATGAGCAGCTTCCGTCATCCCATCATTACTATGTCATGTAACAGCGAGAACATAAAATCACAGACAAGGCATAGCCACCGCAAAGTAAATAAATCATGCGCCACTGTTTGAGAGCGGGGAACACAGTTTACATTACACCGCACAATGGTCGCTGTACAGTAGTTGAGAACTGGTCGGTGCAGACAGATTAACTGGAGCAACATCAGATTTCTGCCCAGGGTAAAAATAAAGAGTCTCCATTTTTATATCCTCAGAACAGCTGGCAGAATGCTTATTATAATACTGCATGACATAATACGAGGTGTATATGGTTTCAGCATTCTTTTAAGAAAAATATTTTTATCTGGATGGGCAGTCATAAAAGAAGAAAAGGAAAAATGTGGAAATATTTGTTCTGCAGCTGTCATGGGGCCAGCAGGCTACTGATCCGTAACTTAGCGGCTGTACCTTGCATAGACTTGTGGTGGAGGTGGCGGCTAAATGCGGCCATTGTAATCTTTGCCATGTTGGAACTGGGTGCATCTGTTACTATTGCGGACCTTGCGGTGCATTGTGAATTAAATGAACAGAGACAGCTACAAACAATAAACCTTGCAGTTTCGTATCCAACTGTATTGCATAGAGATTCATGGTCAAGTTCATAACTCAATAGCGTACGGCTTAGCTTTCAAGGTTCCTGAAATATGTGCTCGCGATGAAAGGCCTGTCAAACGCAACATGTCAAATCCGAGAAAGTCACGGAAAGATTGGAAATCCAATACAAATTTTACACACAGTGTTCTTTAAATTCTTGTGAAATCTTTAGAATAGTATCATTAAAAGCCGCTTTTGTTGTTTTCTGTACTTTCTTAGTCATGGATGACTTCATATCTATAATGTAAATAGTCCCCATGAGGTGCTACTTAGGGGTCAGTTAAGACATAGCGACAGTGGTGAAACAATAGCACCCGCAGACCTTGCAGTGCTTTGAAGGTACTGGGTGGCTGACCTGCAGTGGGTGACGTGTCTGTGGTGCTGTCGCGCATCCGCTCATATTAAATGTCCCTCCCAAAATGGTTGCCACCTTAGAGGAGACAGATATTAAGGATGTCATATTGGGATGGACATTTTTTTTATAATGCTTCCATGCATGACAGGCCCCATGGTAGAGGCAGGAGGGGGGATCTATGACAATGAGCAAAGCCCTTGATCATGGGTCTTCAAACTGTGGCCCTCCAGATGTTGTGAAACTACAAATCCCAGCATGCCTTGCCACAGTTTTAACACTCCCTTATAGCAAAGCTGTGGCAAGGCATGCTGGGATTTGTAGTTTCACAACATCTGGAGGGTCACAGTTTGAAGACCCATGCCCTTGATAATGAACCAGACATGTTGCAGCTGCAATATGGCCAGAGAACCGTGGTGGCGGCCAGGGGAGGAGGGTTGGAGTCCACAGTAATTATTTTAACCCTATTCCTAACCCCCTTCGGCCTTTCCATAACCAATGCCACCCCCCCCCCCCTGAAGTCTAACCAGTGGCGGCTCCGGAGGTGGGACTGCAGCACAGTTCAAAATTCAAATAGGGAAGCCACACCCACTGCCAGTGAGTCAGTTTGGAATGGCAGTTGGTGGCACTGGATGTGCCTCCCCTATTTGAATTTTGAACTGTGCTACAACCCAACCTCTGGAGCTGCCACTGAGTCTAACCCTAACTCCCTGACCCTAACTCACTCTACCCCTAGTACCGAACACCAGTAATAACTCAGGAATCTGCGGTCCTCAGTATTCTTGCTGTTGGTACGTTATCCTGATGGCCACTGTATGCGGCTGCTTTAGATCCTCTTGCTTGCTGGCTCCTTGAATTCTCTTGGTCTTACTTCTTTGGCTGCTCAAGTCCTCACCCAAATAGGAACTACCAAGTTGGATATTGGTGCACAAGATGGCGGCGCGTGCACACGCAGCGGCTCTTGCTCATATGAAACTACCAGGATATTTACCCTAATGATTTAACCTGGTCTCTAAATTGCACCTCTATGATCAAGAAAGCCCAACAACGCCCCTTCTTTTTAAGAAGACTCAGGGCTGTGTGTTCAGAGACAAATACGCTAATTTTGTTACTAATGTTATATAGAAATATTTTGCAACAAGCCTTTAAGCACAGACACACCCATAGGTGGAGCTAGACATGCCCCCTTTGGGAAAAGTATGACACGCCCCCTTGATGGCGCCCGACAAATCTCCCTGATTCTAGTTAATAAAAGTAGGCCAGTATGATTTTATTTTAATTACATTCTACCAATTCTTATAGAGCCAAATGGAGCCTCCTTGGTAAAACATTTCTCATTTCCCACATTTGTCTCCAGCCTCTCCACACTTCAGTCTTCATGTACTTTCCTATCTGCTTCCCGTTGTTATTGGCTTTTCAATCCCTCATTTGCACTTGAGAACATATAGGAGTCTGAAAGCTTGTTTAATGTTGGCTAAAGAACATGTGGCAAATGTCCAGAATTATATAACTCTTGGCAGAGAAACCTTCCTCTGGCTCTCAGCAGCCCTCACAAAGCTCCAGCGCTGCGAGGATCAGTAAGCGGGTGATAAGAGATTTTGAAGTAGGTCTTTCTCTTCATTTAAAGGCACTCGCAGCCCAGCAGCTCCCAGAGGTATCCTACAATGTGAGCATTTATTATGGGGTTAGTAGAACAGAGATAAAAGCTGCTGATTAGAATTCCTAGAAAGCAGCACAGCAGAATTAACAGACTCTCACTTTACACCGCAGTATCTGAGCTTAAAGTACATTATATTTACTAAAATATCATAGTGTAAGACATCTGTGCATAAATGCTGAGCAGGAGACATTAGGAAAATATTAACGGCAGGGTTGCCTACCCTCTCTGAATGGCCGGGAAGCTCATGAAAATCAGGTCCCCCTCCCGGAAAGGTGGGCAACCCTCCCGGATACCAGCACTCCCCTCCCTCCGCGTGCTCATTTCCCTGGCAGTAGCGTTCATTTCCCATGAATCGTGTTTTTTTGGGGGGGCTACAGATGCAAATAGTGTTATTTAGCCTCGCCCCCTCCTTGCACACCCACCAATTATGGGATTTCCAGTACTGGGGGCGGGGCTTGATGACATCTACATCAGGCCCCGCCCCCCGAAGTAATGCTGACAGTCTCCCAGAGAGGAGACTTTAAAAGTAGGCAACCCTGATTAACAGTTTCCTCCTGCAAGCACATAGGACCAGTGTCTGATTAATCAATAGGCTGCAGCCTAGGGCACCACGACTGGGGGAGGAGGGATGCCTTGCAGGTGACAACTGAGTGATAAAAATAAGGCCTAATTTATTCCATGCTTCTTAGCATGTACTGTGTGGGGGGGGCTCTTAAGGTGACTGCCTGTGGCTGTGCCAATGTAACTTACTGATGGAACCATTACTTTATGTACATTGTGCTACAGCACCAGCTGGGCAGCCTAAAGCCTCTTTCCCACTCCACAAGCATTAGATCCCACATGCTAGTTGTATAACCTTTGTTACATGCACATGGGCAGTATGACTGGTGAGTCCCTGAGCATCCATACACGTGTGTTTCGCAGCGTTACATGCACATGGGCAGTATGACTAGTGAGTCCCTGAGCGCCCATACACGTGTGTTTCGCAGCATTACATGCACATGGGCAGTATGACTGGTGAGTCCATGAGTGCCCATACACGTGTGTTTAGCAGCGTTACAAGTGGAGCTACATGTGTATTAGCCCAGGGCATCTGGAACCTTTATTCAGGCCCTGAAAGGGACAGAACAAAGAAGAAAAGAAGAACTCTCTCTTTTTTAGGGGCACAACTTGGTTTGTTAAGTATAGTTAAAAATGAGCTTTTATTAGGTTATCAATTAAAATATTGGGAGCCAACCATAAGGACAAGTACAATTTTACATACAAACATAAAATATATATCACCTGTCAGAGAGACTGTATCTCCTAGACAGGAGAAAAAAAAAAATTCTTTCAAATTTCTATATGATAGTCACAGTTATTGTCTGTGTTGTAGTTTTGGTGCTTCAAAAAAACTATTTACCATAAAGACAATACAATTTTACATACATACATTCAACATATATCGCCTGTCGAGAGAAATTATCTCCACTGGACAGGACAAAAAAGAGATATAACAGTCACTATTACTGTAAACGTGTTTTTAGTAGCTGCTGTACTATTGTATCATTTAGCTACATATACTTGATTACAAGCTAGCGGAAATATACCTTATAAGGGAATATTAGATATGCTTCTAATGTGGTATTGTCCCACTTATTATTGTTACATCAAATTACTGAGATACTGTAAATAGTAACACAGAAACAAAGAATTTAGAACAATGTTGCAATGCTGTAGTCAGCACAGTGTCCTATTACTATGCAGTCTTGTGGTTGCTGGTATTACACTGTGATGCTGCAAATGACAATTGCACATATATCAGGGGTTTGTGGTTACCACACATTACCACAAACCCTGATATATGTGCAATTGTCATTTGCAGCATCACAGTGTAATACCAGCAACCACAAGACTGCATAGTAATAGGACACTGTGCTGACTACAGCATTGCAACATTGTTCTAAATTCTTTGTTTCTGTGTTACTATTTACAGTATCTCAGTAATTTGATGTAACAATAATAAGTGGGACAATACCACATTAGAAGCATATCTAATATTCCCTTATAAGGTATATTTCCGCTAGCTTGTAATCAAGTATATGTAGCTAAATGATACAATTGTACAGCAGCTACTAAACACACGTTTACGGTAATAGTGACTGTTATACTTCTTTTGGGTCTGGTATGGGACTCCGACAGTCGGGATCCCGACAGTCATTATCCCGACGTCGGGATCCCGACTGCCCGGAGTCAGACAGCATGGCGAGCGCAAAAAAGCCCCTTGCGGTCTCGCTGCGCTCGCCACGCCACGCTGCGGGCACTGTGGCTCGCTACGCGAGCCACCTATTCTATTTTCCCTCTATGGGGGTCATGGACCCCCACGAGGGAAAATAGCGGGTGTCCGTCGGGCACCCGGCTGTCGGCATTTTGACAGTTGGGATCCCGACGTCGGGTAAATGATTGTCGGGATCCCGACTGTCGGGAACCCGTCCGGCACCCACTTCTTTTTTGTCCTGTCCAGTGGAGATAATTTCTCTCGACATTCGATATATGTTGTATGTATGTATGTAAAATTGTATTGTCTTTATGGTAAATAGTTTTTTTGAAGCACCAAAACTACAACACAGACAATAACTGTGACTATCATATAGAAATTTGAAAGAAAAAAAAAATTTAAAATTTTTTTTCCTCCTGTCTAGGAGATACAGTCTCTCTAGCAGGTGATATTTGTTTTATGTTTGTATGTAAAATTGTACTTGTCCTTATGGTTGGCTCCCAATATTTTAATTGATAACCTAATAAAAGCTAATTTTTAACTATACTTAACAAACCAAGTTGTGCCCCTAAAAAGAGAGAGTTCTTCTTCTTTTCTTCTTTGTTGCATCATATCACTCTCTAGGGAGCACCTCCACACACATAATTGACAGATACGTTAGTATCTATTCATACATCTTCGTATTATGGAACCACATATTCAGACATATACTTTTCTCAGTGGAATTGTCAGTGACACTAGTGCAAAGACAAAACCCCCCCTCCCCCTTTTCCCAGGCAATTGCATTCCTGAAAGGGACAGATCTGAGGCATACAGGGTCCGATTTAGATGTGGGTGGAGTTACTGGAACTTGGTTCCTTGGAAGCAGCAGTGATAGCACTGTATGGTAATGCAGCAGGAGGAGTCTATTATAAATAGATGCCTCCTTCTGCAGTAGTGATCTGAGCTACATCCTTGGACACAGCGTCAGGTGAGTCGCTCACCATCGCTTACCCCTCCGCTGTCCTGATTTTGCGGTACATTAGCAATTTTTTTGTAATAGGCCTGTTGTCATGTGGTGGCAGTGTGGGGGGGGGGGGGGGGCAGTTTAGAGTCACTGCAGGCAGGGGGACAGGAGGGATGGCAAGCAGCTCACAGATTGCTGGTCATGCGCCCATAGTAATGGAAGCAGGAGGTGTGGCTTGTAACCACACATATTACCATGGAGCCATGCCCCCTTTTCCAGGGCCACACCCCTTATTGGGAATGTGCGTGGCAGTCCTGCCATTTAAATATGAAAATGTTGGAAGGTAACATAGTAACATAGTAATTAAGACTGAAAAAAAACATTAGTCCATCCAGTTCAACCTATCTGACTTGTAACTACTGACGTGGGTAAGTCATATCTATAGGATTCCCTTAGTGGCTAAAATTTATCCAGTTTTGATGTAAATTCATTAACAGCAGTTTCTGTAACCACCCCCATCGGCAATGAGTTCCAGAATTTTACTGGTGAAGAATCCTCTTCTTTATTCAGTACGGAATTTATTTTCCTCGAGCCTCAGTACATGCCGCGTATCCTAAGTATAGGCCTGTTAGTGTCCAATCACCTCCCAGTTCCAAATGATTCCTAATGCTGTATCTGAACATACTAATCATATCACCTCCCAACCTCCGTTTCTCCAGTGATAACATATTCAGCCTGGTTACCCTATCTTTGTATTCTAGTGATTCGAGACTTTTTACTAGCTTAGTCGCCCTTCTCTGTACCTGTTCCAATTAATTTATGTCCTTTTTAAGGTGCAGTGCCCAGAACTGAACACAATATTCCAAGTGTGGTCTTACCAATGCCTTGTAAAGAGGCACTATCACATTGGCATCCCTTGAATCCATTCCCCTGTTAATGAATGCCAGTGTCCGGTTTGCTTTTTCTGCTGCACTTGAGCAGTGTGCACTATTACCCAATTTTCCATCTATAATGACCCTGAAGTCCTTCTCTACAGCAGAATTCGCTATTAAAACTCCATTTAGCCTATAAGTAGCTTGTTCATTTTGTTCCCAAAATAATTACTTTACGATTATCAACGTTAAACTGCATTTTCCACCTTTCTGCATACCTTTCCAGAGTTTTTAAGTCACTTTGTAGTGTTTCCACTTCCTCTCCTTAATTAATTTCCTTACTCAATTTGTTGTCGTCCACAAATATTCCAATTGTACTCACTTATCTCACTTCCAATATCATTAATGAATATATTAGACAAAGTGGGTCCCAATATTGAACCTTGCGGGACTCCACTTTGGACCTTACCCCAGCTGGAATGTATGCCATTTACCACAACTCTCATTTAACACCACTATCAGTTTTTAACCCAATTACAAATTTTATCTCCTAACCTTAAATTACTTAGTTTCATTAATAACCTTTTATGAGGCACCGTGTCAAAAGCTTTAGCGAAATCAAACAGTATTACACCAACAGATTTCCCTAAGTCCAGCCCCCTACTGACTTCCTCATAGAAGCTAATTAAATTAGTCCGACATGACCAATTTTTGACAAATCCATGCTGAGCCTTACTTATCACTTTCTCCTGTTCTAAGAAATTCTGGATACTATCTCTTATTATTCCTTCTAATATTTCCCCCACAATGGATATAAGGCTGACCGGTCTATAATTTTCAGGGTTAGTTTTGCTAACTTTCTTCCATATTGGTACTACGTTAGCTATGCGCCAGTCCCATGGTACCATCCCCGAGTTTAATCAAATATCAGATACTGTATAATGGTAGTGCTATGACAAAACTCAATTCTTTTAGTATCCTAGGCTGTATTTCGGACGGGCCAGGAGATTTGTTACTATTTAGGTTCTGTAATCTATTTTTGACTATTTTCTCACTCAAACATACAGATAGGAAGCAATCAAAAGCCGAGCATTTAATCTGTGGGAGATCTTCTGAAGATTCTTCCCTTAAATAAAGAAGCAAAAAATTCATTGAATAATTCCGCTTTCTCTTTTCCTTCTATTACCAGGGTACCCTGCTTATTTTTAGTGGGCCGATATTTTCCTTCCTTAACCATTTCCCGTTTATATAACTGTAGAATATTTTTGAAATTAGATTTGCTATTTGTGGCAATATTATATTCAGTCTCTAATTAAGCCATCTTGATTGTATATTTACATTCTTAATATGCGGCAAATGATTTGGGTGTCCCATCTTGTATGTCGTCAAGATTCCTGTAGCACCCATGGGGGCGCGCAAGCCGTCCATTTCAGAGGCCAGGCTTCATCCCTCCCCCTAAATGCCTGTGATACGCCCCCCAAATGGCATCAGACTAACAATTACTGACAGACTGATGACATCCCTGCGTCATAAAAAAATCAAAAAATAGGAATAAATGAACTTTTTAACTTTTAAAATCATAATACTTACTATATGCTATGTTACTTTATTGTTGAGGGCAGGGAATTGCATCTCTGCCTTCCAGTTGTAATTCAGGAAATACTTCTGCACTATTCAGCATGATGAGTAAAGAGACACTTTTGCAGCTCTCCGGAGTCCTGTCATGATTTGCATTTTGCAATGAATACATAATTATTTGTTTATTTTAAATCAAACAATAACGGCAATGGATCCGATACGCAATGCCGGCGGTCGGAATCCCGGCGGTCGGAATCCCGACACTGGAATCCCGACCGCCGAAATCCCGACATGGGGGGGACGTGGATCCCCCCCCCTTGCGGGCTCGCTGCGCTCGGCACGCTATTTTATTCTCCCTCTTTGGGTGTCGTGGACAACCACGGAGGGAGAAAGTTTCGGGATTTCGGCGGTTGGGATTCCAGTGTCGGGATTCTGAACGCCGGGATCCCGACCGCCAGCAAATTGACCGCATCCCAACGGCAATATAGCTACTGCAGTTCATGATAATGATAAACAATTTAGCTAATTAACTTGTCAGGTCAACACTAACATATGGTACATCAATGCGTGTGTGGTCCCGTTACTTAATGGCAATAAGACCCTGGTCAGCACAGAAAATAACCCACCAGCACATACTGTATGCGTAATGGAACACAGAGAAGACAAGAAGGGTGTGCATTTGCTAGATTCTATACTTTCCATTGGCCTAGCTGTGGGGGAGCCTCCAATCATGTCAACCAGAGTCGGAGTGATCAGAATCTGAGTTTCTGGTTTTAACAGCAGAAGACAAATCAACAACAAAACCACAAACAAACATCTCTCTACAACATATTACCCATATGTGCTGTGTATATCCAGGTACTAAGGCCTGGATGCAGCTGATGCAATGGGCAGTCAATTTACCACATGTTCCCACTTTCCCCAGTTCATTGTGTACTGCATCAGTGTTTCTACTTTTCCAGTAATGGTTGCTTGGGCTTATGCTGTGTACACACGGGGGAGATATATTGCTCAGCCATATATGGCTGAGCAATATATGGCTGAGCAATATATTGCTCAGTTTTTCCTTTTCATCAGCGACCAGAGATGGTCGCTGATGAAAAAGAAACTGCCGGGGGGAGCCCGGCAGTGGTAATCAGCTGGTCGCAGGAGCATGTTCCTGCGACCAGTGATCACCACAGGGGCAAAAACAGGAGAGCGCACCTGGCGATATATCGCCGGTGCACACTCCCATTGCTGGCAATATGGTCGCTCTGTGACCATATTTCCCGCGATTTTGCACAAAATCACCCCGTGTGTACGCACCTTTAGGAATAAACATTGTATCTCACCTAGAAAGCCGGACTTGAGCCATCTGTCAGTAACATTTTCATCAAACACCAGTTGTCCACAGGACAAAGACTCTCAGCTATTATCCCACTCAGGGGCGGGCTGGGCCGGGGGGCAGGGTGCCATGTGCCCCCCAGGCCACTCGGTTACCTAGTGCTGGGGGCCACTTTGGGCCACTTTAAATTGCAAGAAGGGCCCTGGTGGTCCAGTGTGTTCTGCGGCTACAGCCACGGCTGCGACCCATCAACTGTTCAGCAGCTGCAGCAGTCATGCGGCCGGAAGCGAGTTGCCGAGAAGCGGCAGTGAGAGAGTGCCAAACAGGGGCCGGGGAGCAGGTGCCGAACAGCGGCTGACTTGTGGGAGCCAGCGTGGCGGGGTGTAGAGATGGGTCGTTCGCGAACGAACCGGATCTTTTGAACGGGTCCCATTCAAGAACGAGTGAGCCACCAAACCCAAAAAGGTGATCCGTTTCTGTTTTGTTTTCCATTACAATGCATTTTCCTGATCTCAGTGCTGCCACCTGTGGCAGCTGAGATGTACTACCTCTGGAGACTGAGTACAGTGCTGTGACTATAAGTGATAGAAAGATTAGCTGCTGCTGCCAGGGATGGCCATCGGTGCAGACGCCATCGATGGTTGCCATCGATGGCGATTCTGCACCCAGCCATCGATCAGTGTTTTTACCCGGTCATGTATATTCCCCTTTTTTTTCTAAAGCGAGCCGAGGGTCAGCCTAAAAGATCCGTATCCCTTCGCTGAGAGATCCGGCGGTTCCCGACTCAGCTTGATGATCCGTTTTGCCCATCTCTAGCGGGGTGTGCAGGGGTCAGGCGGGTCGGGAGTAGCCTGGCTGCAGTGCTTAAGCAGTACAGTCTGTCAGCATTGAGCAATCCCCTCTCTGTCTGCGGTGCCTCCTCCTCCCCATCCTGAGAAGTTTCACCCATGGCCTGCCTCAGTGAGTTACCATGACGACCCAGCGGAGTTAGCGCCGCCGGAGCAGAATGAAGTGACGTCCTTCTCTGAGCTGCAGCAGCGACGCAGAGTCTTTTTGTGTAGAGCCGCATCTGGGAGCAAGCACCATGCTACCCACACGCAGGTACCCACAGAACTCGATTAAGGGAAGGGGGAGGGGGTTTGTTACTACAGCTCTTATATATGGATATATATATATATATATATATATATATATATATGCATGCTGAGAAGAAGGGAGGGGCCCCCTATCTTAAATGCTCCAGGTCCCCCCTAACACTTAATCTGGCCCAGGGTACCTGTCCTGTCAGTGTGGATCCGACATTAACCACGTCGTCTGCGCTGCTCTGTGCTGCTCACGCTCTCACCAGACACCCCAATGTGGGTGCGGGACCAGTGCCCAGTCCACAGACCACCATATATATATATATATATATATATATACACATATTTGTGTACATACTATATGTGTATATATAGGCATTATGGTGTGTGGCATAATGTGTAATGAGTATTAAGGTGTGTGGCATATTGCATAAGGGGCATTACGGTGTGTTGTGTAATGTGTAAGTATGTGTGGCATATTGTGTAAGGAACATGGCTCGGGCACCCTTTTTGGAATGCCATGGTGGGGGAGCAGAATTTTTTTTTTGCCATGGGGGAGCAAAATTCATAGTTATGCCACTGGGCCAAGGAGCAAGTGCCCAACAGCTGCCGGGAAGCGGGAGCTGAGCAGCGGCTGCCACTGGGGACAGGAGACCGGCTGATGCTGGTGATAAGACTTGTCTCACCTCCCCACCCACTCCTCTTTCCCCTCACCACATAACCCCCTTCATCTCTGTCCCTCTTGTCCCCTATCACCTACCCCCTTCTTCCCCCAGCACCTCTCCTGTCACCTCACCCTCTCCGTCGCCTCACCCCCTTCTTTAGTAACCCCTGCCCCCCGACCCCCCCATCACCTCACCTCTTCAAACGCCCGCCTCCCCCTCCTTTTGAGCAACCACACCTTTTTTTTGGGCCGGTGCTCTGTACTTGCCCCCTAGGCTAAAAGTTGCCAGCCAGCCCCTGATCTCACTTCTGACACTGTGTAGCACAGTATACTGTAGATAAAGCACCAGATACAGCGGTGTAACTAGCAAACAAGACATATTTTTCTGGTGAATCACACACATTACATTGGCATCAACTATGGCCAGGCTATTTGTGCTGTAAAAAAAATGTGGTCTGGGGTGAAGTGGTCTGTCCCATCCACTATACTGAAACAGTGCTTCAAGGGACATTCATTGGGCCCTGACAATATAAAGAGATATTTCTATGGGGTCCAATGATAGTGGGATACAATCTGTTGGCCAACATTTTCTATGGGGCCCCATGATGACAGAGTGCAATCTGCTGTATATGCTGTGACATACGTATGTGCTTGTCGTACAGCAATATACTAGGGATGGCCATCGGTGCAGTCGCCATCGATGGCAATGTTGCAACCCTGCCCGTCTCTGCTTCAGGGAGACAGGCAGGGTTAGAGGTGGGAGCGGGGAGGTAGGGGAACAAGGCGGGGACCGGCAGGGAGGCGACGGGGGGAGCTCCATTGTAAGGGGACGCACGCGCGTCCTCTTCCGAAGGCTGGTGGGGGCTGGCGTGTGGCAAATCCACCGCCAGCCCCTGCAAAAGACTGCAGGCGCTCCATCTGTATAACATGTGTGCAAGCATAGCTAGGCACTGAGCACAAGGCATGTGAGGGTATGCGTTACGCTAATTGGTGGGCCCCATGTCGACAGTTGTCAACATTGACACCAAAATATTTTGAAAACATCATGTCGACCTTTTCTTGCATCTAACCATTTTTTTGTGTCCACATTTTGTCCCTGTCCACATTTTCCATGTTGACCTATTGACCCTTTCGACCTATTGCATGTTGACATTTTGGGGTCAACCTATCAAATGTCTTAGATATACACTTTCCATCTATTAATCCACACCTGGAAAAACAAGCTTCGGTCAGCAGTTGGGGTGAGCGCAGGGGGAAGGGGGTTAGAGGGAGAGACCCCGCAATCCATTTAATACTGGGTCCAAAATGCTCGTAGGATCTTCAAGAACGTTGATGTTTAGGTTGACCACTAACGGTCGACACATGGAATAGTTTGACATGGCTAAGGTCGACAAGGTCAACACAAGCATTAGGTCAACAATGGGAAGATCGACAGTCATAAATGTCGACATGAGTCTTTCGTGCCTTTTCCTCTGAATTTCGACGTTAGTCGACATGGACACCATATCAGTGTCCCGCGTCCCCTGGCATGGCTCACTGCGCTTGCCATGCTTTGGGCATGATGCCTCTCTGCGATTGGCACACTATTGTATTCTATCTACACACCCTAGTGCAGTGGTTTTCAGCCACCGTGCCGTGGAACACTAGTGTGCATTGAGATGTTGCAACTGGCCATCGATAGTAATAAACTATGTGATGTGACTATGTGATGGATAACCATCGATAGTTTTATCTATTGATAGTCATCCATTTTCTTTGACTTACCTGTGGGCTAATCAGAACATAGAGGCGGGGCTTCAAGGGTGTCGGGAGGCGGAGCTATTCTCCATGTCCGGCACTTTGGGGGAAAAAAAATCTAATTATTGGTTTGGCTGTGCCATCGATGTAGGGAAACCATCTGGT
Source organism: Crinia signifera (assembly GCF_055691185.1). Classification (NCBI taxonomy): domain Eukaryota; kingdom Metazoa; phylum Chordata; class Amphibia; order Anura; family Myobatrachidae; genus Crinia; species Crinia signifera. The sequence goes on along the minus strand of NC_139221.1, from coordinate 21,799,779 downwards.
GATCTCCAATCGATGGCAAAAGTATTTGACATCGGCCATAAACCATCAATGTTTTTGAATCATCGATGGTCGATGGCCATCCCTACAATAAACTAGATTTGCCTTCTGGGCTTTGGGTTATGTGTCTTTTTGTGTTACTTTAAGAAGAACCTTCAAAATACAATGTGAAAATACTGTATGTCAGACGATTGTCCTCTTTTCCAGGAAGCTTAGAGCACTTCACACTTTTATTATTCCTGCCTCATGCTAGAATTTTCTTTTCCATTATTGTATTTATTAAACTATGTGGAAATGGCTGAAGTAAGAGCCATCTGGAATTAAGCAGAGCGTTGTGGATTTGTAGTCAGATGGAAAATGACTAGCAAATGCTCGCTGCTGAGGAAGTGTAGTACATGGGGAAACGGTTACATCCACGCAGGGTAAATAACCCCAAATAACACGTTCAATATACTGACATTTATTTAGATTTGGTTTATTGATCGGTTCCGCACCACTGAAAGATTGGTGAGCATATTATAGTCGTCGCCTCCTGCTTTACGACGATGTTTGCTCAGATCGGATCGCACGGGTGCAAATTCGCAGCAGTCAGTGTTCAGTTAAGCCTCCGCCTCGCTACAGTTAAATCCCACCTTGGGAATCAATGTGCTCGCTGGTATTGTTCTTAGTACTCCCACAAAACGGCTGGTTACCACCCCCCGGATGCCTACTTCCTGCCTTGCGAACAGCGTGTGGTTAGGAAAAGTTGCAAAACAATTGATACCGGAAAAAGGGGAAACAATTGCAATTCAGCCACCTCTTCTAAGAAAGTGGTTAAGAGAGAGAGGAGGAGCTACTGTGCTCGCAGGGGGAAAAAAGTCTAGGAAGCCCTTACTGCCCACCATAGTGTTAAGAGTGGACGTTACGTGTGGAGCCTGGGAGGTGGCCTAAAGTGGAGGTGTCATGGGCAGGTTATGGGAGTGTCATGGGTGGGTTATGGGAGAGTCATGGGTGTGTTATGGGAGTGTCATGGGTGTGCCCCACCCTTCTGTGTCCTCTGCTCCCCATAAACCCAGGGCCCTTGTAAGGGCAAAACTTCAACCTACTGCTTCCCTCAAACCCACACTACCACCTATATCAACTTCCCAGCCACTCAAGGGAAAGTGGGGAGGTGACATTTTAGAAGTTCCTCATCCACCACCTGTATGAAGTATAACAAGGAGGCCTTCCTCATAGACAATTTTTTTGTCAACCTGAAAAAACCACATGAACAGGTCGACATGAGCTTTTCTTGTGTCTAACCCTTTTTCCAATATCGACATGTTGACCCTGTCGACACAATCATTAGGTCAACAATGGGAAGATCAACCGTCAAAACGTCGACATGCGTTTTTTCCTCTGAATTTTCTATGTATTTTATTTTTGTTACCTGTGAGGACCAGTGTGATTGTTTTTTTCATATGGGGTCCAATGAGTTTGTTTGTTTTCTTTCCTGTGGGGGGCAATGTTATTTTCACTGGGGTCTGATGGTGTGCCTTGGTGATTTTAATATCTTATTTGGTGTGCCACCAGTTGAAAAAGAGTGCAAATCAAAAAACATGAAAAACCCATGTCCACATTTTTGACTGTCAACCTTCCCATTGTCGATCTAATTCTTGTCCCTGTCGACCTATTTCATGTCCATCATGTGCCGCATTGTTCTGTATAGCGTACCCCCAAGCCTGTATCGCTAGTCGGCAGACGGCACCAATGAGAACTGTTTCCCGTAAACTGTAAATGGAAAAGTTAAAACTACTTCTCCGGAATAAACCATACGGATTCTCCATGTGAATATTTGGGATGAACTCTAATTTTAAAACTAAACATTTGCAGCTCTTTGGTTTCCGTGTTGGCCGGTTTAGAATTGGCGCTGCTGATGAGATGTTCCGCTAGTATAGCCTGCTGCTGTGCTATGGTTTCTGCAGACGGTTCATGGCTACAGTAATATAACCTACCAGGAACGCATGGACAATTAGTCTACCTGTGTTCCCATGGTATATAGGCAGGGCCGGAGCTACCATTAGGCAGCCTTAGGCATTTGCCTAGGGCGCTGCCCACTGGAGGGCGGCACCGCACTCTGCCAATCAATAGTGCATCTCAGCTCAACTCTCTCTCTACTATTCAGCCCACACATCCCCTCCTCTAATTACCCCAACCCCCCTCCGTACAGGAATAGTCCTGCAATTTGCCCGGAATTAACTGCTGACTCCCAGTCCCCACTCGCTGTTAACCGCTCACTTTAAGTGGCGGAGGAGGTGCCGCCCCGGTCATAACACTAGATGACCGGCTCTCCCGCTCCCCTGTCTTCTGCTGCTGCCGCCGAGTAGTACTGAGCCGCCCGCCCGGCACCCGGCAGCAGGTCTGAGACCAGTCTGCAGCAGGTGAGCCCCCTCCCTGCGCCTGACTCCCATCCGTGATCCTCCCCATGCGCTGTTCATCAGCTTCACACTTGTGGGTTGCGTCCGCTACTCCTACCCCCCCCCAGCAACAGTCCCCGTGTATCGCCCGCACCCCCCCCCCCCCAGAGAGGAGGGGCGGGCGGGGGAGTGGTTGCCTCGGGCGCTCACAGGGTTTGCACCGGCCCTGTATATAGGCAAAGTTATCAGGCACACAGCAGGACTGCAGCAATCAGACAGAGATATTTCTGTCCTCAGGGTGGTGGAGTGTCACTGCACTGCCCCATACTGAGAAGGGTAATGACATCTCGGGCAATAAGTGTGAGTTTGGTGCACATTAGTGCAATACTTTGGTAGTGGTGTGTAACAGACTTGTTCCATGCTGCTGTCAGGTCCCTTTCAGCTGCACTATACTGTACTCTGCCCTGTATTTCTCTCTAGCGCTTCCCCCTGGAGGATCTGTTCTCTGTTCTGCTAGCTCACCACTATGGACATCTCGCTGTATTAAATAACTCACGCTGTCCATCTTGGGCCCAGGCCTCTGCTGCCAGTCCCTCTCTGCAGCCACTGGTTCCTTCATGGTCCACCCAACACTGTTTGTCTGTAGCCTCTTGCTCTGTGCTTGTCACCACCAACCAGAACTGCCAACAGAAATCGTGGGGCCATGGACTGGCAAAATAGGCAAAGCCCTCCGTCCCTTTCTCAAACAGCTGGAATGCCTGCTGAGACCTCCAGTGTCCACAGCACTGTCTGCACTAGTCAACCTCTACATTGCTTCAGAGGAAATGTGATCTTTGTTTATGACAAATTATACTTTATAAACTCCAGTCCTGTGCCCCCTTTCTGTCTGGGCCCGGGACTGGAGTCCCCGCAGCCCCCCTCTGATGGCCACCCTGCCACCGACACCCGACGTCTCCACAGCCAGCATCAGTTGCGTATTGGGATGGAAAACCAGTGTACAAAAATCCTGGAAGCAGCCCTCAAGAAGGCGGGGTCTATTGTGGGGACGGGGTTTGTTGAAGGGGTGGGGTCTGTTGAATTTGTGGGATCCTTCATAGGGCCTAATTCTGAGTTGCACACAGTTGCAGCTGTCCTTGTGTCTTTTCTGCAGATGTTTCTGTGATTTTATGCCACAACAATGCCCTTGCTTGGTGTCATGGGTGGATTGGGAATTTAAAGTGACCCTGAAATATTTTATATGTCCACATCGCCAGCCTGTCACCTTCTACCCCCTAACATCCCCACACCACCAGTATATCGCCCTCTATCCTCTCTCTCACACTGACCCCAAAAGGGATGTTCCTTTGGCTTCTACTGCCGATCCACCCCATTCCAGCTCCCACTGTCTGCGCAGCCGTCTGCAGTCTCACACAGTGTTATACCCTTTTATGGGTATAACACTTTTGAGTTGGAAAGTGGAATATTGTCAGCTTGTTTTGTGACTTAAATGTTGCGTCCAGTCACCCATTAAAGAGACGCTCACTAATAGTCTTAGGAGGTGAAAAATGTAGCAGAATTGTGTGGCAGCAACAGCATACCTCCACATGAAGGTAATGTGGAGGATCCGGCCCAGGTTTTAGAGCAGCAGCAGGGAAACTGATGTGATCAGGGTGGGGCTGATTAGCTGCACCTGCGCTCTTCTGATATAAATATATATATATATATATATCTGTACCGTCACTGTTTTACTTGTCACCACCCCGGCTGTTGCACAGAAATCCAAATCGAATTCCTAGGATACGCGAGTATACCTGGCCAATAAAGCTGATTCTGATTCTAAGTGTTTCCAGGGCAGAAGGTCATTGCTCTTGATGGTGGAAAAGCTGCCCAAGTGATATGTTGGGGGTGTGGGCTACGGTAGGGACCACTGGAGCATTCTGAAGAGTTTGTACTATGCTGTGACACCTGTATGAACCATTCTTGCTTATGCTGGTTACCTGCTAAGCTGCATGTGATTCCTTGTCATAATTGCTATAGAAAAAAACCATCTAATACGAAATGCAGCAATAGTGTGAGTTTTCAGATTTCTATTTGAAAACTCTGGGCCTGATTTAGGGATGTCTGCATCAGCCGCAGCCAATAGGAGCCAGCTAGGGCTCCAGGGTAAGCCAGGGAGTTGCTTCCTACAGGAAGCCAGCTCTCTGCATATCGCGGCCCAGCCTGGCAGTCCTGGAGGGAGTTCATCATTTCCCAATCGGACTACCTGTCATGCGGGTGACTGATAGGTAGAACCTCCAATAGGATGTAGCTGCCAGTCGCAGTGAAGCCAGTCACTGAATTCTCTCCAGATTTTTATGTTCCAATATTCTCTGTAAAGCACTGCGAAATATGTATGCGCTATATAAGAAACTGTAAATAAATAAATGTATTAGTCATTACGTGCTTTTGGTGTGTCTTTTGCAATGTAGTAATTGTTTTTGGTTTTCACCAACAGATTTCCATTGTGGCAATGCATGCGGGTGTGTCACAGCAGGGACAACACGTGGCTCCGCATTTTCGAGGAAGGAGGCTGGGTTGAGCAAAAATCTACCGCACACGTGACACTCTTTGGGATGCCTGATGATGAAGTACAAACTAGGTACAGGTTACCAGCCCATGTCATCTTAGACACTCTCTCATTAATAGAGAGTAATCTAGAAAGTAGTCACAGGCTCCCGACAGCAATACCACCACTCACCCAGTGGTTGGCTGTGTTGCATTTCTGTGCCTCAGGAGCATTCCAGCAAGTGGTGGCAGTGCTTGCTGGAATGTCCTAGCCAACTTTCAGTAGGATGCTGAGGTGTGTGATGTCTGCCATGTTTCGACGCAGGGGACACTTCATGGCCATGCCAATGTGATAGGTTCTGTGGATGGGACACATGTACCATTCATGCCACCATCATGTACTGAGCACATCTAACGTAACAGGAAGATGTATCATTCGCTCAACGTGATGGTGGTGTGTGGCCCATCCATAGACATCCTGGCCTTTTATTCTAACTTCCTGGAAGTGCCCATGACTCTTATGTCATCCATCAAACTGGGATATGGCATAGACTAAAAGAGCTGGAAGGACGTGATGCGTGGATTCTGGGTGACTCTGGTTACCCATGCACGCCCTGGCTCCTAACTCCTTACAGCTCACCCACACCAGGCCCACAGGAGTCATAAAATGCGGCCCGTGTCGCACCATTGGCCTCCTAAAGGGCCGATTCCGTCTGCTCCATCGCACTGGTGGCGACCTCCAGTGTGCGCCTGACATGGTGGCAAAGATTGTGGGGTTGTGTTGTTTGCTACACAACATTGCTGTAATGAGGGGGGGTCCCCTTCCCCGAGGAGGAAGTCCAACCACCTGAGCCACACGGTATTGTCCCCTGCCACACCCCGCAAAATGTGCGTGGCTACATCCTACGCAACTCTGTAGTGGCAGGATTCTTCAGGTTGGTTTCGCATTATACTTTTTCATACCATGTATGGCTACTATACTGAAATTTCCACAAAATAGTGGATTTGTTAGCATCTAAATGTGTGACCAACAATTTCACAGTTTAAATGGTGATATGTGTAATTTGGTGTAAGGATATGTGTGTTATGTTTTAGTGGTTGAATGTGAGAAATGCGTTAACTATAATGTTTGTGACTGATTTATATATTAATATTCTTGTAGCTGAGGTGACAAACCCGGGCTGGTGAGTTATACTGTACTTCAATAAGGCGTCTATACATTTATTTGGCTTGAATTATAACACACCCTTTAAGCTAGCTTAACTAAAAATAGCTCACGCTGACACAATAAAGACACGGACACCAAAACAATTAGATTTAAAGGTCATATGTATATTTATTATGTGGTATGACCCTTCTTCGTAAAGGGCTGGCAATAAGGCGCCACGGATGCCCAGCTCTAGTCAAATCAAAAAATGTCGGCGACTTAAATGCCCCAACTGACTGATCTTAACATGGGGACGACTGAGCCGCCCCATCCGACTAAGGCACAACCTGACGCTGGGAAGTCTCACCACCCCTTCTCTGGCCGGTGTGGACACACCCTGACGAAGTGCCCACAGCACCCCCCCCCCACAAAGGCAGGACACCCGCCACCTTTCCAAGGGGCAGTGCCTTCCAGCTCCCTCTCATGCCACAAGTGACCGCTGGACCGTGACGCCCCCACAGTTCTGATAATGGTAAATGTACCAATGAATGGACTATAAATTGAGATGCCAAGGGCAAGGGAAGGTGGGTGGGGCTGAAAGACTTCTGCAAGAGGAAGTACTTCCTGTAAGGACCTGCCTATATACCCCCTCCTAAGCTCACGCCCCTAAGTTCACCCAAAGACTAACCACAAAACTAAAACTAACTTTAGATAATTAGCAGTCTTTAACTCTTTCCTGCCAACCCAAAAAATGTAAGCCTCTTAAGTACGCTCTGTCTTAGGCAGCCACCGCTTAATCTTAACAAAAGTTTCTTTTTTTGCATATAACAATGTTTGTCATCGGTTGCTGAATGTACTGTTGGTGTGTATGTAAATCTGATCAAATAAGGGCCTATGGTAAAGATTTAGGCAAAACATGTTATCTGTAGTTAAAATATTATGTAATGTTTGTGAATGGTTTTCATTGTAATGAACAAGTTTTGCTAGATACCTAAACGCATATACACCATAGTTGAGCAGCCACAAAGAAAACCGATGGCTGAATAAGCTGGAGGTAACATAAACTACCGAAGGAGTCTGAGATGCCTGCACTTTGGTTGTGGTTTGTGTTTAGGCTATGATGCTGCGGCTATAGCCAATTAGGGAGTAGGGAGGAGTTTCCTGTGTAGGAATAGCCAGAGAGTCAGGTGATCTGTACTCTGGTCCGATTTTCCAAGGAGCAGGTTGGTTTCAGACTCTCTCCTGTACTTATTCCTCTTTCTTCGCTACTTATTCCTCTGCTGTCAAACATACTTCTCTATCATTTCCTTTTGCACCTACCTCTCTCTCTCTTTCATTCCGGCTGCTCCTTGGGGGATTTGGGCCAGATAGTGTAGCGCTGCTGCTGCCCGGCCTAGCCATGCCGCGCCCGCGGAGAACCATCCACCCTCCCTCCCGTTTTGCACAGCCCGACTCCCCCTCTGCTCCCCCAACGGCCAGCGTCACGCAGGCCGGGCGGGGAGGCAGAGCGGCGGCGAGAGCGGGTACACTGCGGCGGGGCGCGAGGTCCGCGTCATCGGCTGATGACGCGGTGGCGCGCGGCGCCAGGCCGCAAGCTAACAGAGCGAGTAGCGCTCCCGCCCGGGGTAGCGGAGGCACCCCCGGCGGAGGTAGTCAGTGGGGCAGGCGCACGCGGTCCCAGGGTCCCGCAGCAGCAGGCACAGGTGCATCCGCGCCTGTCCAAGATGGCCGCCGGACGCGAGCTGCGGGTTCTGGGACACAGCCCAGGGATTCTGCTGCCCAGCCAGCCCAGCCTACTTTGCCCACGCAGGGCCACCCCTCCACGGGGTCCCCCATGACTCCCTTAAGGAGGGCAAGGAGCAGGTGGCTCTCTAGGGCGCGCTTGCTATCCCAGCGCGTCAGGCTCTCACAGGCAGCGCAGGCTATTTCAGCCACGGCTGCAGAGACAGTGTCCCCTGGAGTTGCGCAGGCACCCTCCACAGAGGTGGATATGGCGGTGGTCGGCAGCTGGTAGCGATGCTGACGCCGCGGGCGGGTCAGCAACCTGTACAGTCAGGGCCTGGGAATCAATCTACTGCTGTCCTCCCTTCTGTTCTTTCTAACCGGGACCCTGCGGCGCACGTGCTGGCAGCTCTGGGCACGCCTTTCGCGAGGATGGCTTCCACACCACAAAGGGACACAGTCTTGCCGACACCGTCGCAGCACCAGGCAGAAGGGGCCATTGCCGGGCCGTCAGAGGTGGCTGGTCCTTCCGGAACAGCAGGTGCGGCTAGGGTCAGGTGGGTCAGCCAGAGCACGCAAGAAGCGCAGGCGCAGGTATTCCCGTACATCCTCCTCCTCGGGGTCAGAGTCGGTGACCTCCGGCGAGGAGGGGGGACGCAGATCCAGGCACAGGCGCAGACGCTCTAGGAGACACCGGAGGCGCTCGCAGTCCTCCAGTGGCGACTCGGGCTCCCCGTTGTTCCCTAGGGGGCAGGTGGTCCACTGCGAGAATACGGCAGTACTAAGAGGCCTCAGGCGCAGCGTAAGGGATAGGATAAGGGAGGGCAGATACGTCAGCTTCTTTACCATGACTGCGCAAGATGAGAAGGACTATCGCGAGGCGAAGCGTAAAGGGGGGATTGGCGAGGTGGCCTACTGCACGTATCAGAGATGGCAAGTGGGGCTGTTCATGTTTGCTGCATGCTACTTGGAGACCAGACCCCAGGAGCATATGAATGTTATTAGATACATCCATATGATGCACGCCATGTATATGGACGACGGCGAGAACGTCTGGCAGGCTTATGACGAGCAATTCCGACGGAAGCAGTCGGGTTGTGAGATCATGGCCCTTGGCGCTAAGGATGTCGAGGTGTGGATGGGTAAGAAACCGTCGGTTTCGACCTCCGCCACCCCGGCTCCGGCGGCCCCTACACCTGCGTCAGCCCCGCGCAGGGCCCCCTCGTCCTTTCGTGGGGGCTCTGGAGGGGGGCAGTCGGCGGGCAGATGTTTCGCTTACAACGGGGCAGGATGCGCAGCGGGTTCCCGCTGTAAGTTTCGTCACCAATGCTCAAAGTGCTGGGGAGGACACCCGGTTAAGGAGTGCACGCGTGGCAAGCAGGCTGGGGGGGCGCCCAGGCAAAATGCCGGGGCCAACCCAGCCCCTGCTCCTCCTCAGTAAGGCCCCGTCTCCAGTGAGGGGCGACCGCCTAGCCAGTTGGCTGGGGCGTTATCCCCTCCGGGAGGAAGCGCGGTTTCTGGCCGCGGGTTTCTCGCAAGGATTCCTCCTCCCCATTCAAGGGGAGGTGGCGTCCGGGTCTCCGAGAAACCTGAAGTCAGCAATCGACATGCCTCAGGTCGTCCTGGAGAAGGTCGAGAAGGAGGTAAACTTGGGCAGGATGGTGGGCCCATTTCCTGAACCTCCGGTTCAGGGTTTGGTGCTGTCACCTATTGGAGTGGTCCCCAAGAAAGAGACAGGCAAGTTTCGCTTGATACAGCATCTGTCCCACCCACCTGGATTGTCCGTGAATGATGCAATTCCTATGGAGTTGTGTCACGTACGGTACCAATCCTTTGAGGAGGCTCTGGCTATTGTGCGCGGCTTCGGGGGGCGGGCCCTTCTAGGCAAGGTTGACATTGACTCGGCATTCCGACTGCTGCCCCTGCACCCGGAATCCTTTAGGTTCATGGGGTTTAGGCTGCCTTCAGGTTATTATGTAGACCGTTGCTTGCCTATGGGCTGCTCCGTGTCCTGCGCATATTTCGAGTGTTTTAGCAGCTTCCTGCATTGGTGCGTCACGGAGTATACGGGCGAGCCGGGGGTCGCCCATTATCTGGACGACTTCCTGTGCGTAGGCCTGGCTGATTCCCCGCGTTGCGGGGCTCTCCTGAACGCAATGCAGCAGCTGTTCTTACATTTCGGAGTCCCAGTCGCGGCGGACAAGACAGAGGGGCCGACTGAGTGCCTTTCATTCTTGGGCATCGAGATTGACACGCGGGCCGGGTGCTGCAGGTTGCCCCTTGATAAGCTTGCACGGCTGCAAGGGGCGATCTCCCAGTCCCTGGCCTCCGGCAAACTCCGGGTACGCCAGCTACAGTCCCTGCTGGGCCTGTTTCACTTCTCCTGCCGGGTTATCCCCATGGGGAGGGTTTTCTGTCGAAAACTGGAACTGGCCATGGCAGGTCCAAATAGGCCCCAATTCTTCGTCCGCCTGAATGCGGAACTCAAACGGGATCTTAGAGTTTGGGAAGTTTTCCTCCGCGACTTCAACGGTGTGTTGCTGTGGCCTAGCCCTCCGCGGTACAGCGGCGACTTGCAGCTATACACCGATGCGGCGGGGGGAGTCGGCTTTGGAGCCTTCCTGCAGGGCTCTTGGTGCGCTGAGACCTGGCCGGAGGAATGGGCTCTGGAAGGGCTCACCAGGAACATGCTTCTGCTGGAGCTGTTCCCTATTGTGGTGGCCCTGGAACTGTGGGGCGACCGCCTACGTGATGCCTGCATCACCTTCTGGTGTGATAACCTGGGGGTGGTGCAGGCCATCAACAGACAGAGCTCTTCTTCTCTGCCTGTTGTGCGCTTGCTCTCTCGCCTTGTATTGGTTTGTCTGCGGCTTAACCTGCATTTTGTGGCCAGGCACGTTCCCGGGGTGGACAACTCGGTGGCCGACGCCCTGTCCAGGCGTGACTGGGCTAGGTTCCGGTCCCTAGCTCCGGGAGCGGATTTGGTTGGTGAGCCGTGTCCTCCTTATGTTTGGCAGGTCATCAGGCCGACATGGAGGAACTAGCCATGCGGGCTATTGCTCCCAGGACGCTGCGTTGTTACCAAGCTGGCTGGCTGGAATGGGAACAATTCAGAATGTCCGCGTCACAACAAGGTAAGGCCCCTGGCGACGCCATGCTGGCGTTTGTGTGGAGTTTGTACTCCGGAGGGCGGACTGTGTCAGCCGTGAGACGGCTGTTGGCCGGCGTGTCGTTCTTCTCATCGCTGTATGGGAGATCGGACCCCGGTCGGTCTTTTCTTGTGTCTCGGGCCCTGAGGGGCTGGCGGCGCGCTTCCCCTGTGGCTCCAGATAGCAGAAGGCCCATTGACGTGTCCCTGCTGCCTCCCTTATTGGGGGCAGTTTGGGATGTATGTCACTCTGAGTATGAGGTCCGACTGTTTCGCTTGGCATATGCCATGGCATTCCATGGAGCTTTCAGGGTCGGCGAGCTGGTAGCCCCATCGAGGCATCGACCTTCTCCTCTGTTGTTAGAGGATGTATTGATACAGGGCGATTTGGTTTGGTGCCGGGTAAGACGTTCCAAGACGGATCAGACTGGGAGAGGCCAATGGCTGTCATTGCAACCGTGCCCGGTGGAAGGGATTTGCCCAGTGGCGATGGCAAGCGCCTACGCCCTGCTGCGTCCTGACCGCCCCGGGGCATGGTTAATGCATGCAGACGGCTCTTCATTGACAAAATACCAGTTCTGCCATGTTTTGCGACGTGCCCTGGGATCTCTTGGCCTGGATCCAAGGGAGTTTGGCACACACTCCTTTCGGATCGGGGCGGCCACATCTGCTGCTGCTGGGGGTCAATCCGACGCAGATATACAGTCTCTGGGTCGATGGCGCTCGGTAGCGTTCCGCAGATACATTCGGCCTGGTCTGTCTCTCCATCTGCAAGACCATAATCGACTGGACGCATAAGTACTCGTCTCACTTTAGCGGGAGTCTTGAGGTGGTCCACTTTCCCCCGGGGGCACAATTCGGCTTAATTCCAATCTGACATGGCGTCCTGGTTAGTTTACTCCGGGGGTTTTCTGTGCAGTGTGCCTCAAGGTCTGGTCGGTTACGGTTTACTTTATCTTTGCCTTCTCCAGTGTGGTTGGTCTGTCAAGTGAGGTGTGATTTTGATGGCATGTGTCCTAACCTGTTTACATCTTTCAGGTCGCAGGGACTCCAAGACGGTGTGGGTGATGGGACACTCTTTTGTCCATTGGGCATCGATGGCATGTGGCAGTTTGAATGACAATATGCGAGTGAAAGCTCAGAAAGTGCGATGGTTGGGTGTGCGAGGCATGCGCTGGGGAGCGCTACAGGGTCTGTTGCTAAGGTCGGTGCGGGACTTTGGAGTCCCTGAGGTGCTAATCTTGCACCTGGGCGGAAACGATCTAGGCCAATGCACCGCCTTAGAACTGCGGTCGATTATCATCAGAGACCTGCATATTGTGGCTCAGGCGCTCCCTTGCTGCCAACTGATTTGGTCCTCAATGATTCCTAGGCGAGTCTGGAGGAATGCTAGGTCAGGGCCCCGCTTGGATAGCGCACGGAGGAAGGTCAATGCTGCGGTGCAGCGATACCTGTTGGCTAATAGGGGGGGGGTCATCAGGCATGACTCCATCACCTATAAGCGGGGTTCCCTGTATAGGCCGGACGGTGTCCATCTGAGTCCTGAGGGAATGGCCATATTCCTGGACGATTTGTTTAGAGGTTTTAGTTGATGTGTTGTTGTTTAGTAAGTGCTGAGCGTTTAGGGTGGCGGTGCTGCAGCCTAAGGCTTGGCTTGTGGCGGTAAAGAACGGTCCTTGTTCAAATGAAGTGTTATGAGGATAGTGGGGTGCGCCCTCCCGTCAATGATACGCTTGTAGCCCATGCCCCTTGGACAGGGGTGGGATGCACCACTTGCCCGAGTGGGTAGCGTGGGAGAGTTGAACACCAATGATGTGTGAATGGTGTGATGTCATCTTACCCCTCTTTTCTCTATGACCGTTCTTTAGGGCTGCCACCCTCTTCTATAGATTAATATATATAGTTGTCAATTAATAAATTTGACATTCATTATTTGAAACGCCAGCACTTGTGTCTGTCTCTTTATTTGTAGTGTTAAGTTAGATAAGTTTAGATAAGTTATTAAAGTGTTATGGCATAAAGATTGCCGATGGTACGTTTAAGAAAACCGATGGCTGAATAAGCTGGAGGTAACATAAACTACCGAAGGAGTCTGAGATGCCTGCACTTTGGTTGTGGTTTGTGTTTAGGCTATGATGCTGCGGCTATAGCCAATTAGGGAGTAGGGAGGAGTTTCCTGTGTAGGAATAGCCAGAGAGTCAGGTGATCTGCAGTCTGGTCCGATTTTCCACACCCTCCCTCCCTATTTTTCTATCCTTTCTTGGCGGCGGTAAAGAACGGTCCTTGTTCAAATGAAGTGTTATGAGGATAGTGGGGTGCGCTCTCCCGTCAATGATACGCTTGTAGCCCATGCCCCTTGGACAGGGGTGGGATGCACCACTTGCCCGAGTGGGTAGCGTGGGAGAGTTGAACACCAATGATGTGTGAATGGTGTGATGTCATCTTACCCCTCTTTTCTCTATGACCGTTCTTTAGGGCCGCCACCCTCTTCTATAGATTAATATATATAGTTGTCAATTAATAAATTTGACATTCATTATTTGAAACGCCAGCACTTGTGTCTGTCTCTTTATTTGTAGTGTTAAGTTAGATAAGTTTAGATAAGTTATTAAAGTGTTATGGCATAAAGATTGCCAATGGTACGTTTAATGCACGTACATGTTTGCCTCTGTACAGTAAGATATTGGCGCATACATGCATGCATACTGTACATATTGTTCAAATAATTTTTATGGATAAAGTTCAAAATGACAGATAACCAACCAATCAGAGTGCATCATAGTTAATATATAGATATGGCTTTCTTTGGTGCGCCATTGCCAAGATGAGAGCTGCTGGATTTACATAGAGAGAGCTGCGTGTCCTTACAGAAGTAATGGACAAGAGGGTGGGGCACGCAGCTCCATACATATCTAATGCTGCTAAACACGCAGCGTACAGAGAGGTGCATGGAAAAATTCACAGGAAGACGGGATCGAGGAGGACCATCCTGCAGCTTGAGAGGCACTGGTCAGACCTGCGGAGGAGGCAGCCCGCCCTCCTTGAACTGTTGCGGAGGAGTATCAGGCGCAGTAAGTTGCAAATAAAAACATTACCCTGTTTAGGTTAAGTTTGCATGCCAAAAGTAGCACACACATCTCTTCGGATCAGTCTCCCCTCCTCTAATAGTCACCTCTACAAGGTTCAGAGACCAGACCGACTCCATCTTACTGTAGCAGACAATGGCAGCCTCATCCTCAGCGGAGTTACAGAAGAAACTGGGAGAAACACCAGATTCTACAGTTCCTTTTCTTACACTACACTCCGCCCCAGTTTTCCTCAGTGTCCCTGTCATATAAAGGACATGCCCTCTTTTGTGTGGTCAGGCCCCATTATCAGCGCTGCAGTACTTCCTAGGATGAACACTAACTCCCTTTCAAATTCACATACCCTACTTCATCACCCCCACTTTTGGGAGATAATGTGGGATGCAAATGTAGTTTTTGAATATGGTGGGTCAAGAGCAGTGAGACAAAGCGCCTTTAGTCGCCACAGCTGCCTCTGCTTGTGACATCATCATGACATCGCAATGATGGGGCAGGGCTGCCATGACCACAGAGAAGATCTATGCAAATCTAAGTTACATGATTTTCCCACATACAGCTTCCCTCACACGCGTGTATTTTGTCCATTAATAATTTCTCTGGCGTTTCTGCTTAATCTTGAAATCCTCAATTTCTAAGAAAGCTTGGCTGGAATATGACGGGCGCCCGGAGTGACTGACGTACGCTGTCTTTGCCGACAATGTAACTGCCTGTGACACTACCATACGCCTCCTCGTTACTCTTCCCTGCCGATGAGTGCTTGTACCTAACAAATTGATCACATCTGTCGGCCTGATAGAAATGTCTGCTGGAGATTTCCCCTCGTTCTCCGGAAAACTTCACATGAGGACGTGTTCGGACCGAAAGATTGAGAATGTTATGACATACAAGAATGGATGTTTCTCATTAGCAATATCATTATATTGGCGCTTCCAGATAGCGGGTTTTACAGCAAGCTGGAAAATTGTGGAGAAACCTCTTTCCCTAAACACATTTTTTCAGGTGGATACAGAAATTAACCCCTTACATTTGTAAGGGTGTCTCCTTACACCCCTCAGGGGGTCATTATGATTGACACCGTAAGCTGTGAATCAGAATTTTCCGCTTCTCTAAGTAACCAATCAACTACTGTCATTTATTTAGCACAGGCTTTGAAATGACAGTTAGGAGCTGCCCAGATGCTAAGGGCAACTACTCCAGTTTATGTCTTTCCTAGGCTTGATGCATTTGCTATAATAGTCATGGAAATATGAATGCATACAATAAACTCCTTGGCCAGGACAAATATTAATTTCTAGAATAATAACAGAGATATTCTATAATTTAGTTCAAGTTTCGGCATAAGTAGAGCCAGGGGAGGAACAGTGCGTTGTCAGACCCCATCGTAACATTTGGGAAGGGGCTTGCTGCACTAGCCAATTGCGCACACCACCCTGCTCTCTGTCTCCACCGGCGGTAACCCCCACCGGCGGTAAGGTGTGGCATTTCATGTCAGCAATAACTCACATGTGTAAGTCTATTTAACAAGCACCATGGTGGTACATGGGCAGCTGCAATACATAAAGGGGTCTGTGCACTAAGCTTTGGTGAGAGATAAAGTGGATGAAGATAAAGGCCAAAATTTACTAAGATTTCACATGGGATGTTGCTATGGGCAACTAATAACAATCTTGAGTGAGCGGTATAAGTCCACTCATATTTGTTTCACCCGCAGTGTGCGTCAGGCAGTGACCTCATGGACCAGAAGCTGGCAGACCCCGTGGGCATCTCATCGCACAGCACACATAAAGTCTATGCAGCCTGCAAATCGCATGCAAATCGCATACAATTTCATCGCATGCCATGCGATCAAGTTCAAAACGCACGGGAATATTGTACCATATATGGGCACCTTTACCTGTTCATCTTCCAACAGCATCTCCTCCACCCCAGCCATAGGCTGGAGCTTAGGTCTGGGCTAGATGGAGACCAAGGATATATATCAGAAACAGAGGCAGATTTTCCACAAGGTACTTGCCTAGGGCCTAGCAGGTCCCAAGGGGCCCCATAAATATATCCTGGCCATCCAAAACATTGCCAAATGACTATTGTGCGGCAACCGTGTCACATGACTTCATATGGACCGGCCCACACTCCCAAAATCCATTTGATAGGATACAAAATATTTGGTCTCATCCAGGTAATATGCCTAATAATCAAACTCGATTTCCACTTGGATTGTGAAATAAGAAGTCCGTTTCAAAGGTAAAAAAATCATTTTATTTGACATGTCAACATTTTGAATGTCATCATTTTGGCTGTGTTTGCATTTTGGCCATGTCAGCATAATGAATGTCGGCATTTTCATCGTGACGGTATTTTGACTGTCTGTAAATTGACTGCATCCCCCTCTGACAGGCACTAGAGGACCAGTAGGACGTGTAGCATCTGTCTCCTCTTAGAAGGTGGCCATTTTTGAACGGACATTTTCAGCACATTTCCATTCGGACAGGTACACCGCGTGAAGCCTGTTTTACACAGGCGCCGGTGCCCCCAAGCCACCGCTTGGCCTGCAGGGGTTATTACTACACCACTGCTTATACAGATAGAGCAGCTCTCAATTGATTTGCCAATCGCCACCCCCCGCTAGCCGCCATCCTCCAACAGAAGGGGGCATTCATGCTCGAGACCCTCCGCCCATCTGCCCTGCTCCCTGCCCATCTGCAGCAGCCTACCCTCGCTCCCTGCCCATCTCTCTGAAGCGGAGACGAGCAGGGAAGCCCCCGATCACCGCTCCCCACTCCATCTGTAGATGTAAGTGTATTATAGGGTGGTTTTGTCTTTAAAAAATTGTCTCTTTTAGACATCTGGCAGACCCACTGGGAACTCGCCAATGCCTGCAAGTAACAGGTCATTACATTTACCCCCTAGAGTATAATGTCTTCATGTCAACATCCAATCACTACAAAACTAACGTATTATGCTAATGTGAGAAATAACATGTTATTACTAAAGTCAAAGGTTATTCAAATGTAGCTTCACAGGTGCCCTAATGTTACACCTAAAATGTCTGCAGAGATGACCTAGAAGGGCAGAAGTCCCATAATTGGCCATTTACCACAAAGCCACAGAGGGCACTCCGCAGTACAAAGGGAAGATCAAAGGATCCCACGGCCCTTGTTCCCAGCGGCTATTTAAGAAGAGAACATGTTGCGCCACATGTATCTTATCAAAGGATGAGATTCAAAAGCCTCCAAACACTTTCCATCCATACACTTACCATCCATACCATTACCATTCTCTGGGTTTTGTTTTTTGTTAGATTGTATTACTATTAAATTTTACTGCTGCAAAAGTAACATCATTATTGTATAGTATAGTTTGGGTGAAATCGCACCGAAATTAAATGGAGAAACACAAAAATGTTACATACTAAAATCAATGCTGCAAAACGGACGAATCAGATAACATATAGCATTTATTAAATAATTGTAGCAAATAAATGTAATAATGCGCACTTATAAATAGATTTAAAAAGTCACAAGCAAGCCTCGGTTCATATTCACGTCTCTCAGTCGGCCCCATTCAGGCCGTATCGCACGGCTGCAAATGTGCATGGAAGCCGATTATCGATACATTGCGCATGAATACTGTTTGCAAAACACACGTGTAAAGCCGTTCTGTGATGGAAGCTGCTACTGATTCCATTCTCAAGCTGTACGCAAGATGATTGGCAGGAAGTAGGCGCCTGGGGGCGGAGACTGGACATTGATTGAGAGTGCTAAGGAATACGCAGGCGTGCCAGGAAATTCAGAATCCCAACAGTAGAATGTCGATATGGGTCATCATATCAACAGGCATCATTCTGACATCCTCAAATCGGTATATAGTCAGATAGTCAGCAATCATTCAGAATGTCAACAGCAGAATATAAATGGGTTCTGATCATCAACATGGACATTACGATGGCAACCAATTTGTCAACATGCCCTTAGGCTGACATGGTTAAAATGTCCACATGTTCAGAATGTTGACATTGAACATGCCGACATCAAAATGATGACATGGGGGTTTTTAGGGTGTTGTATGCTGGCCCAACAGTCGGGATTCCAACAGTCAGTATGCTGACATCGGAATCCCAACTGCTGCGCTTGCCACAGATTTTATTCTCCCTCTATGGGGGTCGTCATCCGGCACCTACAGTCAGTGCGGTCGTGGGGAGGCGCTGAGTAGGGGTGGGCGCTGGGGGTCTGTGGGGCTATCGATGTGCTGCACTGCCTTCTGGTGCTGCTTACCGTTGCCACCGCCGCCGGGTGTATGGCCGGAAGTCGGAGCCCGCAGATCTACTAGTTTGCGGTCCCGGCTCTCCTGGCTGGCTTCTGCAGTGCTAATGAAAAAACAGCTCACACAAAATGTCTGCCCCCGTAACAGCAGATACTTTTTGAGGACGCTGGGGGCGGACATTTTGTGTGAGCTATTTTCTCAAAAGTACTGCAGGATCCAGCCAGAAGGAGAGACAAAATTTATGGCGGGGGGTGCTATTTTTATAGTTACGCTACTGCCTACAGTATAGATAGATAGACAGATAGATAGATACAAAGATAGATAGATAGATAGATAGATAGATAGATAGATAGATAGATAGATAGATAGATAGGCAAAATGTAATCAGATGTAGTTATTAGTTGCAGAGTGACATAATGCTTTCACTCGGTATCCTGAGAGCCAGTTCCCCAATTTCATGAGATGACAGTTTCTGGCTGTTATAGCTACACACCGCTTTGCAACAGTGTATCCATTACTTCTGTGAGTCAATGTATCTGTGTGTAAATCTTCAGTCTATTCAGTTGCATTGCCAATTACAATATAATTTTGGTATTGTCCCTACAGTTAGCAACAGCACCGTAAATACTATTATATAGAAACATAGAAACATAGAATTTGACGGCAGATAAGAACCACTTGGCCCATCTAGTCTGCCCCTTTTTTAAACATGTTACCTCAAACCATATTTGATCCTTATTTCTTTGTAAGGATATCAATATGCCTATCCCAAGCATGTTAAATTGTACTACTGTATTTGTCTCTACCACCTCTGATGGGAGGCTATTCCACTTATCTACTACCCTTTCTGTGAAGTAATTATTCCTTACATTTCCCCTGAATCTTCCTCCCTCTAGTGTCAGTGCATGTCCTCGTGTTCTGCAGCACCTCTTCCTGTGAAGAATGTCTCCCACCTGTACCTTCCTCCCCCCAGTGTCAGTGCATGTCCTTGTGTTCTGCTGCTCCTCTTCCTGTGACTAATGTCTCCCACCTGTACCTTCCTCCCTCTAGTGTCAGTGCATGTCCTCGTGTTCTGCTGCTCCTCTTTCTGTGACTAATGTCTCTCACCTGTACCTTCCTCCCCCTAGTTTCAGTGCATGTCCTCGTGTTCTGTTGCTCCTCTTCCTGTGAAGAATGTCTCCCACCTGTACCTTCCTCCCCCAGTGTCAGTGCATGTCCTCGTGTTCTGCTGCTCCTCTTCCTGTGAAGAATGTCTCCCACCTGTACCTTCCTCTCTCTAGTGTCAGTGCATGTCCTCGTGTTCTGCTGCTCCTCTTCCTGTGAAGAATGTCTCCCACCTGTACCTTCCTCCCCCAGTGTCAGTGCATGTCCTCGTGTTCTGCTGCACCTCTTCCTGTGAGGAATGTCTCCCACCTGTACCTTCCTCCCTCTAGTGTCAGTGCATGTCCTCGTGTTCTGCTGCTCCTCTTCCTGTGACTAATGTCTCCCATCTGTACCTTCCTCCCCCTAGTGTCAGTGCATGTCCCCGTGTTCTGCTGCTCCTCTTCCTGTGAAGAATGTCTCCCACCTGTACCTTCCTCCCCCAGTGCCAGTGCATGTCCTCGTGTTCTGCTGATCCTCTTCCTGTGAAGAATGTCTCCCACCTGTACCTTCCTCCCTCTAGTGTCAGTGCATGTCCTCGTGTTCTGCTGCTCCTCTTCCTGTGAGTAATGTCTCCCACCTGCACCTTCCTCCCTCTAGTGTCGGTGCATGTCCTTGTGTTCTGCTGCTCCTCTTCTTGTGAAGAATGTCTCCCTCCTGTACCTTCCTCCCTCTAGTGTCAATGCATGTCCTCGTGTTCTGCTGCTCCTCTTCCTGTGAGGAATGTCTCCCACCTGTACCTTCCTCCCTCTAGTGTCAGTGCATGTCCTCGTATTCTGCTGCTCCTCTTCCTGTGACTAATGTCTCCCACCTGTACCTTCCTCCCCCAGTGTCAGTGCATGTCCTCATGTTCTGCTGCTCCTCTTCCTGTGATGAATGTCTCCCACCTGTACCTTCCTCCCCCTAGTGTCAGTGCATGTCCTCGTGTTCTGCTGCTCCTCTTCCTGTGATGAATGTCTCCCACCTGTACCTTCCTCCCCCTAGTGCCAGTGCATGTCCTCGTGTTCTGCTGCTCCTCTTCCTGTGACGAATGTCTCCCACTTGTACCTTCCTCCCCCCTAGTGTCAGTGCATGTCCTCGTGTTCTGCTGCTCCTTTTTCTGTGAAGAATGTCTCCCACCTGTACCTTCCTCCCTCTAGTGTCAGTGCATGTCCTTGTGTTCTGCTGCTCCTATTCCTGTGACTAATGTCTCCCACCTGTACCTTCCTCCCTCTAGTGTCAGTGCATGTCCTTGTGTTCTGCTGCTCCTCTTCCTGTGACTAATGTCTCCCACCTGTACCTTCCTCCCTCTAGTGTCAGTGCATGTCCTCGTGTTCTGCTGCTCCTCTTCCTGTGAAGAATGTCTCCCACCTGTACCTTCCTCCCCCAGTGTCAGTGCATGTCCTCGTGTTCTGCTGCTCCTCTTCCTGTGAAGAATGTCTCCCACCTGTACCTTCCTCCCTCTAGTGTCAGTGCATGTCCTCGTGTTCTGCTGCTCCTCTTCCTGTGAAGAATGTCTCCCACCTGTACCTTCCTCCCCCTAGTGTCAGTGCATGTCATTGTGTTCTGCTGCTCCTCTTCCTGTGAAGAATGTCTCCCACCTGTAACTTGTTAAAACCCTTGATATATTTGAAAGTTTCTATCATGTCCCCCCTTTCCCTTCTCTGCTCTAAACTATACATATTAAGCTCTTTTAGTCTTTCCTGGTACGTTTTGTGATGTAGGCCATGAACCATTTTACACTGCAGAGGCATCTGGGCTCTGACTGAGAAAGCCGCCGAGTGGTACTAAAGGCGGAGAAACGCGTTTTGGAGTGAGCCCCATTGTGCCTGGTCCTGCAACTCTGCAATTGTATGCTGCATAGCGCTTCATGTGGATTACAAATACCCAATTGGGTGCTTTTAACAGGAGCAAGCTTTCCCTACACAAGAACTTCCGGATTAAAGATCTGGTAATTGGAGAGATTTACCCTTACTTCTTTCTTTCTTTCTATTGCTGATACCTCTCCCTATGCAACCAAGCATCTGACTTGCCTTCTTCATTGCTTTGTTACATTGCCTACCTGCCTTTAAGTCCCCTGAAATAGTGACACCTAGATCCCTCTCTTCCTCAGTAGTTTCCATTATAGTATTCCACATATAGGGCCTTATTTTGGTCTACTCTTTCTGACAAAATCCTTCTTAGATGGACAAAACCATGTGCACTGCAGGGGGGCATATGTAAAATGTGCAGAGAGAATTATATTTGGGTGAGTTATTTTGTTTCTGTGCAGGCTAAATACAGACTGCTTTATTTTTACACTGCAATATAGATCTCACTTTGAAGTAAAACCCCACCCAAATCTAATTCTCTCTGCACAAGTAACATCTGCCCCACCTGCAGTGCACATGGTTTTGTCCATCTAAGAAGGATTTTGTCAGAAAGAGTGAACCAAAATAAGGCCCAATGTGAGCAGTAATGTACACAGTGTTCTCCGTCCACTTACCCAAAGATATTTGTGCTGATTATGTGGCCGATTTGTATATAATTGTCAAAACATTTATAATATACCTGTTATTCGTCTATTCATTAAGGGGCCCACACATGGGGCGACGTTGCTGAGCAATCTGTGCAATGTAGATCACTCAGATCCCTCAGCAGGATCGCTCAGCACAAAGCACTGCACAGTCAGGGCTGTGTGCTGACGATCTGTCAGGGCCAGTGTTCTCTGGTGGGAACACTGGCCCTCACCGGCGATTAACTATCACTATGGCCACTACATATGGAGCGATGTAGGAGCACTGTGAGCGCTTGAAAAGTCTATCGATGGTCGACCATCGAATGATTGTGTTCCCACACGCAAGGCTGCTAATGGATGTTTATGCAAAGCTTCCAATCACAAGTGTGCAGGGAAATCGGTGTGCGAGGGGGGGGGGCAGGTGTTTCATTCGGACGGTTTAAATAACTCGCAAATCTCCTCGGGGAAGGGGTGGTACTGAATGATGCGATTTTCATCATTTAGCCCCACTCCCTCCCCAAAGGTCAGCAAATTCCATTATTTGACCGGCAGTGGGGGGTAGATCGGTGGCTGATGTGGGTTTCCCACCCTTCTGGGGGGCCGGGAGAGAAATTCGATTTTCGGGACCCTCTCAGCCATTCCAGGAGGGTAGACCTTTACTGTGTCGCTGCTTCTACCTGTGTTCTACCTTCATAGTGTTCTCTGTTGCTGAAGCAGGACGAAGTGACCTTGTCATGACATGAATCCTCTCTCATGACACAACATCGTATTACTGTAGATTAGGATCGGCCGGTTCAGTGCCTTGTTTTCCTTTTGTTATGTCATGTTGTCATTCTCTTCTGATCATTCCGGTAATTGGGAAAAGCAATTCAATTATGATAAATTGGAGTTTCCTGAAAATAACAGACACTCCTTCTAGGAACGCTCTCGTAATCGCTGGAATGTTTCAGGGAGAATGTTTTTCAAGGTAAGTTTTAGGAGTTTGGAAAATTAAAAGTAAACTTTGCATGGGGGTCCCACATTTACTAGTACTGAGCTGACATGGGGGACTTCTCACGTACGCTGTGTACAATGACCTCCCACTTGGAAGAAATATGGATTTAATTTCAACGCCAGAGCTCGTGGGATAGGAAGCCCATGTAATATATTCTGATAGAGCACAGGTGGCTTCTCCGCGGAGATCTCCTGGGGGCCACTTCTCACCTTCATCCCTTACCTAGTTTTAAATTAACTTTTATATTATATGGTCATGGCAGGTTGTATGTCAATGAAAGCAATATATTTCGCATGGCTGCTTTTTTTTTTTTTAGCAAATGGACAAAACAATGCTGCACTGCAGGTGGGGCAGATGTAACATGTGCAGAGAGAGTTAGATTTAAGTGGGGTATGTTCAAACTGAAATCTAAATTACAGTGTCAGAATAAAGAAGCCAGTATTTACGTTGCACAGAAACAAAATAACTCCCAAATAAATGTCCCAAATTTCGACGTAAGTCAGTATCAGTGTACAGCATCCTCTCTCTTGGCTCGCTGCTCACCTTAGCGGTGTCAACCTTTAGTGGTCAACCTAAGTATGTGGACCTTCATGGTGTTGACCTGTTAGTAAATTTACTAAAGCTTCTAAAAATTGGAAGTTTGTCGGAGCTAATTGGTTGCTACTTTATCACTCTCCAAGGTTTGGTAAATCTCCCCAATAAACCCTCGTATAATAGTTTGTAGGCTGTAGGCTTGTAGGCCGCTCTACTGTGCTGGTCTGGTTGTACTCAGGCGTGCTGTGTTACTGGTTTTATTCCCAAATCCAAAGCACAGCGGGATATGCTGGCTCCATATAAACACATGATAAAATGATATAATATGTACTGTAGTTAAATAATACATTGCACAACTAACAGTGGTGCAACTAGAAATGTCTCTCACACAAAACAAAAGGTACACTCACAAAACAACACCACATGTGCTGTACATCGCCATCACCTGCTGCCTGCAGCACTCTGCACAGGACACTATGGGGAGAGAATACCTGGTACAGGGGGCAGTGCGGCACCCGCTACAGCAGTGCACCCACTGCAGGGATTCGGTATGAAATCCCGACGGTCAAAATCCCGACAGTGTCAAAATCCCGAATGGGTCAAAAACCGTCAAGGACAAAATCACGACATTTAAAATCCCGACAAGGACAAAATTCCGACATTTAAAATCCCGACAAGGTCAAAATACCGACATATAGAATGTACAGTTGAAACAGTCAACATGACTTTCGGTCGACAGGTGGCGAGGTTGACATGGGTTTTTTAACTTTTTTTTTTACCCGAATGTCGACACAGTCGACATGGACACAGTTGGAAGTGAACTGCAGCCCCTCGCATAGCTCGCTTCGCTCGGCAAACTATTTTAGTCTCCCACCACGCCCTAGTGGAGGGTAGGGCATGAAATACCGCCTGTCGGCACATGTCAGGTAAAAAACCAGTGATAAAACCCATGTCGACCTCGCGACCTGTCGACCGAAAGTCCTGTTGACTGTTTCACCTGTACATTCTATGTGTCGTATTTTGACCTTGTCAGGGTTTTAAATGTCGGGATTTTGTCCTTGTCGGGATTTTAAATGTCGGGATTTTGACCTTGTCGGGATTTTGTCCTTGTCGGTATTTTGACCCATTCGGGATTTTGACCCTGTCGGGATTTTGATGGTGGATTTTCACTGCATCCCCACTGCAGGGCATAGAGACATGCACTTCAGCAGCACACTGACCTTCCACAGGTGTCTGGAAGCAGCGGTCCGGCCTAGGGGGTGGGGGGACAACTCAATCTGACTCGTCACTACCCCCAAGCCACCGCGGGGTCTGCGGAGCGATTGTTATGCCACTGACCACTAATAACAATAGCATAGAGTAGAGGGAACACAATCTTTCCACCCAGGTTTAGGTAATGAAGTGGATGTAGTATGGGGCCGATTCAGGCACAAATTCGCCCCCTTATCCAATGTTTGGGTTTTGCGCATTTGCATGTACATTTATGCGCAAACCCCATTCGGGACAGAGCAGGGGAACGCCCAGCGTTTTATGTCCGTCACCATGAAAACACTGGGCTTTCCTCAGGGAATGCAGGCGGGCCGAAGCCTGCTCAGGGGAAGGCGGATGATGTCACATGACATCTGTGC
This sequence comes from Crinia signifera, assembly GCF_055691185.1. Lineage (NCBI taxonomy): Eukaryota > Metazoa > Chordata > Amphibia > Anura > Myobatrachidae > Crinia > Crinia signifera. Next base: position 21,774,749 of record NC_139221.1, on the reverse strand, counting down.
CCGCCCCCTTTACTGGCAATCTCCGTGCGAAATAAAAATCAGTGTTCACTGACTTTTATTTAAAAAATAATAATTTGGCGGTCAGCGACCGTCTGGCTAGGCCGCGAATATACACTGACTAGCGAGTGGGTCTGAATCAGGCGCTATGTGCAGTAGTCACTAGCTGTGAAAATGGGTCATTTGCAAGCTTAGTAATACCCCACCGGCCTGGCTATTACTGGTAGATCAGGTATTTACTGGGAGAATTTGCATACGTTAAACATTTCCTCAATTATGAGAAAACGTTTTCCACAAAGACATCCGTACGTTCTGCAGCATCGGATTATAAAGGGGCTGCACCATTATGGATCACACACGTCTACTTGTCAACTGCCTAAGATAAGAGGTCATTTCCATTGGGGCCCAATTACTATGCAAGGCTAAAGTCAGGATTTGGGCAAGGCTCTGGTTTCAGTGGTACATGCCAGGGGGCACTGGTGGATGATTCTGAGTACCCCCTTATGGTCAACAGCCAGAGCCCAGCTCCCAATTGGCATATGAAGTAACATATATCGTAGCTTTGTCCTTCACATACACCCCCAAACCCTTCCCCTCTTGAAAATCTTACATTTGCCCCTGGGATGGGACAGACAATGAAGCAGATGTACTAAGCTTTGGTGAGAGATAAAGTTGAGAAAGATAAAGTAACAACCAATCAGCACCTGTCTTTTTTTTTTAAACGGCAGCTGATTGGCTGGTTCTTTATCTCCCTTTATTTACAGTATCGCTCTCCATGGTCACTTTGTATGACAGATTGAGGTATTTCACCACTATCTCTGCCTCTTCCACTCATTGCCTTGACATCATTTACGTTGCTTGGCCCTCAGGTACTTAGCCCTTACTCATCAGCCTTACGATGCTTAGGTCCCCTGACACATTAGGAGTTGGTCCTCTGGATTTTTTAGTCTGTCAGTAGCACACTCACATTACCTGTTGTCATACCAGATTGTTACAGCACTATGCTTTGTATCTGTTTTGTCATCTGCTGTAATCTTGAGCTTGCTCATTTTTGCCCACCCTTGTCAGCGCCTGTCCTGACCACAGTTGACCCCTACTATTTTTGCCTGTCACTTGCACTGATCTTACTGATAACTCCTGTCTGCCCCTGCCCTGACCGTAATGTAATCATGACAATTCTGTCTCTATTATTTCTCAAGACTAGATTAGCACAGTGTCAGGGGTAAATGCAGGATTTTTCTGTTATTATTAGTTGAAAATGAAATACATCCAACGATTAGGTCACTAAGGGCCTTATTCTAGTTCACTCTTAGAGGCAAATTCCTTCTTAGCTGGATAAAACCATGTGGACTGCAGGGGGGCAGATGTAACATGTGCAGAGAGAATTAGATTTGGGTGAGTTATTTTGTTTCTGTGCAGGGAAAATACTGACTGCTTTATTTTTACACTGCAATATAGATCTCACTTTGAAGAAAAACCCCACCCAAATCTAATTCTCTCTGCACATGTTACATCTGCCCCACCTGCAGTGCACATGGTTTTGTCCAGCTTAGAAGGAATTTGCCTCTAAGAGTGAACTAGAATAAGGCCCTAAGTGAACTCACAGTTTAAAACCTATATGGCTACTGGCTTCATCCACTTTCCTCAATTAATACCTTGAGATAAAACTGATCAGTCTAGTATTAAACTTAAGGTACCCCGCTGAAGTCTGAATAAAAGACGAAACGCATTGGGTAAAAAGTTGAAATGAAATTAAGAGTATGTATGTGTAAAAAAAAATAGGTTTTAATAAATATATTGTAAAGACTGGAAGGTATTCGGAACATATTAATAATATCAGTGGTTTAAGGAATAATCAATTAATCCCTTCTTAATAATCCCTTTTTTGAAAGTATATATGTATATATATGGTTGATGCCATGACCTGACGAAATTGCTGAAATAAAAGCAATGAAACGTTGTCCATACTGGATGGCCTGATCGTGTTTTTTTGACAAGACGCCTGGAGTGCTGCTGTTCCCCCCCCCCCCCCTGCCTTCTATTTATTTATTGGAGTGGGCACCCGGCGCAGACAAGCTAAATACAGGGAGAGCCGGATCAACCTCATTAAACTCTATATATATGTATATATATGTCGGCATGTAATCTCAACATTATACAATGGGGGTGTGGCCATAATTATGCACTCGTGCGTGCCAATGTACAGCCTCCTAAAGTGCACCCCGCCCTCTTTTTGCATCACACCAATTGGCCCCTTGCTTCGCCGAGCTGGCTGCTCTCTCTCTCGTAGAGGGCAGACAGAATGTCAAAAACCCTGGGATTCTTGGTACTCAGAAACCCCCCCCTGTGTGCACTACTGATGTGTGTGAAAGAGACCACCAGACATATGCTGTTCTATGATCTTTGGTGTAGATTCTGGTATGATTCATTCCTTGCTCAATAACCCAGGCTGAATAAGATATGTCGGATATACAGAACTACACACATGTACAGAAACTGATCCAGAACCACTGGCACTGGACTGACACTAGTAATGTATGGTTCCAGAGTAGGCTTCCTGCAGTATAATTATTATTGTGCAATACATGAAGCCCATATAGTAAGGAAATGTATAAACAGCTCAGGAATAATGAGAAAATGTCTAACATGCGTCTCGAAGTTTGCATTCAATTAGTAGCTAATTTCACACAGGATACCCAAACATCATTTAATTGTTTGTACAGTGTCCGGGGGGCTCTAATGCTAACCTGCGCTGAGTGATCCATTATTATATTTTTGCAGGATATATTAAAAATCTGCCCCCCTCCCGCTCCTTTCAGACATCTGTTCTGGAATTGCTTTATTTAATTTCCTTTTTCGCCCTTTCCAGCTTATCTTTGTCAACATTAGGACTGATAGGTTATAATGAAACTGCGCTGCCCTTCCCTGATTTGTGGAGATCGCGGTGTCATTCAGGATTAGCACCATATAAGTTACAGTCCAGGCACCGTGGAATCGTGTTTTGCCTCAGTCCAAATCCGGGAAGTTCTCCATACTCTTATTATTATCCAAAATAGACTGGCCGCGACTCAATGTTTAGCTAAGGAAAATTCATGTTTTATTAGAAAAGAATAGATTGGATGTCATCATTGGAAGTGCATTTTATATAGTGCAAGTGATCCCGATTGTCTGCTGCAGAGCTGATCCCAGTGTGATATTGGACTGATTGTATCAACGGCCATTTTGTAAATGATCAGCTGATGGTGAAATCTGCAAAATGGAACCTGTCCCCTCAGCTGTCTCCTAGTATCACACACAGTATTAGCTGTTCTGTTTTATCCCCTTTTACAGTACTGTGTTCAGACCGGAGGCTTCACATGCCGGGTGTGCAGATGGGGTGACCCAAGTGCCAACTTTTCTGCAGTGACAGGAGTTGGGTGCTGCAGTGCTAAATTGCATACCTCCCAACATGACTCGTTCCAGGAGGGACAAGCTCTGTTCCTGGACTCCCATGCCAGTGGCAGTTACAGGGCAGCACAGTCCAAAATTCAGATAGGGGAGCCCCACCAACTGCCACACCAAACACCACAGTCCAGGACTCACTGGCAGGTGTGGCTCCCCTATTTTAATTTTGAACAGTGGTGCAGTCCCACCGCTGCAACTGCCACTGCCAAGGAAGTCCAGGAACAGAGAATGTTGTCCCTCCTGGAATGGATCATTTTTGGAGGTATGGAAATTGCACTGATATGCAGCAGCAGATATCTTGGGGTTCTGTACACTGATATTTCTGACGCTGAGTCGCTGGGGGGCTCAATGGATGGCTGTGTGGCCGAGCGGCTGATCACATCACTGAGGCCGCAGCCATACTCACAGGCCCCCCAGATCGTCAGGGCCCATCGCAGCTGTCCCCTTTTTAACCCCCCTGTTGCTGGGCCAAGTTGGGGGGGTGTAATGCAGGATGCGCAATGAGTGTCACTGGGCTGCTAGCTCCCTTGGCATGCGTATTAAGGAAAATACATAGAGATGGTACTCTGGGCCTAATTTATATCCGTGTAGATTTCTGCAATGATGGGGCCATGAAATACCATGTAATTAATGCAAAGGAAGTGGGGGCATAATTATACCCTCCCAGGATTTGGGGTAGTCTCCTGCTGTTTCGGAAGTGTATGTGGCTCTCCCGCATCCTCTAGGGAGCCAGCAGGATGGTGCGGTAATAACCAGCAATTGCGGGAAGGGGACGGGGATAAATGCTGGTATTGTGCCATTTGGCTCCTCCCCCGCACGGCAAATCATGAGTATTTCTATGTGTTGCAGCGGGGCCTTATTTTAAAAAGTTCCACCCTGCCCCCGAAGTGACCACAGTGTCTCCCCTCCAGGCTTCTCTTAAAATGGTAACAAATTCACACAACAGAAATACAATCTTGTTTTTCTGTTGTGTGTATTTGTTACCATTTTAAAAAAGAACAAAAAATTAAAAGTTACGTTTTATTTAGGACTTGATACTTTTCACCACACTTTTTGATCGCATATATACCTTTAGCGTGCCCCCACAAATGAGTTTCCTTTTTCTCTGTATTAACCTATGTTATGCCTGACTCTGGGGAGCACCTCCAACCTCGTATAATAGAACACTGACGGTTGTCAGACTATAAATTGAGGATTTGGATTAACCAAATTTATTCCACCTGATTATTACGATATAAATGTTTACAATCATAGTGGAACATCCAGAGCGGGAGCCAACAAAAAACGCCCATTTCTGTACTGAAACCGAGTCTTCGCCAGAGGGCACTGTATTTTAATACTGGATATTCGAGTTAACCTAACACATGCCTTCTCCTTGCACCCCTTAATCTGTCTGCCCACCTTGCATGCCAAGATGCAAATTTACACCTTCCAGCTGGATTGGACAAATGCATTCCCAAATCCCCAATTTGTGTGGGGCATCATGGCAATTCAGACACTGGCAGAACATAATATACTTGGAAAATGGGACCAGTAAGAGGGGGGAAGTGGGTACTATTTACCCGGGCTCGCTTTTACTGAATGGGCCCAGGTCCCATTTCCCCCCTCCCCCATTTCAGGGAGCTGGAGAGTGTGAAGATAGATGACAGGCCGCAGCACAGCTTCTCTCCCCAGCTCAGCGCACACTGCTCAGTGCCGTGTATTGAGCTGGGGGAGATCGACAGCTGCAGTCTGTCATCTCTCTCCCTCTCGTAAAAAATTTTCAGAGGCCGCGCGCCCTCCATTTTACCAGGGCCCAGCCGACCTCTCGGGGGCCCTTGCTTGAGAATTGTGGGCAAAGTTACAAAAATATAATTGAAGCCCACCTCTTCCAACCCAAGTTGCCAATAACTCATGGCTGTTTTGGGCAGCAGTGGGCCTGTTAGTCCTCAGGGCCCATGGTGTAATACACCTGCTGTACCAATGGTAGTTCCGCCTCTGAATGGAAGCCTGTGGATTTGCTAGCTGAGGAGTGGATTCAAATACGGAGATGTTACATTCTTCTTCTATACTCTAAAAACCCCACTGTACAACAGAGACATTGGTGCATTGCGTTTCCCCTGCTGTGGAAGAACAAATACCAGCATGCCTTGCTAACCTCTGACACCAGCTGGAGCGGCACAGATTTCCCCAACCTACTTTAGAGGGAACACGGTCTTCCCCCCCCCCCCCCCCTGCTGGATGCCGCCCGTAAATCTACCAATACTGGTCTTTACAACATTGAACTTTTTAGAAGGTGGACGTTGTCCTACTGCTTGTTAAACCAACACCATGAAGTTAATCAATAATGTTTATATTATAAAATTATCAATGAATCCATTCACTCCAGGTGGTCTTCATTTACGCGTTATTCGCTTAGTCAATGACAATACATAAACTTCAACCTCCAGGCAACTGCCCCTAGGTGGGAGCGGGGTCGTTTCCTCCACAAATTACTCACTGTACAAGCAAGATCAGCTTAATTCGATCATTAATGGCAGTCCCTTGTGTCCTATATATGCCTATAAGCGTGTAAATATATGTAGATGGAGGGCCATGGTGGTCGTTAACAACTAAATAGGGATTATATTCAATCTCCACCTTCCTTGAGCTACAGGGCTTTTTATTGCTGCAATGAACCCTAACCAGCCCTCGGCTTGTAATGTTTTCACAGCCCCACTTAGAGAACATGTAACTGATGCTCCAGTGTGTAAATTCTGACAAACTAATGGGACTCTGACAATCGCTGCACAAGTCCCCGAGTTTATGACGTCCCAAAGCAACCGCACTTTCAAGTCAGTATTTGCTGTTGGTTTATTATTATTATCAATCTGCTTTTATGTGGCACCAGGAGAGTCCGCAGCAGCTTACAAAGTCTATAAACTGAGAAAGTGCCAACAAAACAATAAAAAAGTGCCAAAGACAGTACAAAACATTGCAGGACGTAGGGTACTAACTACACAACTTTTACTGCATATGCTGCTGTAATACCCACAAGAGCAGCGTCAGAGGCTCCTGTGAGCAATCTCTGCCACAGCAGGGGGGGGCAGGGCCACAATGATGTGAATCATGTCATCAGGTCCCTGTGGACCCCACACCAAGGGGGGATTGTGGGAGGCTGGGGGGGGGGGGGGGGGGGGTTTGTCATGGGACTGGCCCAAATTCCCGGGGGGCCGGGAGGCAGACCCGATTTTCTGGAGCTTTCTGGCCATTCCGGGTGGTTAGGCAAGAATGATCTTAGTGAAGCAGGCAAGATCACAAGATAATCACAGGCATTTGTGGGTCTGTGGTAGAGATGGGTCATTCGTGAACGAAGCAAATCTTTTGAACGGATCCCATGAAAGAACGAGTGAGCCGCCGATCCCAAAAAGGTGATCCGTCGTTCTTTTACTTTCAGTTTCGTTTTTAATTACAATGCATTTGCCTGAGCTCAGCACTGCCACCTGTGGCAGCTGAGCTGTACTGACTCAGGAGACTGAGTACAGTGCTGCGACTGCAAGTGAAAGAAGGAATAATAAGGCTGCTGCTGCTAGGGATGGCCATCAGTGCAGACACCATCGATGGTTGCCATCGATGGCGATTCTGCACCCAGCCATCGATCAGTAATTTACTCGGTTATGTATGTTATTATTTGTTCAGCTCACTGTTTAAAAAAAAAAAACAAGTTAAAAAAAATGGCAATACATGATTGTAAAACAAATTATGCTTCGTTGTTTTCAAATTACCCCTTCTTTCAAAGTGAACCGTTGACCCATCTAAAAGATACAGATCTTTTCACTGACTGATCGGCTGGATCCCAGCTATCGTTAGTGACCCGTTTTGCCCATCTCTAGTCAGTGGGGCAAGACTAAAATGATGTGATTCACCCCTCCCGCAGACCAGTGAAACTCTGCATTTTGCCAGAAAGAGGGCAGGGCTTGATGATGTCAGAGACCCGGCCCTGCTCCCAAAGATCCCGGCAGGTCCATACTCTTGGATGGAAGAACTCCAAGGTAGGTAAGTATTCTTTAATCACCCCCCATGTGTGTTTACTTGTGCATAGGTTACTTTCTATGGCACTCCTCTCAGCAAGCAGCTGCCACATGGCAAAGAAAGTATAAAGCAGGCAGTGTGTACTCACCTTAGCCGGTTGGAAGCATCAGGACAGCAGAAGCACAGCACCCATTGGTGCTTCCATGTTCCTTCCAGCCGTGTGACCAGTGACCTCACTAGGGATTACACCAAGATGTCACCCTCCTAGGAGTTACACCAAAGTGCAGACTCCTCCCCAATGACAGGAGTTGGGGACTGCGCTATAACATTACATGTGTTCAGTACTGAAAATGACTGGCTACAGCTTATGTAGGGGCGAATTTGGGGCTAAGGATGCCCCTAGGCACAGCAGTAATGGCCGCCCCCCTTGCCTAATTTTATTGATTTATGTATATTGATCGGTCATAAGCACTCTTTTGATGACAGCCAATATAATAGAATAATAAAAAAGGGTACTTGTTTCCTAGAACGGCACCCACTAAGCTATTTGCTTAGTGGGCTATTCTGCGTAGGGAAATCGCATCGCATGGGCCATTACAGCGCCATGCAATGTGCGATGGGATTTTTAATGTAATTTATTCACTGCTCTGTGTGCCCCCAAGGTATCGCATCGCACCTGCAGCAAAAATCGCATCGTATCGCATGCGATTGTATAGGGTGTGCGATGCCATTACATTAGGTATACAATAATATGATTGTATGTCCTAAAAATAGCTTTTATGCACCCCCACTATCCACGCCACCCCGAAGCGTGTCGAGCCCTGCGAGGGGCGGCAGAACGCGTCCTCCGACTTTTTCATACCCCCACTATCCACGTCGGCGTGGAGTCGACTTTATATAGTGTGGCGAGCGCAGCATCTGTTCCCCCAATCTCTCCGCAGCATTTGAGGGAAGACGCAAATAATACATTTTGCAGGAGGGCACCGCACACCCTAGCACCGCCCCTGCCCCCCGCCCAAGTCAGCCACCATTTTCACATACTGTTTTATACAGTATGTATACTGGTATATACATAGACGCCCATACACTGCCTTCATACATAGTACAGTATATACATGTAAATACGGATCCGATATGATTTCCCGGCGGTCGGGATCCCGGCGGTCGGAATCCCGACACTGGAATCCCGACCGCCGAAATCCCGACAAGGGGGGGACATGGATCGCCCCCCCTTGCGGGCTCGCTGCGCTCGCCACGCAGCGGGCCCGGTGCCTCGCTACGCTCGGCACGCTATTTTATTCTCCCTCTATGGGTGTCGTGGACACCCACGGAGGGAGAAAGTTTCGGGATTTCGGCGGTCGGGATTCCAGTGTCGGGATTCCGACCGCCGGGATCCCGACCGCCGGGAAATTAACCGCATCCCTGTAAATACTGCCTCTCTCATGCATACATACATACATACATATATACATACATACACTACATCCAAACTTACATCAATCCCCCTCTCCTCCACAGCCAGGGCACCCTCGCTCCCCTCCCCCCCACCAATAAAATATACAGAAAAAAATGTATTCCCCACCCCAAACCTCCAGCCACTTTCCTAACCTCCATACAGGTGAGCAGCGGATGGGCAGCCAATCCGCTGGCGGCTGTGATAGGCAGCTGCCATTGGAGATCCAATCCGGGCGGCTGATGCTGGTGACGGCTGTGAGGTCGGCTGGGTGGCTGCTGCTACTGACGGGCATTAGGTCGGGTGAGCGGCTGCTGCTACTGACGGGCATGAGGGCGGGCACTTTTCATTCGATTTATTGTCCCAATGTGTCGAAATTGGATGGAATTGTTCAAAATCTTATAAGTGTACGAGCACCTTATCATTAAGTACAACACCGGGCTCCTGTTCCTGGGCCTAGTTTACACCTGATCGCAGGGCAGATTTTGTTAGCAAATGGACAGACCCATGCTGCACTGCAGGTGGGGCAGATGAAACTTGTGCAGAGAGAGTTAGATTTGGGTGAGGTGTGTTTAGACTGAAATTTAAATTGCAGTGTAAGAATAAAGCAGCCAGTATTTACCCTGCACACATGCAAATCTAATGGGTGGTCCGGGGATGCGCGGTCGTTCGGGCTGCGAAGTGGATCACATGTGTACATATAGAAGAAGCTCATTACCATTTTAAAACAGAGTGTAAATGTAAAATGCATTTTCTGTAATTATTGCCGGTCACAGATTACATCCCACATAGTATGAATCACTAGGAAAACACCAATGACAACTTTGAACAAATGTAAGATCATAACCTCCAGTTCATGACCTTCAACATATCCCAAGGTCAAATGCTAAGAGAAGGGACAAGAACCTGTATAAACTTGTCCACAGTTTAAGAAATCAAATCAAGTTAATATGTATGGAATTCACACACTCATACTGGTGGGTGTAAATTAATGGTATGCCAACTGCAGCTTCCTTTGCACGTCAACCCAAAAGACATGTCTAGCATTTTTGCAATTGTCATGGTCTTTAGTTTGAAGGGAACAAATAACTTGTTTGTTAACTGCTTACATGCCGGTCCTTCAATTTCATTCCATACCTCCCAACATTTAAAGTGCGGAAAGAGGGACTATGTTTGCGCCTTCGGTCCGCACTCGCAATTTTGGGGGCATTACCTAGTGGCAAGGGGGCGTGGTATATATTAGCCAAACTCCTGATAGGCCATGTCCCCATTTAGCCGCTTAGGGGGCATGGCCAGTGGCTCTTTGAGCCACTGGCCGTGCCCCCGGCCCCTCTGTCTCCGGGAATAGACACTGTGTGTACTATGCACACAGCATCTATTTACTTCAAAGAATCTCCCAACTGCCCCCCCCCCCCCTCACCTTCCCCAGTCTCTGCTGTCCCCATCTCCAAAATGTTCACTGTGCCCCAAACTGTCTCTTTCCTCCTCCGATGAGCCAGGGCCTGGGTTGGGTGTGCTGCGCAGCTATCTGGAGTCTGGGCTCGGAGCTGCAGACAGGGCAGCCGAGAGGTATGCTGGGCCCCTGTAAAATTTGGGGGGGTGGCCTAATCGCTGGAGGCGTGGTCACCTCCCGCGATTAGGCCAAGCCCCCAAAATATTTACGGGGGTGAAAAAACACTCTAAAGTCGAGGGGGAGGTGTGTGTTATTGCAGCAGCAGCCCACACCTACAGCATGTGCTGTGCTGACAGCAGGCTCAGCATGAGCGTTTACGCTGTCAGTGAGCCGCTCATGCTGTCAGCATAGCACATGCTGTAGAGGTGTGTGCTACTGCTCTGTTGCTGCTGCCCAGGAGGGATGGAGGGGGAAAAGGGGATAGGACCAGGGCCCCCGTCAGGCCCCTCCAGCAAGCCCGGGCCCGGGTAATTAGTACCCGCTCACACCCCCCCCCCCCCCTCTCGGCGGCCCTGGCTGCAGATTGCTGCTGTGGGCGGGTGTGCGCAGCAGCTCCCACGTGGCTGTGATAATATCGCCGCACACGGTGCTTCTGCGCATGTGCTGAAGCTACTGTTTGTGCCCGAGAAAGGAACAGCGCTGGGCGATCAGAGAGGTCTGATCACGGAAGCCGCAGCCATGTTATTAAGGGCAATAAAGGAGGACATATAGGAGGACAGGTGGTCACCTGAATTATACGCAGTTGCACACACATGCAGACAATCTGTAAGCTAGACATGTACACGGCTGTATCATTCTCTGTGATGTAGGGATATAGATCTGTGTAAGCAGCAGGATCTGCGTTATGTGGAGGTGAGAGAATGGGATGATGTAATACCCCATACAGCAGGACCCAGCGTTCATTTACAGCTGCAGATTAGTCTCACATTCTTCTGCATGGGAACGTGATGCCTATAGTGGTGTCATTGTGTCGGTCTATGAGAACAAGCACCAGGATCCCTCTAATTGCGGCACGTCCTTTTCCTTTACATATGACCGTGCACTCATTTTCTAGTACGATTATTTGCATGGTTAGAAATAGAGACATTCTGTATGCCAAGGTTTGTGTTGTTGCTATGTGTTGTTGTTTTTTAAATGGGAAGAAAGGGATGACGGTAACAATGCAGCAATTTTCAGCATTTTGGCCATTACCTGTTTAACCTGCTGTTTACCAACGTCGACCTAATGCTTGTGTCGACCTTTTGACCCGTAGACCTTAGGCATGTCGACCATTTTAATGTGTCAATCTAAGGTCTGTTGTTCTTCGGGGGTTGAGCCAATGTATGTCAACCTTAATTTGGTCAACTCAATGACCCATACCTGGGGTGGCCAATCCCGGGATCTGGATCGGCGGGATCCCGGGATTTGGCACCAAAATGTCTGTGATTTCAATCAAAGGATTAGACTGTGCATGCACTTGCTCAGATGCTGCCCGGCTGTTCCCGAGCCGGCGTGTGGCCTGCACAGTGTGACTTGGTCATAGGTCATACTGGGCAAGCCACACCTCCATCGCCAGAACCCTCCACCTCCCGACCAGCAATCACGGTAGCGCAGAACACCCGCCGACTGCCTCCGAGTCCCGGCGATGGCTCCTGGCAGCCGTAACAACCACCGATTGCCTCCTGTCGGCTCAGCCGCAATGCGGCCGCCTACCCCGCTCCCACATGTAAGTAAATTTGGGCAACGTTTTTCTTTTAGGGATGCAAATCCCGGGATCCCAGGATTGAGCATTTTTCAATCCTTATTCCCGTGATTGAAAAAATGCCCTGGTATTGGCATCCCTACCCATACCCCATGGGGACAAGGAGGATCTTATAAAGCTACAGGTTGGTAGCGAAACACGTGCTGAAGGCTTCCACTCTTCAGGACCACCTACCCACAAAATTGGACGTTTTGTTTCCAGCAATTTATTCACTTTGGATCATTCTTTATGGCTTCATTCTACATTTGGTACCATACACCCATTACTCAAAACTAGAGAGGACTCCTCCAACTCCGGATTCACTGTGAAGATGCTCCAGATATCTTTTCCTCTGCCACATCAACTAGAGAGGATCAAATATTGGATTGATTGGGTACAGCTCCATAACTTCTCCAGCAGTGGTACCCATGGTAAAGTGCATTTACCTGTATGAACACAACCTTCCAACTTAATGTCACAAAACTACCAAAAGCAGGAAACCAGCATTCCACATCTGCGAATATTGCAGTGCTCACGGTTGCTGCGTACTACAGCGTATGCCAGTCATACAGTTGTTGCTACAGCCAAATATTTGCTTCCACGTTGGATATAAATGTACTTTTCATTTCCTTTTTATTCTTTTAAAAGGATATTGACCATTTCTGGAAGAAATCAGAAGATGTTTGTTTTGGAAGTGTATATTAGATGAGGAAGTCTTGTTAGTGTAATTGTTAGCAAGCTGTCCAGAATGTTATTTTGTTGCCGAAAACCTTTCTTTGATGGTAAATATCAATGCTTTACAGTAAGTCTTTGGGGCATTTAAGGATAATTACAGTAATGTGGCTTTTGTTGTGGCGTGCTCGATTATTGAAGACCCTCCAGAGATTTGGAATACTTTGAAATGTGTTTGAAATATCAGGTATTTATTAGTCTTGGGTTTTACAAATGATGTACAAATCTGCAATGAATTTTATTCATGGGTCGGGGTTCTAAATTAGCCAAAAAAGAATCAGCACATTTTCAAGCAGGATGAAACGTGATTTCCACGCTACTTGTTTCTACGCTTGTATCTCCGCATATTGTATGACCCTGCTTTTACCAAGTCTAAGGCAGCTGTGACAGGGGCTTCTTAGCAGTGAGCTAAACAATATGTTCTTATTTCATGCCCAAATTTGAAAAGCTTAGAAAAAAGTTTGTGCTGCCAAATAAAGTTAAAAAGAAAAGAATGTTAAAATCGCAACACATTGGGCACAATTTAAAGGTTCTTTAAATTATATGGTGCCCCAAGTGTTGTATGATTTCCTGATGGCTGATTGCAGAGGTGGATTAAGGGGGTGGGGCACAGGGGGAAAGTACCCTGGGCCCTCCTCTTTCAGGGGCCCTATCCCTTAAATAAGTGCAGATCAGGACTGCATGACAGGGGACAGAGATTGTTGTCTCTCTGGAGCAGGCCTGTGTCTCAAATTGTTGCGCTGTAGGGATCCTAATGCAGCGTAGTGTAGCCGCAGAGTCTCAGAGATCTGCATACGCAGTGGTGGAGTTGTTACATACAGCCAGAGCTCCGGTACAGGTACTGTTCTACCCTCCTACCTCAATATGCGGTCAATACTCAGTCTAGCTCTAGGACATCGTGTAGAAGAGGCCCAATGGTTGTTTTGATGTACACCCTTCTGTCATAGGACACCAAAATGTCCCTTGTACATGATATCCTAGTCCAGACTGTGTGAAGTATACAGTCTTGCATTTTTTGTATGATGGCTGAAGATTAAAATTAAAATATGTAGACAGTCAAAAGGTGGAAACCATATTGTCAATGTAGGCAAAGGTCGACATAATGTTTTTTTTTTTATTTTAAGAGGGGGGGGGGTCTTTTGTTTTAACTTCAAACCTCACCATCCACGTGAACTCCAACTGGAAACGGACTGGGCCCGAAGCAAGGGGACACGATACACTAATTGGCGGTGCATGTGCTCCGGCGTAGACATTGACGCCAAAAAAAAGATGAAAAACTCAGGTTGACCTTTTCATGGTTTGACCTTGCCCATGTTGACCTTTTGCCTGTGTCAACCTTTGTCCTGTGTTGACCTTATGCATATCAACTTTTTAATGTTGAGCTAAACTACGATAACCTGTACAGGGAAATTTGCACTTAACCACCCAAATAATGCAATATATTCAGGCAGATAATAGAGGGTGAAAAAAAAAAAAAAAAGTGAGATTTTTATACAAGAGATTGGGGGGGGGGGGGGGGGGTTAGACAGAAAGTTTCAGAACTGCTGACTGTAACTAGTGCCACAAAAGGGAGTGAGCAGGTCAGAACTAAACTTTTTTGGAGGTTTTCAGGGTATCTAAGACAAGGTGCATAATTTCCACACGTCAGGGGGGCGGAGCAAGTGTGACATCACTTGGCCCCGTCCCCCATGCCAGAAAACTCTGTGATTTGCGGGCCACAGAGAGGGGGCGGGGCTTGAATGCAGCGAAATGCTGCAATTGCGTAATTTTGGCCCCGCCCCCTCTCCGCGGACCTGCGATTTCAAGTAATTACACCGGCGGGCAAGGGGGGATAGGGATCAATTAACAGAATGCGGGAGACTTGCCCACCTTCCCAGGGGGCCAGGAGAAGGACCCGATTTCCGGGAGGCTCCCAGCCGTTCCGAGAGGGTATGCAAGCCTGGTGCATACCTCCCTAAATTTGAGTATTGCATATCAGGACCCTCACGCGCAGAGCCGCATACATGCCTAAAAAGGGAATGTGGCCTATCAGGGATGCCGCAGCTGCAAGCCCCGCTTCTGTTTTGTCACTTTGGGGGCATGGCCAGAGCTGTTTGAGCTGCTGGCCACGCCCCCAGCCCCTCTGTTTCCCAGCATCTATTCTCCACTGCTCTGGGAGGTATGTGCCCCCCCCCCATAAACACAATCAGGCCATATCTCAGCAATAGTTAGACACAAGTTCAGGCACTTTCATGCATCATGACCACATCATCTACAAGACACTGCGATATAAATATTTATGACATATTTATATGTTTACATATAATACAAGTTTAAATAATACACAAAGAAATCCTTGTAATCAGCGAGACTGTAAATATTCAGGAACAGATATGAACTTCAGTTCACCGGGAACGTTCAGATATCGCTACAAAGGCCCAGTGGATATTTAGTTACTTACAACTGTTATTGGATGGCTGTTTGTTCTGCTTAGCAACATATTTATTGGGTTTTTGTTTTTTTCTGATGTTGGAGAGACGAGACCTCAGGGACGAAGTGTTTAGGTTATAGGAAAGCAGCCGCACTCACCAGATGTGTCCACATTGTGCTGCCGGTCCTTCTACGTAAAGACACCGCGTTTCTGAGTAATCTGGTGGGAATAATATCCGCCCATCTTTATTCCACAAAGGTTACTCTGCGGTTTGCGTTCCAGGATAATGTTTTAAAGTGGACAATGACGCAAGCCGACCTTTCCTCGCATTCTGATCCGTGGTAGCGGGGAAACCTGAGGACTACTCTCTAGGATTCCCAAAATCCTAAACCGGTCTTGTGTTTTATAGAGTGTAAGCTTGCGAGCAGGGCCCTCATACCTTTGACGGTCTGTAAATACCCAGTTTGTTGTATCGCTGTCTCCTTTGTACAGCGCAACGGAATAGGCTGCGCTATATAAGAAACTGTTAATAAATAAATGTCTGCCCTGGGATGTAGTGAAAGCGTCAACAATCACAATGATGACATCCAGTGGCGTAACTATAGTGCCATGTTTCCACCGCTAAATGCCGGCTTCCTCTGACTTCCATGCATACAGATGGAGCGCCTCTCTTCTAGCGGGGGTCTGGTGGTCGGATCGCCAACCCCCGCCAGCCGCCAGAAAGGCACGTCTTGTGCGCACACGTCCCCTTCTAATGGAGCTCTCCCGTTACGCGGAGTATGCAGCTGAGTGAGGTGCCAGAGTAATCAGGGCACTGACAGTATCTTCTTCATTGCTGTCCGAGCCCTGATTTCTATGGCGCCTCACTCAGCTGCCGCTGACGGTAATGAGCAGAGCCAACAGCCGGGCAGAAATGAAAGCCGTGACAGCCAGGCACAGAGCTGTGGGTTGCCCGGCTGTATTTAGAGCACGTCCGTGGCTATTTTAAAATCTTCTGCTGGCTCGCGAGCCAATCGGAGCTCGGGGTCAGGGAGCCAATCAGGAGCCACCACTGCCGCTCCTGATTGGACCAATTGGCTCACGAGGCTTAACTGAACGCTGGCCATTCGAATTAACACCCTTGCGATCCATTCTGAATCAGGCCTAGCATCCCCTCCCTTTGGAGGCCCAACATAATTTCTGCTTTAAATAACCCTTAAGATCTAATTAATAAAAATCGAATTGTAATGCGTTAGTGGAAACTACTTCCATCTGGTATTTGCCGAATGGCTTTTACTATCTATGCCAACGTTAAATAAAACAAGGCTTCCTCTTCCGCGTTCTAGGTTAATCCTGGATTGAGGAAATGTGTTACTAGAATGCAGCTCCCCCACAGATACAGACATCTGGAAAACCTGTGCGGTTGTTAACATTCATTGGGTATTATATCTGGGGTTCACGGAGTTCCTCTCCGACAGCGTAAGAAGAACACAATGCACATTTCTGGATGTGAAAGAACTACTTAGAGCAATCTATAATATATCTGCAAATCCCTCAGTAAATTGCTAGAACGTGGACCTACAGTAACGATATTTGAGATTATGTTTTGAAGGACACCGCGGAGAGCCTGATACGGATTATAGCAAAGCCTGGTCATAAAATTGGGAAATGTTCAGATTTATTTTTATTGTCCCCATATGGAAGCGGCATAAATGCATGTGTGGAATATAATTAACTCTATCTATTTGAAAAATAGTATTGGGTGAATATCGAGGGCTTTAACTGAAAACTAATGTCGCAGGTACTGTGAATGCGCCACTTGTCAGACCTACCACTGTCGCGGGATCCTTTGTCCATCTCACGCTGCTCTGTAACCAATCACAAACTCCGAGCATGCTGATTGTATTCTGTGCCCTCTCACTGTGACCTTTACAGTTACGTTACGTTCAGGTGGGCATTCGAACCAGCTAGCCATTGGGTAATATACAGAGAGGAGTGGCACTGAGCAGTCAGGGCAGCCGGCTGGAATTCTCAGGTTTAGCTCGCAGTTTACCAAGTCCCTGTGACGCTGCCCCACCACCTCGCCGAATACTCCCCCCCCCCAGTCAGTTGATGGGCGGCTGATGACGTGTGATGTCATCCATCTGCCCCCCAGCAGGCATCACCCCGCCCGCATACCCGTGGGAACACTCAGCATTTTCATGGGGGTGCCCATCAAACGCTGGATGATTCTATGGCCCAGCCCTGCCACTGCCCTCATCCGCCTCCGCCACTCCCACTTCTCTGAGAACTGCCCGGCGAGAGAGCAACTCGCTGCAACTATTCGCAGGCGGGTTTTACAAATGCGCATTTGCAAACTCCGACCATGTGGGCAGTGGCCGAATTCGTTTCACTACGTATGAACCAGAATTGGACTCTTAATTCGTGTGTGCACCCAGAGAAATTTGGAGCAGGATACCATGAGCCTGATTCAGACCTGTTTGCAGCCTAGCGAACAGATAAACGCCGTCCACCTGCCATCCATCAGAATGTCCACTGCCCGTCTGAATGCCCACCCTCCACGTGAATCCATGCGCGCGGGCACACGGGTGAAAAATCGTTCGATGGGCACCCACCATCAAATAACTTTTTTCTCAGTCGCAAATAAAAGTCAGTCTAGGCTGTTTATTATTTCCAACAGAGATGGCCGAAAAGGGGGTAGATGCTGACGTAATTTGCTGTCAAATGCTGCCACCCCCAACCGAGCAGACATCAACCCGTCCGGGGGCGTTCCTCTGCACCTAAAATGGGCTGCATACGTATGTATGTATGCATGTATGTATGTTGTATGTATGTGTGTATACATGTATGTTATTAAAGTTATATTTACATGGTGTATGTTTATTCTAGTATTGGACTTGCTGTAGAACTACAAACCCTTTAATGCCCCACATGCAGGAACTCCTCCAAGAGGAGGCTTGCTGGGACTTATAGTTCCACAGCAGAACCCAATGCTATTTTTTTTATTTGGTTTTTAAATGTAAACTATAAACCCCTTGGTGTGGTCTTATCTGACCGGTCACAGTGCTAATATATGCCCCCCATATCGCACTTTTTCCTGAATTCGCATATTTATTGAGATACGAAAAATGCCGGAACTCGCATCCAAATGTTTTCCAATTGAAAAGTATACAAATCGCATATTTAATGAGATGTGAATTCGGCAAAATGTGTCTAAAAATCGCCACACATGCAGACCAGGTTCTGAGAGACAAATTGGCTAGAACCCTGCACAGATCATTGAGATCTGTGCAGGGTCCTGGCTTAAAAAATGTGTAAAAGGTTTTTTTTTTTAAATGCCGTGGGGTCCCCCCTCCTGAGCATAACTAGCCCCGGGCTCATTGAGCCGGACCTGGTTCCAAACATATGGGGGACAAAAAGCGTAGGGGTCCCCCGTATTTCTGAAACCCGGACTCTTGGACTGGTCCTGGTTCCAAAAATACGGCGGACCAAAAATCTGAGGATACCCCATATTTTGAAACCAGCACCGGGCTCCAACAGCCCGCAGTGTCATGCCACAGCCGCAGGACACTTTTTACATAAGGTCCCCCGGCCGAACAATGAGCACCGTGGCTGGTCAGCCTTGGACGGGGTACCTGGGGCCTCCCTAGACTTCACCCATCCAGGGATGAAGCCCGGGGCTGTCACCGGTGTCCCTGGGCTTTGGACGCCGGCCTGATAGGGTTAAAACACTAATTCATAACATTGCTTTATACAGGTGAAATACAAGTTCCAGCAGGCCTCCCCTGCATGCTGGGACTTGGCGAACCACAAGTCCCAGCATGCGGGGCATTAATGGGTCGGCTGGGACTTTTAAAAAGAATGTAAAAATAAAACACACACCTCACTTTTACATCAATATACTTACCGACCCAGGGTCCAGCGCTGTCCTCCCTTCTCCAGAGCCAGCTCACCCTGCACTGACAGCGGGGTGAGCCGGCTTTCTCTGGCACTGCTAACAGCTTCTATAGCGCTGCCCCAGTGCTACAGAGGCTGATAGCTTGGTTGGTCGATGCATCTCCATGGAGATGCATAGCTCAGCCCTGAATGGGTGAAGCCTTGGGGATGGGCACACCTGTATTGGGGGGGTCCCCACTCCCCCAGGGACGCTGTCCAAGGCTGACCAGCCACAGTGCTCATGGCTCGGCCAGGGGACCTTATGCAAAAAGTGTCCCCCGGCTGTGGCATGACACCGCGGGCTGTTGGAGCCCAATGCTGGTTTCAAAATACGGGGGACACCCAGATTTTTTGTCCCCCGTATTTTTGGAACCAGGACAGGTCCAAGAGTCCGGGCTGGTTTCAGAAATATGGGGGACCCCTACGCATTTTGTCCCCAGTATTTTTGGAACCAGGTCCGGCTCAATGAGCCTGGGGCTGGTTATGCTCAGGAGGGGGGACCTCACGCCATTTTTTTTAACGCAAATTCGCACAATTCCTCAAATTCGCCCATTCTCATGACTAAAAATCGCAAATTATCGCACTTAATCGCTCTTCTTTGCCTGGAATACGCAGCTCATTAAATATGCGAATTAGCAGCTAAAAAATGTGATTTGCGATAATGGGCGATTTTGAAAAGTTACTAAAACTCTCATCCTATTAAATGCCACCCTACATCAGGGTTGCCGACTTTATTATTCTCCTCTCCGGGAGAAGCCCGGAGAGGAGAGTTTCAGCAGCCGCTCAGGGGGCGGTGCTTAAGAGTGACATCACTAAGCCCCGCCCCATGATGTTAAATCAGCGAATTCACGGATCTCCTTGGAGGGGGCAGGGCTAAAATGACGCGATTGTGCCGTTTTAGCTCCGCCCCCTCCTCTGAGACCCGAGGATTGCGGCAATTTAATGCCGCGATCCGTGGGACAGCGGGGGTCCCCCCTGAATCCGGGAGGGTCGGCAACCCTGCCCTACATCTCCATTTAGGGAGGGAGGGCGGGCGGGAAAAAGCTTCTTGACAAAGAGGAAGTACTTTACCAAGACTTCCCTCTCCTAAACCCTATGGCTCCTCCCTACTGTGGTCAACCAATCAGCTACCATCAAAATAATGGTGCATTCCTCACCAGATAAAAAAAATGTAACCCTCCAGTTGCCTGGCTCTTGCATGGATCTCACTGACCTGTGCATGCTGCTGTCAAATTCACCTACCAGAAATAGGTCTATTTTTGGGCGATTTTTCAGTCATGTTAGGTGTGCGATTTAAAAAAACTGCGCCCTATCACATTTGCGATTTTGTATGTTTTCAATGTGAAAACATCTAGATTCGATTTTGTGGTTACGGCAAAACTGCCATTTTTCTGCAGATCGCACTTTATTACCCATGCGATTGTGGAAATCGTTTTTTCTGATAATTGTACCCCCCCCCCCACCCCCCCCCCCCCCCAAAAAAATTACTGGATTTTCAAAATCGCATCCTATTACATGTGCGCAAATATCTCTCCAAAATTTGTTCAGGTGTTTACCCACCCTAAGTGATAAAGTGGAGAGAGAAACTGTTAAGCTCCTGCTGTCATTTTTCAAAGTCATGCAGTATAATGACTGTTAGGAGGACTGGAGCTGATTGGCTGACCTCTCTTTGCTTTCTTTCTCCTAGCTTTCAATAATCTGTTCATTTGTATCTCTCCCACTTTATCACTCTCCAGTGCTTTGAGTTCTATGTGCAAAGTCTTGGAGAGAGATAAAGTGGATGGAGGTAAAGGGCCGAATTCAGACCTGTCCGCAGCCTAGCGAGCAGGTAAACGACTCTCGGCTGAACGTATGCCCCTCCCCCTGCTGAGCCAATCCCTGCAGTAGCGTGTGAGCAGATGTGCACGCTTACACCACCACTAGGAGAAATCCTCCGATGATCGCTCACCATCGAATGATTTTTCCACTGTTCATAAAGAAAAGCGACTGCGTACCCAAGTTGCCTGTAGCAACCAATCATCTTATGTCATTTCAAAGTCTGTGCTGAATAATTGTTGCTATGGGCAACCGTTTTACTTTATCTTTCATTGAAAGCAGGGCAGAAAAGAGGAATTTTGTATCCCGGGGCAAGGCAGTAATTTGTCTCCCTCCCATCTCCCCCCCACGTATGGGTATCATATCCAGTGCCTGGGGCATGCCCCCCCCCCCCCAGTTGATACTCCTCCCCCTGAGTCATTTTAATTTACCCCCTCATAGAGGTCCATGCCAGGCTATTGTCTTGTCCGCCAGCTTATGAGATATCTGACAGCGACAGACCAGCGAGCCAACATACTTGGTATGGCCCCCATGACATCTCCAGAGGGTTGAGCCGCTAGACACACATACATATTACATGAATGAATGTAACGTGTTAAAGTTACAGGGTCCCTGGAAGGTCTGTCGACAATAGATGGATTAAATCTGTTTAGGAACGTCTTTGTTTGCAGTAGAATCTGGAAAAAGATACACATAGTGAGGTCTTGTTCACACTGTGTACATACAATCCGCTTCTGTCTGCTTTTATGAATGGTTGCCGTGGTGACCTGCAAGCTGAGCACTCATCAGAGAAGATGAAGGGTGCTGGATGCTTGCACCGCCCAATATCCAGATGCTTCCATCCTTCTGTTGCTAATGGTTTCACTGTTGATCTTAGATACAGGGAGCAAATAGCAACCGGACCCAGCTTCTGTGAATGAACCTGAGGATGAGATGGATACGTCTAAATAATTATTGCAGACTGACATGTATTTTATACTATTATATATTAACCAATAGCAGTAACACTGGATGCACATGGTCATCTCACTCCGGCAACATATAAATAAGCTGAGTGCTATAGTAGACAATGTAATGCATTGCCGCACATACTACAAACTGTGCTGTATGCAGTGGAGGGGGGGGGGGGGGGGAGGGACCCGTATGTCAACCTTGGAGAGGGTGACACCAAATTGCCGGCTTTTCTGCAGTGGCACAGCAAGGGCTATCTTTCCCAATGTGCTGTATGGACTACTGCAACAAGCAAAGGGGCCCCAGAGCAGCATTGGCGTCACTTGTGGGGTGGGGGGCGCGGTCCTCACACGGGTGTCACCCTTCAATGTAGTGATGCCATGCCTGCACTCTCCACAGCTGCTGTGCCACTAAGCAGAGGGGCCCAGGCTTCTCCTAATTCTCCGGTGGCCAGATCAAATGCAGAGCTGGATCGTGAGCCAATCAGAAGTTACATACCGGCAGCTGTGGTGATTGGCTGCCGGGCTGCAGGCTCCGATTGGCTCACAAACCGACACAATATTTTAAATGGTATCCAACCCTTTGTATCTGACCAGCAGTCAGTGTATCTGACCCACATTGTGTCTAACCTGCATATGGTGCTCTGTCCACCTGTCCTTCAATGCCGCCAACAGTCATCTATGCCCCCATATGACACTCCCTCTCTTTGCCCATGCCCCTGTCCGTCCATCTATGCCCCCTCCCGTCCATCTGTCTATAACTCTATATGCCACACATTTCTAGCTTAATCATGCATACAGCATCCTGCACAGGGAGTGGTATACAGTGTCTTCCCTGGGAGCCCATCTTCAGATAAATCGCGACTGTGGCAGACTTTACAACCTAAATTCTCACAGCACTCCTTGTAGTTAAAGAGTGAGTGACTGCAGGCACACATGCTAGGATGGCGGTCGTCCAAATCGCCCCCCTTTGGATCCGCCAGTGCACTGCAGCCACCACTTCTGGTGCGGAACCATCTGGAGTTTCCAAAGGATGCACCAGGGCAGTGCGTACTTCCCAATGCTGGTGGTCCCACCCCCTCGGTGCAGCGTAATGATGTCATGTGCCCTGTTACGGAATCCCTACATGATTTCTTGTTTAGGTATTCATCTTTGTGGATATTGGTGGGGCAGTGAGTTAAAAAGTAACGTATGAAAAGCACTGGCAACAGATGAAAAGAAAGTCTGACTGTAGCTCCCCACCCATTTCCTTCTGTAGTAAATGTGGATCTCTGTACAGAGGGAAGTTGTGATAATGATGGTACAATGCATCACCCCACAAGAATGAGGATCTGCCGGCGGTGATTGATCTGTTCAATGTTGAGTCTGACATCCGAGCATCTCAAAGTGACCACAAGGAAAACATATTGGACTTGTAATGTTTGTACTTGTGATAGGACTTCGTTAAACAAACCATAATTACTTCTCAGCTGGAATTAAGAAAAGGAAGCTCAGCCTATATATTCAGCGAGCATTACTGGATTTCACAAGCATAACAGATCCAGCTGGAGCGTTTTAGCTGCTGTAAGCTCCAGAAAATGCTAAGTAAAGACAGCGATTGTGTATATCATCATCTAACGACACAAGGAAGTATCAGAGCATCAAACACTGGCTTGTCGTACAGGATACGCTATATGATCTCTGCGTGGTCTGATGGGAAGACGCTGTCTGTAACAGAAAGACATTAGAACCGATACAGAGTTGGAACTCCTAAACATGATGTTGGTTAACCAAAATGTAAATGTAATTATATAATGGTTGGAAGGAAGGGAACAATGACAGAAGAAGCAGAGGCTGAATAGCATATGTATAACTATATAATATTAATAATTGGTAGAATATAGATACAGAATGCAGGAAAATCATATCTACAAGCCCCCCTACAAGCCTGCCACCTTCTACCCCCGAACACCTACACCAGCACCCTACCACAGGGCCGGATTAAGCCTTTGGGGTGCCCCCTCCCACTTGTCATTACTGGTCCCAAACAGCACTGGAGAATATTACACATATATACACCACATGAAAAGCCTCTGTTGGTACCTCTGTACCTTTCTCTGTAGGAGACCTCACAGGCTCAGTGCTGCCTCTGATAAAGAAAACCCTCCCATGATGAGGCTGCTGCTGCTGTTGTCCTCCATGGGCCTGAGAAGCATGTGATGAGCTCCATAAATCAGAGCTCAGCACAAGTCTCTCAGCCTCTGACCTCTTGTGTAGTCATCGGACTTAGTCAACTCCCAGTAATGCAGTGCACACTTGTGCAGTCAGTGTGCCTTGGCTCCCGATGCTCAGCACCATTAATCACTGTCACATTGGCAGATAGGTGAAGCTGCAGCACTACCCCACTCCCATGCACAAAACCTTTAGCTTAAAAATAATATTTTTTAAATACAGGCAGACCGCAGGGGGACCTAGATAGAGGGGGGCCCAGGGGTACTGCCCCCCCCCCCCCCCGAACCCCCTTAATCCGGCCCTGCACTACCCTCTACCAGGGGCGGATTGTCAATAGAATTATATGACCAGGAGAGGGTGAGAGACTGGTGGTGTGGGTGTGTTTGAAGGTAGAAAGTGGCAGACTGGTGATGTGGACATGTAAGGGATCCACTTTTTGGACATTTTTGAAGACAACTTTAAATTGCCCAATCAGTCCATAATCCGAGGGAGGGGCATTGTAGTGGAATTAGCATAAAGATGCAGACACAACTGCAGAAAAAGACACAAGGATGGCTGCAACTGTATCCAACTCAGAATCAGGCCCTTTGAGGATAGATCCCACCCCTTTAACAAACCCCACCCCTCAACAAACCCCACCTCTTTAAAGGGCTGCTTCCAGTAATTTTTCAGGCTGGTTCTCCATCCCAATCTGCCCCTGCCCTCTACCCCCCTAACACACCCAAACCATCACTCTGTTACCCTCTCCCGGCCACAGGCAGCCCCACTGGACCAACGGGCATCTTCCTTGTAGCTTCTATTGCCAATCTGCCCCTGCCCCACCTGCAGTGCGCATGGTTTTGTCCATTAAAGAAGGAATTTGCTTTTGCAAACCAACATGAATTAGGCGTAAGTGTATGTGTGTAGGAAACTATAAATATTGTGTTGTAAAAAGCACTATTAATTTGATATACTCATACCCACCTTTGAGGTTGCCTTTCCAGAAGAAGCCCGGAGAGGCCAACCAAATCTGCACATGGGGGGGGGGGGGGGGGGGGACAAGGCTTACTCTCAAAGCCTCGCCCTCAATCCACACAAACCGCAAATCACTGGTCTATGAGGAGGAGGCGGGGCTAAACTGACCCTAATTGACGTGATTGGAGTCATTTTAGTCCCACCCCCCTCCCATGAATTTCAGCTATTCTCTGGGGAAGGGGGGTGCTTGGCTGTGGCGGACATGCGGGAAGCTTGCCCACCTTCTCGGGAGGCCCGGAGGGGCAATGATTTTTCGGGAGACTCCCGACCAATCCGGTAGGGTAGGCAAGTATGGATATACTGTATTATTGTATCTTTATTAAAATCCTGTCACACAGTGTTAATGTAAAGATCCATCTTATTGTACTGTGTGTATATGTAATAAACTTACAGTATATAAACAGGATTTAGGACCGCAGACTTTATGGGTACAGTACTTCAGTTTATTTGGGAATGTTTGACTCAAAGCCATAATAACTTAATATCGTAATGACTGACACTACTGAGGAAGGAATCTGTACATTCAGCTCTCAGCCAAGTCACTTTCTTTTAGGGGTAAAATGTGAAGGGAAACAGATTGTTGCGAGCCATGCAACGCCACCCGCCAGCCATGTGAATGCCCGACCCCGCTACACGCCGAATATCCCCTCAGCGCTGCGAATGGTTGTTTTGCATAAACCACCATTCGCAAGCCCAAAGTCGCCGACCATCGAATGATTTCTGTAGTGCCCGCTAATCGAAATCAGTCTCTGGTGGCAGATTAGCAGTGCCCTGCTCCAAGAACTGGGTGGGTGCCTGACATCCATTGACGTCAGCCGCCTGCTCCCGGAAGGTGGTGGATGGGGCTTCAATGACTTGATACATCTCAGGCAGCTGTGGGGGGGGGGGAGTGTTTTGTTGGTGATGGAGGACAGATCTGTTCCGGGAGAGTAGGCAAGTATATGTAAGATGGACTATCTTTGTGCATTTGAGTAGGGTTGCGGCTAGATCCACGTCTGTTCCTTGAGTTTTCCCATCATGCACTGGGTCCACCTATACCTGGAGGGAGGATACATATAACATTAAAAGGGCATCTAACAACCTCCGCCCTCTCCTCACGTCACATCCTTGTCAAGAAACAGAAGTGGATCTAGACACAACCATTTGAGTAGCCCCCTCCCTCATGGTTGATGACTTTTTGGCTGCCCTCTCAGTAAAGCAGGGGGCAGGGCCAGTTGGTGTAACACGATCGTGGGCAGGTGGGGTCAGGGATTACGGGAGCAGTCTGTGGGGAGCATGGCAATTGCGTTATCATGGTCACGCCCCCTGCTGCACAATACCGATATTACAGGCAATTGTAGAGCAAGGGCGGGGCCACGATGACCTGATTCAGTAGGGGCTTGTGGGGGACTTTTTGTGGGGGTGGGGGGTGGAGGCATACCCAATTGTCATTACCCTCTCTGTCACCTTCCAGCCACTGAAGAGGTCCACGTTCTCATGTATAGGTTGCCTTTTATATTTATAGAAAATGTATTACAACAACCAGAGCCGGCCCTAGGCATAGCCATACTAGGCAATTGCCTAGGGTGGCAGATTTACCGGCATCTGGGGGGGGGGGGGGCGTGGCTAGGAAGAGAATGAAGCAGGACACACCTGATTAATGCTTCTGCACTGCAAACACTAGAGGCGACTTAACATCATCCCCGGCCGTGGGAGACTCCTACCGAGCCGCACCTGACCCGGCGGGGACCTTCCAGAGCGGCATCAGCCACCCAGCGAAGCTGGGGGACTGTCTATTCAGCCAATGCAGAGCTCTGGGTTAGCGGCAGCCCCTAGGGGGAAAAGTGAGGTGAGCACCTCCCGCTGTAGCCCCCTTCCCTTCCACCTTAGCCCCCAGAGCCTACATTAAGCAAAGGGGCTCTGATTTTTTTGTCTTATTCCCTGCTGCTGGCGGCCATATTAACCTCATTCCAGCCTGACAATTTTCTTTAGAACTCTCTACCACTGCTCCACATACATAAAGCCACATACCCTCGCCGGCCGCTCGCCCTATTCTACGCTCCAGGGGAATCCTCACCATGAGAGGTGCGGCGAGGATTCCCCAGAACAGCCCACTGCATATAGTGGCGAGCCTCGCCATTTTCATGGCCACACTCGCCATTTTCACCTCACTGGAAAAACCCAGCAAGGTGGAAATGGCGAGTTTGTGTGTGTGTGTGTGTGTGGGGGGGGGGGGGGGGGGCAGTTGAATACTGACAAAGAGCTGTCGGCACTGCTTGCCATCACAGCTTGCCAAAATCATTGGGGTACATTCAGTGATTTTTGCAAGCTGTGACGGCGAGCAGTGCTGACTGCTTGCTGTCACTGCTCGCACAGCCAGTATTCAACTGACCCCCTGCACACACATTTCCACCTCGCTCATTTTTTGCCAAGGTGGAAACAGCGTATGCGGCTGCAAAAACGTTGAGGTTTGCGGCTAAATGCAGAACTTTAGGCTGCAATGAATACGACCCATTGAATAAACCCAATTATCTCCTGCTTGGCTATTGCTAACTATAATTGTATATTACTACTGAGCTTTAGCAAGGTTAGTGGCCGTAGAGTGTTTACAGAAGCTAGCAGATAGGGCTGTATTCAATGCGGCCGGCGAGGAGGTTTAACCCCTGCGCCTGTTGGTCACCCCATTCAAATTTCCGGGGGAATCCTCACCGTCAGTGGTGCGGCGAGAATTCTCCAAAACTGAGAGGCTCGCAAGTTTGGTGGTGGTATCATCTGCTAGGGGGTGCAAAAAAAATTCTTGCCTAGGGCACCAAATTGGATAAGGCCGGCTCTGATTACAACAAATACCAAGATCTACTGTAAGGACTTAACAGAATATGATGTCATGGCCTACATTTCTTGTAATAACAATGCACGCAGCCGAGATCCGGTCATTAAATATCTGGTGAAATCTTGTTTTCCACTTCTGCCCGCCAATCAGTGGAGCCTGATTCCGGTTGGACACCAGCGAGCCATAAACTTCACAGTGTCTAAGTTCTATATTGGAGCAGCTTGTTAGACTCCACCTCCAGAAACGGCGAGAGATTCACCGCAGCATCTCATAACGTCATCTCTCGGCATTATACAAGAAGAAGCCAAGTGCTAAAACCCAGATCAGTCTAATACAGAGATTTATAAATAGAGACAACGAAGAGGGAAGTTAAGGATGACATTAATGTCTGGACATCCATGAGGTCAGTGGAAACAAAATCCTTCCATGCAGTAGTTCTCTATGATTTAGGGGGTTATTCTAGTTTGTTCGCTCTCCCGTGTGTTCTCATGGTGGAGCGATGTTTGGTGTCTGCTCATGCGAATTTATGCGGATCCCCTCGCATTGTTCGCAGCATGGTGGATTACTGCAACTGGGAAGAGAATGATGTAAGCAGTTTCCATAGCAACATATTATTCGCCGTCACCTCCGTGTTTCTTCCTGTAACACGTACTTTATTTTTAACATGATCGTGTAAGTTATTTTATAGGCAACGGTTTGTTGATGCAGTAACGATAGGAATATATAGGGTGAGTCAGAATGTGAGTGCGGCAGGAGAGTAACAGGGCGTTATCACCGTTATTATTCACGCTTTTGGTAACGAGATGTAAAACAGATTCTGTTGATCGCACTACTGTAATGTGTCATCTACGCTTCCGATCTGACGGTCACTGGCAATCAGTGGGGTAACAAGAGGCCCAGAGGAATGAATGATGGGTTTGGGGGAATTTATCAAATCTACTTTCTATAGAGGACAAAGGAATGTGCGCCCATAGCAACCAACCAGGTTAACCCCTTCCCGACATTTGACGTATATATACGTCATGGCCGGGATGTACTTCCCAACACATGACGTATATATACGTCATGACTTTAAACTGTCCCCGTGTCTATAGACACGGTGACAGTTTAAACATGTCTGCTGTCCCTGACAGCAGACATGTCCCTGCATGCCCAGGGGGGGTGGCGATGCCTCCCCCCCGTCGGCGATCGCTGTGATTGGCTGTTCAATGTGAACAGCCAGTCGCAGCGTTTTCCTGTGTTACCGGCGAATCAGACGCTCGGTAACACAGGTGTCAATCACCGCCGGGTGTGAGGGGGCATGAGGGGGTCACCGGTGATGACCACACCTCACCCCACCTCACCCCACCTGCCCCCAAGGCTGTGATTGGTCCGTCGGACCGACGGACCAATCACAGCCAAGGCGCGTCATTTAAACTAACGGTGACTGCGCTGCAGACGCCATTCCGGTCTGGAATTGCGTGCAGAGCGGTCACCGGCCACTCTGTCGTGCTATACATACCTGAACCTTGCCTGATACTTACCTGATCACCGCTGGTAGCGTGCTGCCAGCAGCTGGATGCTTCCTGGATCTTGTGACTTCCTGTGTCCTGCTGCTGCAGTGTCATAGAGTCACAGATCGTGAGAGATAGTGACAGATAGTGACAGAGAGTGACAGAGAGTGATAGAGAGTGATAGAGAGTGCTATATTTTGTGTCTGCTGCACCCCTTTTGTGCTGATCAGTATATCTGTGCTGATCAGCAACTTTTATTTTTTTTTTTATATATACCTGTCAGTTGCACCAAAGGTTGTGCTGCCTGTGCAACTGACTGCTGCCCCCCTTTTGTGCTGATCAGTTTAAATTAATTAACTGATCAGCAACTTTTTGGGGGTCCAAGTTTTTTTTTATATATATACCCTGTCAGGTTGCACCCACAGTTGTCTGCCTGCTGCCCCTCACTGCTAATCAGTGTTGCATCACTGCATCACTGATCTGCAGTTTTTTTGGGGGGGGGATTGCAGTGGGGTTTTGTTTTTACACCCACGTTGCTTTTGTGGGTGCTTTTGTGGGTGTCCTGTGGCCGCTGATCAGTGACGTACATCACTGAACAGCATTTTTGGCACAGGGTTGATATTTTTTTTTCTGCAGTTTTTTTAAATTGTTTTTTCTTTGGAGAGTGCTGTGGTTTATTACACCCACGTTGCTTTTGTGGGTGTCCTGTGGCCGCTGATCAGTGACGTACATCACTGAACAGCATTTTTGGCACAGGGTTGATATAATTTTTTTTCTGCAGTTTTTTTAAATTGTTTTTTTTTTTTTGGAGAGTGCTGTGGTTTATTACACCCACGTTGCTTTTGTGGGTGTCCTGTGGCCGCTGATCAGTTACGTACATCACTGAACAGCATTTTTGGCACAGGGTTGATATAATTTTTTTTCTGCAGTTTTTTTAAATTGTTTTTTTTTTTGGAGAGTGCTGTGGTATTTTTTTTTTTAAATTGTTTTTACACCCACGTTGCTTTTGTGGGTGTCCTGTTGCCTTTGAGCGCTGTTCAGTGACGGACGTTACTGACCAACATCTGTGCTCAATTTTTGGCGCAGGACCTTTTTTTTTTGTTTTTTAACCCCTTCAATTTTTTATTTTTTTTATTGGGATCAAATTCCTGTATAAAGTATTTTTTTTTCTGCACTACATACACACTACACACTACATACCCCCCGTGTTGAAATAAAGTTTGTACCCCCCCCTACACTATACACGTGTTGAAACATTACACTTACAGAAACACAAAAATAAAAATGGCATCCCAAATGTCATCCCAGTCATCCCAGTCATCCAGAAGAATGTATTCAGCGGAGGAGGCATATGCCATGCTTGCCTCTGACTCTGACACAGCCAGTGATGCAAGCGGGGAATTTGAAGGATTCGTCTTAAGCTCCTCTTCCTCCTCTAGTGATGAGGGACCCCCTCAAAGACGCCCCCGTAGAGCAGCTGAGACCCCCCCCAAATGATTGATCCCGTATGGACCCCACCACCAGACAATTTTGAGCCCCAGGTTCCTGAGTTTTTGGCCATCCCAGGAATCCAATTTGATTCAACAGGTCTCAGAGAAATTGACTTTTTCAAATTATTTTTCTCTGATGATTTTATAAATTTAATGGTGGACCAAAGTAATTTATATGCCCAGCAGTTTATTGCTCAAAACCCCACGTCATCATTTGCTAGGTGGACCCCTGTAGATGCAGTAGAGATGATGACGTTTTGGGGTCTGGTGTTACATATGGGCATAGTAAAAAAGCCAGAAATTAGGCAATATTGGAGTACAGATGTTCTGTACAGCACCCCATTTTACCGTATGGCCATGACTCGGACTCGTTTTGAGACAATCCTTAAATTTTTACATTACACCGATAATGCACAGTGCCCACCCAGAGATGATCCCACCTTTGACCGGCTATTCAAAGTCAGGCCGGTCATTGATCATTTCAGTGCCAAATTTGCAGAGATGTACATCCCTGAAAAATTTATTTGTATCGACGAGTCCCTTATACATTTTAAAGGAAGGGTTAAATTCCGCCAGTACCTTCCCAGTAAGAGGGCAAGGTATGGCATAAAAATTTATAAGCTGTGTGAAAGCACCTCAGGGTACACCCACAGGTTTAGGGTATATGACGGGAAGGATTCAAGAATTGAACCGCCAGAATGCCCCCCCTCCCTCGTAGGTGTTAGTGGAAAAATTGTCTGGGATTTAGTGCACCCCTTCCTGGATAAAGGTTATCACCTCTATGTGGATAACTTTTACACTAGCATCCCCCTGTTTAAGGCCCTTGGTTCAAGAGGTACAGCAGCTTGCGGTACTGTGCGCAAGAACCAAAGGATGCCTCCCAAAAATGCACATTGCCCAAGTACTGAGAGGGGGTGAAAGCTGGGCACAATCCACCGAAAATATGTTGTTGGTCAAATATAAGGACAAGAGGGATGTCCTTATACTGACAACAATTCATGGAGACAGTACCACCTCCATCCCTGTACGAGGTACCAGTACCCACACCTCAAAACCTAATTGTATCCTAGATTACAATAAGTACATGGGCGGAGTGGATCTTTCAGATCAGGTACTGAAGCCGTACAGTCCCCTGCGGAAAACAAAAATCTGGTACAAGAAGCTGGCCGTGTATATCATCCAGATGGCACTGTATAACGCTTACGTGCTATTCCGTTCTACCAGCCAGAGGGGGACATTTATGCACTTTCAAGAGGAAGTCATAAAGGGCCTAATATTTGGGAACCAGCAGGCAGAGGGCCCCAGTACTTCTAGTACTGGCCCCCGTATTGTACCAGGGCAGCATTTTCCTAACGAAATCCCCTCCACTGCAAGAAAGGGCAGGACACAAAAAAGGTGCAAATTTGCTATAAAAAGGGAATAAGAAAGGATACTATTTTCCACTGTGAAACTTGCCCCGACAAACCCGGCCTATGTATAAAGGAGTGTTTTAAAATATACCACACATCTATGGATTATTAGGTTCATCATTTCACCGTGCTTCGGGGGTCTTGCTAATGCCACATAGCACCCACCATTCATTCCACCAGAATCTGAGCTGCAAAATCCAAAAATCACTCCTTCCCTTCTGAGTCCTGCCATGCACCCAACTGGTATTTTTTGGTCACATATGAGGCATTGCCATACTCGGGAGAAATTGTGGCACAGATTTTGGGGTGCTTTGTCTCCTTCATTCCTTGTGAAAATGAAAAATTTTGAGCCAGAACTGCATTTTTGTGTAAAAAATGTAATTTTTCATTTGCACAGCCCAGTTGTATCAAAATTGGTGAAACCCCTGGGGGTTTGAAATGTACACTATACCCCTAGATGAATTCCCTGAGGGGTGTAGTTTGCAAAATGGGGTCACTTGTGGGGGGGTTCCACTGTATTGGTGCTTCGGGGGTCTTGCTAATGCGACATAGCACCCACCAACATTCCACCAGAATCTGTGCTGCAAAATCCAAATATCACTCCTTCCCTTCTGAGTCCTGCCATTTTTTGGTCACACATGAGGCATTGTCGTACTCGGGAGAAATTGGGGCACAGATTTTGGGGTGCTTTGTCTCCTTCATTCCTTGTGAAAATGAAAAATTTTGAGCCAGAACTGCATTTTTGTGTAAAA
Source organism: Crinia signifera (assembly GCF_055691185.1). Lineage (NCBI taxonomy): Eukaryota > Metazoa > Chordata > Amphibia > Anura > Myobatrachidae > Crinia > Crinia signifera. The sequence goes on along the minus strand of NC_139221.1, from coordinate 21,741,692 downwards.
AATGTAAATTTTCATTTGCACAGCCCAGTTGTATCAAAATTGGTGAAACCCCTGGGGGTTTGAAATGTACACTATACCCCTAGATGAATTCTCTGAGGGGTGTAGTTTTCAAAATGGGGTCACTTGTGGGGGGGTTCCACTGTATTGGTGCTTCGGGGGTCTTGCTAATGCGACATAGCACCCACCAACATTCCACCAGAATCTGAGCTGCAAAATCCAAAAATCACTCCTTCCCTTCTGAGTCCTGCCATGCACCCAAATGGTATTTTTTGGTCACATGTGAGGCATTGCCGTACTCGGGAGAAATTGGGGCACAGATTTTGGGGTGCTTTGTCTCCTTCATTCCTTGTGAAAATGAAAAATTTTGAGCCAGAACTGCATTTTTGTGTAAAAAATGTAATTTTTCATTTGCACAGCCCAGTTGTATCAAAATTGGTGAAACCCCTGGGGGTTTGAAATGTACACTATACCCCTAGATGAATTCCCTGAGGGGTGTAGTTTAAAAAATGGGGTCACTTGTGGGGGGGTTCCACTGTATTGGTGCTTCGGGGGTCTTGCTAATGCGACATAGCACCCACCAACATTCCACCAGAATCTGAGCTGCAAAATCCAAAAATCACTCCTTCCCTTCTGAGTCCTGCCATGCACCCAAATGGTATTTTTTGGTCACATGTGAGGCATTGCCGTACTCGGGAGAAATTGGGGCACAGATTTTGGGGTGCTTTGTCTCCTTCATTCCTTGTGAAAATGAAAAATTTGGAGCCAGAACTGCATTTTTGTGTAAAAAATGTAATTTTTCATTTGCACAGCCCAGTTGTATCAAAATTGGTGAAACCCCTGGGGGTTTGAAATGTACACTATACCCCTAGATGAATTCCCTGAGGGGTGTAGTTTGCAAAATGGGGTCACTTGTGGGGGGGTTCCACTGTATTGGTGCTTCGGGGGTCTTGCTAATGCGACATAGCACCCACCAACATTCCACCAGAATCTGAGCTGCAAAATCCAAAAATCACTCCTTCCCTTCTGAGTCCTGCCATGCACCCAAATGGTATTTTTTTGTCACATGTGAGGCATTGCCGTACTCGGGAGAAATTGGGGCACAGATTTTGGGGTGCTTTGTCTCCTTCATTCCTTGTGAAAATGAAAAATTTGGAGCCAGAACTGCATTTTTGTGTAAAAAAATTAATTTTTCATTTTCACTGCCCAGTTGTACCACAATTGGTGAAACCCCTGGGGGTTTGAAATGTACACTATACCCCTAGATGAATTCCCTGAGGGGTGTAGTTTGCAAAATGGGGTCACTTGTGGGGGGGTTCCACTGTATTGGTGCTTCGGGGGTCTTGCTAATGCGACATAGCACCCACCAACATTCCACCAGAATCTGAGCTGCAAAATCCAAAAATCACTCCTTCCCTTCTGAGTCCTGCCATGCACCCAAATTGTATTTTTTGGTCACATGTGAGGCATTGCCGTACTCGGGAGAAATTGAGGCACAGATTTTGGGGTGCTTTGTCTCCTTCATTCCTTGTGAAAATGAAAAATTTGGAGCCAGAACTGCATTTTTGTGTAAAAAATGTAATTTTTCATTTGCACAGCCCAGTTGTATCAAAATTGGTGAAACCCCTGGGGGTTTGAAATGTACACTATACCCCTAGATGAATTCCCTGAGGGGTGTAGTTTGCAAAATGGGGTCACTTGTGGGGGGGTTCCACTGTATTGGTGCTTCGGGGGTCTTGCTAATGCGACATAGCACCCACCAACATTCCACCAGAATCTGAGCTGCAAAATCCAAAAATCACTCCTTCCCTTCTGAGTCCTGCCATGCACCCAAATGGTATTTTTTGGTCACATGTGAGGCATTGCCGTACTCGGGAGAAATTGGGGCACAGATTTGGGGGTGCTTTGTCTCCTTCATTCCTTGTGAAAATGAAAAATTTGGAGCCAGAACTGCATTTTTGTGTAAAAAAATTTATTTTTCATTTTCACTGCCCAGTTGTACCACAATTGGTGAAACCCCTGGGGGTTTGAAATGTACACTATACCCCTAGTTGAATTCCCTGAGGGGTGTAGTTTGCAAAATGGGGTCACTTGTGGGGGGGTTCCACTGTATTGGTGCTTCGGGGGTCTTGCTAATGCGACATAGCACCCACCAACATTCCACCAGAATCTGAGCTGCAAAATCCAAAAATCACTCCTTCCCTTCTGAGTCCTGCCATGCACCCAAATGGTATTTTTTGGTCACATGTGAGGCATTGCCGTACTCGGGAGAAATTGGGGCACAGATTTTGGGGTGCTTTGTCTCCTTCATTCCTTGTGAAAATGAAAAATTTGGAGCCAGAACTGCATTTTTGTGTAAAAAATGTAATTTTTCATTTGCACAGCCCAGTTGTATCAAAATTGGTGAAACCCCTGGGGGTTTGAAATGTACACTATACCCCTAGATGAATTCCCTGAGGGGTGTAGTTTGCAAAATGGGGTCACTTGTGGGGGGGTTCCACTGTATTGGTGCTTCGGGGGTCTTGCTAATGCGACATAGCACCCACCAACATTCCACCAGAATCTGAGCTGCAAAATCCAAAAATCACTCCTTCCCTTCTGAGTCCTGCCATGCACCCAAATGGTATTTTTTGGTCACATGTGAGGCATTGCCGTACTCGGGAGAAATTGGGGCACAGATTTTGGGGTGCTTTGTCTCCTTCATTCCTTGTGAAAATAAAAAATTTGGAGCCAGAACTGCATTTTTGTGTAAAAAATGTAATTTTTCATTTGCACAGCCCAGTTGTATCAAAATTGGTGAAACCCCTGGGGGTTTGAAATGTACACTATACCCCTAGATGAATTCCCTGAGGGGTGTAGTTTGCAAAATGGGGTCACTTGTGGGGGGGTTCCACTGTATTGGTGCTTCGGGGGTCTTGCTAATGCGACATAGCACCCACCAACATTCCACCAGAATCTGAGCTGCAAAATCCAAAAATCACTCCTTCCCTTCTGAGTCCTGCCATGCACCCAAATGGTATTTTTTTGTCACATGTGAGGCATTGCCGTACTCGGGAGAAATTGGGGCACAGATTTTGGGGTGCTATGTCTCCTTCATTCCTTGTGAAAATGAAAAATTTGGAGCCAGAACTGCATTTTTGTGTAAAAAAATAATTTTTCATTTTCACTGCCCAGTTGTACCACAATTGGTGAAACCCCTGGGGGTTTGAAATGTACACTATACCCCTAGATGAATTCCCTGAGGGGTGTAGTTTGCAAAATGGGGTCACTTGTGGGGGGTTCCTAACTTTTAGCATCTTATGGTGCCTAGAAACCTACATGGTGCCTAAAAAATAATCTCATAAAAAGGAGGCTCCAAAATTAAGTAGGTGCTCCTTCTATTATGAAGCCTGTGGTTTGGTCAACGTGCACACTAGGGCCACATATAGGATATTTATGAAAACAAAAGAATTGGGGGAATCAATTTTTAGTCACATTTCTCTAGTAAAATCTACTGTGTTCCTTAGAAAAATGTATTAAAATTGCAAATCTGCAAAAAAAATGAAATTTTGAAATTTCACCTACACTTTGTTTTAATTCCTGTGAAACACCTAAAGGGTTAACAAACTTCCAAAATGCTGTTTTGAATACTGTGAGGGGTGCAGTTTTTGAAATGGCATCATTTATGGGGGTGTCTCACATACAAGTCCCTCAAAGTCACATCAGAACTGAACTGGTCCCTAAAAAAATCAGTGTTTGAAATTTTCTTGAAAATTTGAGAATTTGCTATTCATATTTTAAGCCTCCTAGTGTCCAAAAAAAATAAAAGGATGTTGAAATAATTATGGAAACATAAAGTAGACATATGGTCTATGTTAGTTATTAACTATTTTGAGTGGTATGATTATTTGTCTCACAAGCAGAAAATTTAACATTTTGAAAATTGCTAAATTTTCCATTTTTTTTACGACATTTTGGTATTTTTCACAAAAAAACACAGACTGTATCGACCCAAATTTACCACTAACTTGAAGTACAATGTGTCACGAGAAAACAATCTCAAAATCACTGGGATAAGTAAAAGCAAAAAAAAGTTATCCCCACTTAAGTGATACATGTCAGATTTGAAAAAAAGGGCTCTGTCAGGAAGGCAAAAACATGCTGCGTCAGGAAGGGGTTAAACCTTTCATTTAATACAGTAGCATGCACTGGATGATAGCTATCATCCGATTGGATGGGGTTAATATGCCTGCGGACAGGATGCTGGCAGTCAGAATAGTCGGCGCTACCACTAGTCAGCTCTAGGCATTTGCCTAGGATGCCGGCCACTAGAGGGCGGTACTGAGCCACCAGGTACCATAGAAAGTTTAAACCTGCAGAAGCTGAAAGTGCCGAAACTCATCCCAGCAGGGTCAGGGAGCGGGGAGCAGGTGAGTTAAATGGTATGACGCCCCCCCCCCCCCCCCCGGCAATCCCCATGCGGCACCCACCTGCAATCCCACGGCACCCCCGACCCCCCCGGAGCACGGTAATCCGCGAGTAGTGCCTGGGGCACAGACAGTGCTTGCACTGGCCCTGTGCCTCTGCCAGAAACCCGACCGCTGGCAGGTGAAATGTAAGTATGCGGAGCAGGTTAGCTTTATTCCAGGGGGAAGGATAGGTTTAAGCACTAGCGAGGGACTTAGGTTTAGGCTACGAGGAGGTGGGGAAGGTTAGGTTTAGGCTGCAGGAGAGTAAGGGTTAAGGCCCCCATACACTAGTCCGTTTTGGGCTGATTTCACAGAATTTCGATGGATCGGGTCGAGTCCCGGGTAGCTCAGGGGGGAAGGTCCCGGGCAGCTCAGGGGGATCGGCTGGCTATACACTGCTGGGATACCGCAACAGTGTATGGCCACCTTTAGACTGTGGGGAGGGAGGGTTAGGTTTAGGCTGCGTGGTAGGAAGGTTAGTGGGAAGGATAAGCTGTGAGGGGGAGGGTTACTGTAAGCTGCAGAGATGGACGGTTAGGGGAAGTATAATTGGAGGTAAGTATTTCCTCCATCAGAATACCTATCTCTGTATTGTGACCACCGGCAGCCCCTCCACTGGTCATCAATACATCTTACACTCTGATTGGTTTAATAGGTTTACTATAGGGTACAATGGGGTAAGACGAACCAACTGGTTCTTGCTTTGCACCATAGGAAAGAAAACAATAGACAGAAGTAAAAATACTAAAATATTACCTTTATATCAGGATGATAAGAATGAATCCATGACAAAGGGTTGTAAAAATATATGACTACTGTCGTATTGCTCAACTTACCTCAGAGTAGGGGAACGTTTATTTATCTGGTGATATACAGATGCAGCAGCTCCCATTGGAGCTGGTCCTGGTGATAGAATCTCCATTCGCAAGCCGCTGGGAATGGGAGCGCGCGCATGAGACGCTCATGCGCCGATTTCCATCAGAGTCCTCTGACACCTTCAGCAGCACCTCCGCAGCCCCCCCCCCCCCCCAGATGCCAACAGCCCCCCCCCCTCCCAGTCCCCAATTGTCTCCCTGAACCGGAGACGGGCAGGGAAGCCGCTCCCCGCCTCCATGCTGATGGGGACGTGCGTGCATGTGAGATGCACACACGTCCCAGCCAGATGGATTGCCTGTGCGACAGTTCAGGCGATTCCTCAGGCTGGCTGGGAGGTGCGCCATCCATACCGATATGAGCATAATTAAAAATATATATTTTACTAGCGTCCCGCCCCATCTTCGCACGCGAAGCACTAATTATCTATAGCCAGAGGACGTCTGGTGGATGGATGGGGGCGATCATGTGACGAAGTTTTAGCAGATATCTATAGGGACAGTCCCGATGGTCAATCTGGTTCTGTTGCACAACTTTGGTGCGTTTAAGCTGCGAATAAGCATCACTGGTGATCCAACCTTCAATGTTGATACGTGCGGTGGCATTCCGGGTGGTTCCAATGAATTCAAAAATTAAATTGGATAATTGATGGCTTGTTCTTCGTCCATTACTGTGTTGATCAATTTGTATTTGACTGTTTTGCCATCAGTGTCAATTGAATTTGCTCATTGAGCTTGTTGACATCAGCATTTTTTGGTGCCAAAATTGCACGTTCGCACAGCCAATCCGGATTTTTGTAGTTGGTTGCTAGATTTGAGAATAGGTTGTCGACAACGGCTTAAATATTTAGTTACATTTGACAGAAGTTTGGCTGAAACAAAGGGCCTTATTCTAGTTCACTCTTTCTGACAAATTCCTTCTTAGATGGACAAAACCAGGTGCACTGCAGGGGGGAAGATATAAAATGTTCAGAAAGAATTAGATTTGGGTGAGTAATTTTGTTTCTGTGCGGGATAAATACTGGCTGCTTTATTTTTACACTGCAATATAGATCTCACTTTGAAGTAAAACCCCACCCAAATCTAATTCTCTCTGCACAAGTTACATCTGCCCCCCCCTGCAGTGCACATGGTTTTGTCCATCTAAGAAGGATTTTGTCAGAAAGAGTGAACTAGAATAAGGCCCAAAATCTCATTTGTGGCGCGATCAATTAATTGCCAAAAACCCCCCTCCCCCAGAAAATTCTGTTGATCCGATCGCTACCAACTTTCACAGGATCACCCGCTGGACTAATCTAAAGATTGCCTGAAAATTTCCTCAAAATCGGTAAGGCCATTTTGGAGTCCATAGGGAACATACACACATATACACACATACACACAATCGATTTATATATATATATATAGAGGATGCAGTTAAAATCCCGGCGGTCGGGATCCCGGCGTTCAGAATCCCGACGCCGGAATCCCGACCACCGAAATCCCAACACTTTCTCCCTCCGGGGGTGTCCACGACACCCCTGGAGGGAGAATAAATTAGCGTGCCGAGCGTAGCGAGGCACCGGGCCCGCTGCGTGGCAAACGGAGCGAGCCCGCAAGGGGGGGCAATCCACGTCCCCCCCTTGTCGGGATTTCAGCGGTCGGGATTCCGGCGTCGGGATTTTGAACGCCGGGATCCCGACCGCCGGGATTTCATACTGAATCCATATATAGATAATGCATTTTCCTTTACAAAATGTCCTATTTATTTTCTTAAAGGTAACTTTAAACACAGTACAATAACACCAAACAAGTAAAGTTTATAACATTAAAACATTTTTATATTATATTCAACATCCCCATCAATTTTGTTGGAAATATAAAGTGCTGCTCTCTCCTTATCGTATTGTCCAGCCTTTTATATAATAATAATAATAATAATAATAATAATAATAATTTTATTTATATTGCGCTCTTTCTCCAATAGGACCTAACAGATAGAATGAATGTAATACAGTACAGGAACAATGAAGTACAGAAAAGCTTTTCATAAACAATACTTAAGGGACTGAAGGAAACGCTTGAGTAAACAGGAAAGTCTTGAGTCTGTTTTTGAAGCATTCTAGAGTGGGGGTCTCTCAAACTGTGCGGGGAAGTGGGTTCCATAAAGTCGGAGCTGAGTGGCTAAAAGCTCGACCCCCAGATGAATTACGGGAGATGCTAGGTACTGACTAAAAGTCTTTCATCTACAGATCGCAGTAATCGGCTGGGACAGTATGGAATCAGAAGCTGCCCTCAGGTACCTTGGGCCTTGGTCATGTCGGGCTTTGAAACTCAATAGATTGATCTTGAAAATGATTCCCCATCTTATTGGCAGCCAGTGAAGAGAGTAGAGAATGGAAGTAATGTGGCTAGAGCGGGGCTGTTTAGTTAACAGCCTGGCAGCTGTGTTTTGTACCAGCTGTAATCGGTGCAGTTCTTTTGCTGGTAGACCAAGGTAGAGGGCATTGCATTAATCTAATCGAGATGATACAAATGCATGTATGACTTTTGGCAGGTCTTCAGATGGGATTAAGTGTTTGATTCTGGCTATGTTCCTCAGATGAAGGAATGAGGATTTGATTGTGGCTGATATCTGATGTTTAAGTGTCAAGCCACCATCCAGTACCACGCCAAGATTCCGCACATGATCAGAGTTTTGTAATTCTGTACCCCACAGTGTCAGTCCAGTTGGGTGGCTATGCTGCAGTCTTGTCCTTTGATGTTGAGGTCCTATCATAAGGACCTCTGTTTTATCAGAATTCAGTCTCAGCCAACTGGCATCATCCACTCCTGGAGCTCAGCTAGATGCCATTAAGGGTTGTTATTGGGTTCTCAGTGCCCGGAGCAAAGGATAAGTACAGTTGTGTATCATCCACATAGCAGTGGTAGACCAGGCCATTGCACCTAATTATATCACCCAGTGGCAGCATGTACACAGCAAAAAGCATGGGAGATAATATGGAACCCTGTGGGACACCGCATGGAAGTGGCACGGATGAAGGGTCGGGATTCTGTCCGCCGGTCATCTGTATGTATCCCTTCCATGCAGGTTTGTATGTTTTATGAGCACAATGAGTACTACCGGTGGCACCGAGAGGGTGCCATTGCAGAGCGACAGGCAGTAGGAGAAGTAGAAGACAGGCTGCGACTGCAGCACAGCCTTTGTCCCCAGCTCAGCACACTCTGCTCAGTGCTGTGTGCTGAGATGGGGAGAGACAGCAGCAGCCTATCATCTCTTCCTGCGGTGGTGTGGCATGCTGCCCACACCCCTACCGGCGCCCATCTGTACGCCCAATCAAAGTTGCCCTGCAAGGGGCTTTGTTGCGCTCGCCATGCTGTCTGAGTCCGGCCAGTCGGGATCCCGACTGTCGGAACCCTATACCACACCCGTATTGTAAATGGTTATCTGGCTAGTCTATTTCGCACATATAAACAAACATCTTATGTTGTCATGCTGAAGGGGTTACCATTAACATGTTATTAAATGCAGCCCGTAGGATGAATGACTTATGTGTGGGTGAATTTGAGATGTGGAACGATTTAATGTAGTCAGGAAAAACATGCTATTATTTAACCATAGAACCGGGGCAGTTGTGCAATATATACAGGAGCTTTGGTGAGAACATCATTTTTAGGATATGAACAGGATTAAATAAGGTGAAAAATAAGATCCAGCAGCTGATCATTATGAAGTAATCAGCTGTACATCGCACATATAGCTGTACATCGCACATATAGCTGTACATCGCACATATAGCTGTACATCGCACATATAGCTGTACATTGCACATATAGCTGTACATCGCACATATAGCTGTACATTGCACATATAGCTGTACATCACACATATAGCTGTACATTGCACATATAGCTGTACATTGCACATATAGCTGTACATCGCACATATAGCTGTACATTGCACATATAGCTGTACATCGCACATATAGCTGTACATTGCACATATAGCTGTACATCGCACATATAGCTGTACATTGCACATATAGCTGTACATCGCACATATAGCTGTACATTGCACATATAGCTGTACATCGCACATATAGCTGTACATCGCACATATAGCTGTACATCACACATATAGCTGTACATCGCACATATAGCTGTACATCGCACATATAGCTGTACATCGCACATATAGCTGTACATTACACATATAGCTGTACATCGCACATATAGCTGTACATTACACATATAGCTGTACATCGCACATATAGCTGTACATCGCACATATATCTGTACATCGCACATATAGCTGTACATTGCACATATAGCTGTACATTGCACATATAGCTGTCCATTACACATATAGCTTTACATTGCACATATAGCTGTACATCGCACATATAGCTGTACATTGCACATATAGCTGTACATTGCACATATAGCTGTACATTGCACATATAGCTGTACATTGCACATATACAGTAGCTGTACGTTGCACATATAGCTGTACATTGCACATGTAGCTGTACATTGCACATGTAGCTGTACATTGCACATATAGCTGTCCATTACACATATAGCTGTACATTGCACATATAGCTGTACATCGCACATATAGCTATACATTGCACATATAGCTGTCCATTACACATATAGCTGTACATTGCACATATAGCTGTTCATCGCACATATAGCTGTACATTACACATATAGCTGTACATTGCACATATAGCTGTACATTACACATATAGCTGTACATTGCACATATAGCTGTACATTGCACATATAGCTGTACATTGCACATATACAGTAGCTGTACGTTGCACATATAGCTGTACATTGCACATATAGCTGTACATTGCACATATACAGTAGCTGTACATTGCACATATAGCTGTACATTGCACATATAGCTGTACATTGCACATATAGCTGTACATCACACATATAGCTATACAATGCACATATAGCTGTCCATTACACATATAGCTGTACATTGCACATATAGCTGTACATCGCATATATAGCTGGACATTGCACATATAGCTGTCCATTACACATATAGCTGTACATTGCACATATAGCTGTACATCGCACATATAGCTGTACATTACACATATAGCTGTACATTGCACATATAGCTGTACATTACACATATAGCTGTACATTGCACATATAGCTGTACATTGCACATATAGCTGTACATTGCACATATACAGTAGCTGTACGTTGCACATATAGCTGTACATTGCACATATAGCTGTACATTGCACATATACAGTAGCTGTACATTGCACATATAGCTGTACATTGCACATATAGCTGTACATTGCACATATAGCTGTACATTGCACATATAGAGCTACTGAGAATTTCTGCAGCACCAAAAGAATTGAATAGATATTATAAGAGCAAGGCAAATAGAGAAAGTCATTGAATGGGAAACTCCTACATTTCTGTTCCATTGATGATGGGATGTTGTTATAGGCAACCAATCAGATTCTATCTATTATCATTTAGAAGGTGCTAAAAAAATAAGTAGAATCTAATTGGTTGCTATGGGCAATAGAACTCGCATCTTAGTAAATTTCCCCCTAAGTGTTCACAGTCCTAATAAGCCCCTGGAGAGAGGTGTCTGACGTGAGGTTTGGGAGCAGAGGTCAAAAGTGATTGTTGACCCTGTACATAGTCTGCACATTGCAGAATTTAAATCATATCCTAAATGTTTTTCCGCAGAAATACGGCTGCGCATGCGCATATGCCCAACATCCGCCCCCATGCGAATGCATGGGGGATGCGAAAACCTTAATCCGGGTCTTCCAAGGAGATCCGAACTGAACGGAGTGGGGGGGTTCCACTGTATTGGTGCTTCGGGGGTCTTGCTAATGCGACATAGCACCCACCAACATTCCACCAGAATCTGAGCTGCAAAATCCAAAAATCACTCCTTCCCTTCTGAGTCCTGCCATGCACCCAAATGGTATTTTTTGGTCACATGTGAGGCATTGCCGTACTCGGGAGAAATTGGGGCACAGATTTTGGGGTGCTTTGTCTCCTTCATTCCTTGTGAAAATGAAAAATTTTGAGCCAGAACTGCATTTTTGTGTAAAAAATGTAATTTTTCATTTGCACAGCCCAGTTGTATCAAAATTGGTGAAACCCCTGGGGGTTTGAAATGTACACTATACCCCTAGATGAATTCCCTGAGGGGTGTAGTTTAAAAAATGGGGTCACTTGTGGGGGGGTTCCACTGTATTGGTGCTTCGGGGGTCTTGCTAATGCGACATAGCACCCACCAACATTCCACCAGAATCTGAGCTGCAAAATCCAAAAATCACTCCTTCCCTTCTGAGTCCTGCCATGCACCCAAATGGTATTTTTTGGTCACATGTGAGGCATTGCCGTACTCGGGAGAAATTGGGGCACAGATTTTGGGGTGCTTTGTCTCCTTCATTCCTTGTGAAAATGAAAAATTTGGAGCCAGAACTGCATTTTTGTGTAAAAAATGTAATTTTTCATTTGCACAGCCCAGTTGTATCAAAATTGGTGAAACCCCTGGGGGTTTGAAATGTACACTATACCCCTAGATGAATTCCCTGAGGGGTGTAGTTTGCAAAATGGGGTCACTTGTGGGGGGGTTCCACTGTATTGGTGCTTCGGGGGTCTTGCTAATGCGACATAGCACCCACCAACATTCCACCAGAATCTGAGCTGCAAAATCCAAAAATCACTCCTTCCCTTCTGAGTCCTGCCATGCACCCAAATGGTATTTTTTTGTCACATGTGAGGCATTGCCGTACTCGGGAGAAATTGGGGCACAGATTTTGGGGTGCTTTGTCTCCTTCATTCCTTGTGAAAATGAAAAATTTGGAGCCAGAACTGCATTTTTGTGTAAAAAAATTAATTTTTCATTTTCACTGCCCAGTTGTACCACAATTGGTGAAACCCCTGGGGGTTTGAAATGTACACTATACCCCTAGATGAATTCCCTGAGGGGTGTAGTTTGCAAAATGGGGTCACTTGTGGGGGGGTTCCACTGTATTGGTGCTTCGGGGGTCTTGCTAATGCGACATAGCACCCACCAACATTCCACCAGAATCTGAGCTGCAAAATCCAAAAATCACTCCTTCCCTTCTGAGTCCTGCCATGCACCCAAATTGTATTTTTTGGTCACATGTGAGGCATTGCCGTACTCGGGAGAAATTGAGGCACAGATTTTGGGGTGCTTTGTCTCCTTCATTCCTTGTGAAAATGAAAAATTTTGAGCCAGAACTGCATTTTTGTGTAAAAAATGTAATTTTTCATTTGCACAGCCCAGTTGTATCAAAATTGGTGAAACCCCTGGGGGTTTGAAATGTACACTATACCCCTAGATGAATTCCCTGAGGGGTGTAGTTTGCAAAATGGGGTCACTTGTGGGGGGGTTCCACTGTATTGGTGCTTCGGGGGTCTTGCTAATGCGACATAGCACCCACCAACATTCCACCAGAATCTGAGCTGCAAAATCCAAAAATCACTCCTTCCCTTCTGAGTCCTGCCATGCACCCAAATGGTATTTTTTGGTCACATGTGAGGCATTGCCGTACTCGGGAGAAATTGGGGCACAGATTTGGGGGTGCTTTGTCTCCTTCATTCCTTGTGAAAATGAAAAATTTGGAGCCAGAACTGCATTTTTGTGTAAAAAAATTTATTTTTCATTTTCACTGCCCAGTTGTACCACAATTGGTGAAACCCCTGGGGGTTTGAAATGTACACTATACCCCTAGTTGAATTCCCTGAGGGGTGTAGTTTGCAAAATGGGGTCACTTGTGGGGGGGTTCCACTGTATTGGTGCTTCGGGGGTCTTGCTAATGCGACATAGCACCCACCAACATTCCACCAGAATCTGAGCTGCAAAATCCAAAAATCACTCCTTCCCTTCTGAGTCCTGCCATGCACCCAAATGGTATTTTTTGGTCACATGTGAGGCATTGCCGTACTCGGGAGAAATTGGGGCACAGATTTTGGGGTGCTTTGTCTCCTTCATTCCTTGTGAAAATGAAAAATTTGGAGCCAGAACTGCATTTTTGTGTAAAAAATGTAATTTTTCATTTGCACAGCCCAGTTGTATCAAAATTGGTGAAACCCCTGGGGGTTTGAAATGTACACTATACCCCTAGATGAATTCCCTGAGGGGTGTAGTTTGCAAAATGGGGTCACTTGTGGGGGGGTTCCACTGTATTGGTGCTTCGGGGGTCTTGCTAATGCGACATAGCACCCACCAACATTCCACCAGAATCTGAGCTGCAAAATCCAAAAATCACTCCTTCCCTTCTGAGTCCTGCCATGCACCCAAATGGTATTTTTTGGTCACATGTGAGGCATTGCCGTACTCGGGAGAAATTGGGGCACAGATTTTGGGGTGCTTTGTCTCCTTCATTCCTTGTGAAAATAAAAAATTTGGAGCCAGAACTGCATTTTTGTGTAAAAAATGTAATTTTTCATTTGCACAGCCCAGTTGTATCAAAATTGGTGAAACCCCTGGGGGTTTGAAATGTACACTATACCCCTAGATGAATTCCCTGAGGGGTGTAGTTTGCAAAATGGGGTCACTTGTGGGGGGGTTCCACTGTATTGGTGCTTCGGGGGTCTTGCTAATGCGACATAGCACCCACCAACATTCCACCAGAATCTGAGCTGCAAAATCCAAAAATCACTCCTTCCCTTCTGAGTCCTGCCATGCACCCAAATGGTATTTTTTTGTCACATGTGAGGCATTGCCGTACTCGGGAGAAATTGGGGCACAGATTTTGGGGTGCTATGTCTCCTTCATTCCTTGTGAAAATGAAAAATTTGGAGCCAGAACTGCATTTTTGTGTAAAAAAATAATTTTTCATTTTCACTGCCCAGTTGTACCACAATTGGTGAAACCCCTGGGGGTTTGAAATGTACACTATACCCCTAGATGAATTCCCTGAGGGGTGTAGTTTGCAAAATGGGGTCACTTGTGGGGGGTTCCTAACTTTTAGCATCTTATGGTGCCTAGAAACCTACATGGTGCCTAAAAAATAATCTCATAAAAAGGAGGCTCCAAAATTAAGTAGGTGCTCCTTCTATTATGAAGCCTGTGGTTTGGTCAACGTGCACACTAGGGCCACATATAGGATATTTATGAAAACAAAAGAATTGGGGGAATCAATTTTTAGTCACATTTCTCTAGTAAAATCTACTGTGTTCCTTAGAAAAATGTATTAAAATTGCAAATCTGCAAAAAAAATGAAATTTTGAAATTTCACCTACACTTTGTTTTAATTCCTGTGAAACACCTAAAGGGTTAACAAACTTCCAAAATGCTGTTTTGAATACTGTGAGGGGTGCAGTTTTTGAAATGGCATCATTTATGGGGGTGTCTCACATACAAGTCCCTCAAAGTCACATCAGAACTGAACTGGTCCCTAAAAAAATCAGTGTTTGAAATTTTCTTGAAAATTTGAGAATTTGCTATTCATATTTTAAGCCTCCTAGTGTCCAAAAAAAATAAAAGGATGTTGAAATAATTATGGAAACATAAAGTAGACATATGGTCTATGTTAGTTATTAACTATTTTGAGTGGTATGATTATTTGTCTCACAAGCAGAAAATTTAACATTTTGAAAATTGCTAAATTTTCCATTTTTTTTACGACATTTTGGTATTTTTCACAAAAAAACACAGACTGTATCGACCCAAATTTACCACTAACTTGAAGTACAATGTGTCACGAGAAAACAATCTCAAAATCACTGGGATAAGTAAAAGCAAAAAAAAGTTATCCCCACTTAAGTGATACATGTCAGATTTGAAAAAAAGGGCTCTGTCAGGAAGGCAAAAACATGCTGCGTCAGGAAGGGGTTAAACCTTTCATTTAATACAGTAGCATGCACTGGATGATAGCTATCATCCGATTGGATGGGGTTAATATGCCTGCGGACAGGATGCTGGCAGTCAGAATAGTCGGCGCTACCACTAGTCAGCTCTAGGCATTTGCCTAGGATGCCGGCCACTAGAGGGCGGTACTGAGCCACCAGGTACCATAGAAAGTTTAAACCTGCAGAAGCTGAAAGTGCCGAAACTCATCCCAGCAGGGTCAGGGAGCGGGGAGCAGGTGAGTTAAATGGTATGACGCCCCCCCCCCCCCCCGGCAATCCCCATGCGGCACCCACCTGCAATCCCACGGCACCCCCGACCCCCCCGGAGCACGGTAATCCGCGAGTAGTGCCTGGGGCACAGACAGTGCTTGCACTGGCCCTGTGCCTCTGCCAGAAACCCGACCGCTGGCAGGTGAAATGTAAGTATGCGGAGCAGGTTAGCTTTATTCCAGGGGGAAGGATAGGTTTAAGCACTAGCGAGGGACTTAGGTTTAGGCTACGAGGAGGTGGGGAAGGTTAGGTTTAGGCTGCAGGAGAGTAAGGGTTAAGGCCCCCATACACTAGTCCGTTTTGGGCTGATTTCACAGAATTTCGATGGATCGGGTCGAGTCCCGGGTAGCTCAGGGGGGAAGGTCCCGGGCAGCTCAGGGGGATCGGCTGGCTATACACTGCTGGGATACCGCAACAGTGTATGGCCACCTTTAGACTGTGGGGAGGGAGGGTTAGGTTTAGGCTGCGTGGTAGGAAGGTTAGTGGGAAGGATAAGCTGTGAGGGGGAGGGTTACTGTAAGCTGCAGAGATGGACGGTTAGGGGAAGTATAATTGGAGGTAAGTATTTCCTCCATCAGAATACCTATCTCTGTATTGTGACCACCGGCAGCCCCTCCACTGGTCATCAATACATCTTACACTCTGATTGGTTTAATAGGTTTACTATAGGGTACAATGGGGTAAGACGAACCAACTGGTTCTTGCTTTGCACCATAGGAAAGAAAACAATAGACAGAAGTAAAAATACTAAAATATTACCTTTATATCAGGATGATAAGAATGAATCCATGACAAAGGGTTGTAAAAATATATGACTACTGTCGTATTGCTCAACTTACCTCAGAGTAGGGGAACGTTTATTTATCTGGTGATATACAGATGCAGCAGCTCCCATTGGAGCTGGTCCTGGTGATAGAATCTCCATTCGCAAGCCGCTGGGAATGGGAGCGCGCGCATGAGACGCTCATGCGCCGATTTCCATCAGAGTCCTCTGACACCTTCAGCAGCACCTCCGCAGCCCCCCCCCCCCCCCAGATGCCAACAGCCCCCCCCCCTCCCAGTCCCCAATTGTCTCCCTGAACCGGAGACGGGCAGGGAAGCCGCTCCCCGCCTCCATGCTGATGGGGACGTGCGTGCATGTGAGATGCACACACGTCCCAGCCAGATGGATTGCCTGTGCGACAGTTCAGGCGATTCCTCAGGCTGGCTGGGAGGTGCGCCATCCATACCGATATGAGCATAATTAAAAATATATATTTTACTAGCGTCCCGCCCCATCTTCGCACGCGAAGCACTAATTATCTATAGCCAGAGGACGTCTGGTGGATGGATGGGGGCGATCATGTGACGAAGTTTTAGCAGATATCTATAGGGACAGTCCCGATGGTCAATCTGGTTCTGTTGCACAACTTTGGTGCGTTTAAGCTGCGAATAAGCATCACTGGTGATCCAACCTTCAATGTTGATACGTGCGGTGGCATTCCGGGTGGTTCCAATGAATTCAAAAATTAAATTGGATAATTGATGGCTTGTTCTTCGTCCATTACTGTGTTGATCAATTTGTATTTGACTGTTTTGCCATCAGTGTCAATTGAATTTGCTCATTGAGCTTGTTGACATCAGCATTTTTTGGTGCCAAAATTGCACGTTCGCACAGCCAATCCGGATTTTTGTAGTTGGTTGCTAGATTTGAGAATAGGTTGTCGACAACGGCTTAAATATTTAGTTACATTTGACAGAAGTTTGGCTGAAACAAAGGGCCTTATTCTAGTTCACTCTTTCTGACAAATTCCTTCTTAGATGGACAAAACCAGGTGCACTGCAGGGGGGAAGATATAAAATGTTCAGAAAGAATTAGATTTGGGTGAGTAATTTTGTTTCTGTGCGGGATAAATACTGGCTGCTTTATTTTTACACTGCAATATAGATCTCACTTTGAAGTAAAACCCCACCCAAATCTAATTCTCTCTGCACAAGTTACATCTGCCCCCCCCTGCAGTGCACATGGTTTTGTCCATCTAAGAAGGATTTTGTCAGAAAGAGTGAACTAGAATAAGGCCCAAAATCTCATTTGTGGCGCGATCAATTAATTGCCAAAAACCCCCCTCCCCCAGAAAATTCTGTTGATCCGATCGCTACCAACTTTCACAGGATCACCCGCTGGACTAATCTAAAGATTGCCTGAAAATTTCCTCAAAATCGGTAAGGCCATTTTGGAGTCCATAGGGAACATACACACATATACACACATACACACAATCGATTTATATATATATATATAGAGGATGCAGTTAAAATCCCGGCGGTCGGGATCCCGGCGTTCAGAATCCCGACGCCGGAATCCCGACCACCGAAATCCCAACACTTTCTCCCTCCGGGGGTGTCCACGACACCCCTGGAGGGAGAATAAATTAGCGTGCCGAGCGTAGCGAGGCACCGGGCCCGCTGCGTGGCAAACGGAGCGAGCCCGCAAGGGGGGGCAATCCACGTCCCCCCCTTGTCGGGATTTCAGCGGTCGGGATTCCGGCGTCGGGATTTTGAACGCCGGGATCCCGACCGCCGGGATTTCATACTGAATCCATATATAGATAATGCATTTTCCTTTACAAAATGTCCTATTTATTTTCTTAAAGGTAACTTTAAACACAGTACAATAACACCAAACAAGTAAAGTTTATAACATTAAAACATTTTTATATTATATTCAACATCCCCATCAATTTTGTTGGAAATATAAAGTGCTGCTCTCTCCTTATCGTATTGTCCAGCCTTTTATATAATAATAATAATAATAATAATAATAATAATAATAATTTTATTTATATTGCGCTCTTTCTCCAATAGGACCTAACAGATAGAATGAATGTAATACAGTACAGGAACAATGAAGTACAGAAAAGCTTTTCATAAACAATACTTAAGGGACTGAAGGAAACGCTTGAGTAAACAGGAAAGTCTTGAGTCTGTTTTTGAAGCATTCTAGAGTGGGGGTCTCTCAAACTGTGCGGGGAAGTGGGTTCCATAAAGTCGGAGCTGAGTGGCTAAAAGCTCGACCCCCAGATGAATTACGGGAGATGCTAGGTACTGACTAAAAGTCTTTCATCTACAGATCGCAGTAATCGGCTGGGACAGTATGGAATCAGAAGCTGCCCTCAGGTACCTTGGGCCTTGGTCATGTCGGGCTTTGAAACTCAATAGATTGATCTTGAAAATGATTCCCCATCTTATTGGCAGCCAGTGAAGAGAGTAGAGAATGGGAGTAATGTGGCTAGAGCGGGGCTGTTTAGTTAACAGCCTGGCAGCTGTGTTTTGTACCAGCTGTAATCGGTGCAGTTCTTTTGCTGGTAGACCAAGGTAGAGGGCATTGCATTAATCTAATCGAGATGATACAAATGCATGTATGACTTTTGGCAGGTCTTCAGATGGGATTAAGTGTTTGATTCTGGCTATGTTCCTCAGATGAAGGAATGAGGATTTGATTGTGGCTGATATCTGATGTTTAAGTGTCAAGCCACCATCCAGTACCACGCCAAGATTCCGCACATGATCAGAGTTTTGTAATTCTGTACCCCACAGTGTCAGTCCAGTTGGGTGGCTATGCTGCAGTCTTGTCCTTTGATGTTGAGGTCCTATCATAAGGACCTCTGTTTTATCAGAATTCAGTCTCAGCCAACTGGCATCATCCACTCCTGGAGCTCAGCTAGATGCCATTAAGGCAGTGGTTCCCAAACTGTGCGCCGTGGCTCCCTGGGGTGCCTCGGGACACATGCAGGGGTGCCCTGGGTTGGTAGTCCAGGACCAACTCAAATTATTAATGGTTAATTATTTATAAGCAAAACCAGTGCTGGTGGCTGCCAATCATAAAATGTGTACAAATAGAAGCAATTCCTGCCCTTTTCCACATAACTGACCCTAAGAATCGCATATAAATCCAATCTAATTAAAATAAATTTGGCCTAGGGGTGCCGCGAAAAAAATTCTTATACTCTAGGGTGCCGTGATTAAAAAAAGATTGGGAACCCCTGCATTAAGGGTTGTTATTGGGTTCTCAGTGCCCGGAGCAAAGGATAAGTACAGTTGTGTATCATCCACATAGCAGTGGTAGACCAGGCCATTGCACCTAATTATATCACCCAGTGGCAGCATGTACACAGCAAAAAGCATGGGAGATAATATGGAACCCTGTGGGACACCGCATGGAAGTGGCACGGATGAAGGGTCGGGATTCTGTCCGCCGGTCATCTGTATGTATCCCTTCCATGCAGGTTTGTATGTTTTATGAGCACAATGAGTACTACCGGTGGCACCGAGAGGGTGCCATTGCAGAGCGACAGGCAGTAGGAGAAGTAGAAGACAGGCTGCGACTGCAGCACAGCCTTTGTCCCCAGCTCAGCACACTCTGCTCAGTGCTGTGTGCTGAGATGGGGAGAGACAGCAGCAGCCTATCATCTCTTCCTGCGGTGGTGTGGCATGCTGCCCACACCCCTACCGGCGCCCATCTGTACGCCCAATCAAAGTTGCCCTGCAAGGGGCTTTGTTGCGCTCGCCATGCTGTCTGAGTCCGGCCAGTCGGGATCCCGACTGTCGGAACCCTATACCACACCCGTATTGTAAATGGTTATCTGGCTAGTCTATTTCGCACATATAAACAAACATCTTATGTTGTCATGCTGAAGGGGTTACCATTAACATGTTATTAAATGCAGCCCGTAGGATGAATGACTTATGTGTGGGTGAATTTGAGATGTGGAACGATTTAATGTAGTCAGGAAAAACATGCTATTATTTAACCATAGAACCGGGGCAGTTGTGCAATATATACAGGAGCTTTGGTGAGAACATCATTTTTAGGATATGAACAGGATTAAATAAGGTGAAAAATAAGATCCAGCAGCTGATCATTATGAAGTAATCAGCTGTACATCGCACATATAGCTGTACATCGCACATATAGCTGTACATCGCACATATAGCTGTACATCGCACATATAGCTGTACATTGCACATATAGCTGTACATCGCACATATAGCTGTACATTGCACATATAGCTGTACATCACACATATAGCTGTACATTGCACATATAGCTGTACATTGCACATATAGCTGTACATCGCACATATAGCTGTACATTGCACATATAGCTGTACATCGCACATATAGCTGTACATTGCACATATAGCTGTACATCGCACATATAGCTGTACATTGCACATATAGCTGTACATCGCACATATAGCTGTACATTGCACATATAGCTGTACATCGCACATATAGCTGTACATCGCACATATAGCTGTACATCACACATATAGCTGTACATCGCACATATAGCTGTACATCGCACATATAGCTGTACATCGCACATATAGCTGTACATTACACATATAGCTGTACATCGCACATATAGCTGTACATTACACATATAGCTGTACATCGCACATATAGCTGTACATCGCACATATATCTGTACATCGCACATATAGCTGTACATTGCACATATAGCTGTACATTGCACATATAGCTGTCCATTACACATATAGCTTTACATTGCACATATAGCTGTACATCGCACATATAGCTGTACATTGCACATATAGCTGTACATTGCACATATAGCTGTACATTGCACATATAGCTGTACATTGCACATATACAGTAGCTGTACGTTGCACATATAGCTGTACATTGCACATGTAGCTGTACATTGCACATGTAGCTGTACATTGCACATATAGCTGTCCATTACACATATAGCTGTACATTGCACATATAGCTGTACATCGCACATATAGCTATACATTGCACATATAGCTGTCCATTACACATATAGCTGTACATTGCACATATAGCTGTTCATCGCACATATAGCTGTACATTACACATATAGCTGTACATTGCACATATAGCTGTACATTACACATATAGCTGTACATTGCACATATAGCTGTACATTGCACATATAGCTGTACATTGCACATATACAGTAGCTGTACGTTGCACATATAGCTGTACATTGCACATATAGCTGTACATTGCACATATACAGTAGCTGTACATTGCACATATAGCTGTACATTGCACATATAGCTGTACATTGCACATATAGCTGTACATCACACATATAGCTATACAATGCACATATAGCTGTCCATTACACATATAGCTGTACATTGCACATATAGCTGTACATCGCATATATAGCTGGACATTGCACATATAGCTGTCCATTACACATATAGCTGTACATTGCACATATAGCTGTACATCGCACATATAGCTGTACATTACACATATAGCTGTACATTGCACATATAGCTGTACATTACACATATAGCTGTACATTGCACATATAGCTGTACATTGCACATATAGCTGTACATTGCACATATACAGTAGCTGTACGTTGCACATATAGCTGTACATTGCACATATAGCTGTACATTGCACATATACAGTAGCTGTACATTGCACATATAGCTGTACATTGCACATATAGCTGTACATTGCACATATAGCTGTACATTGCACATATAGAGCTACTGAGAATTTCTGCAGCACCAAAAGAATTGAATAGATATTATAAGAGCAAGGCAAATAGAGAAAGTCATTGAATGGGAAACTCCTACATTTCTGTTCCATTGATGATGGGATGTTGTTATAGGCAACCAATCAGATTCTATCTATTATCATTTAGAAGGTGCTAAAAAAATAAGTAGAATCTAATTGGTTGCTATGGGCAATAGAACTCGCATCTTAGTAAATTTCCCCCTAAGTGTTCACAGTCCTAATAAGCCCCTGGAGAGAGGTGTCTGACGTGAGGTTTGGGAGCAGAGGTCAAAAGTGATTGTTGACCCTGTACATAGTCTGCACATTGCAGAATTTAAATCATATCCTAAATGTTTTTCCGCAGAAATACGGCTGCGCATGCGCATATGCCCAACATCCGCCCCCATGCGAATGCATGGGGGATGCGAAAACCTTAATCCGGGTCTTCCAAGGAGATCCGAACTGAACGGAGTCCCAGTTCACATCTTCCCACAGTTTGGAATTCGGAATTTTAAATTGGAATTTGAGGTTTTGGAATGAAAAAAATGACATGAATTAACTATAGATTTTTATCCCTTATCCCTAGACGCCGTTATTGTTCTTATAGTTTAGCGGTTAATGCGCCTGATTGAGAGACGGTTGGCAATACGGTCGCGATCGCAGCTGTTCTCTCATTGGAGGACACAGATCTATGCATCTGCTAATTGTAGTCTTTCTTTTGTAATTCACCATGCGATGGTTGAGTATGGGTCATAGGGTCGACACTATGAAAGTCAACATACATTAAGTCAACCACTAGGTTTACAAGGCTTAGGTCGACACAGGAAATAGGTAGACACCGCCGAAAGGTCGACACAAGCATTAGGATGACAATGGTAAGGTTAACAGTAAAAAGGTTGACATGAGTTTTTCCAGTTATTTTAGTTCCGAATTTCATCATAAGTCAGCATGGACACCGTATAAGTGTACCAATTTAACAGCCACTAACTGGCAGTTTTCCGGATGGAATATGGTACAGTACACTGGAAATATTTATCAGTTAAGGTGCCCATAAAAACATGGTTATGGATGAGTGACAGTTTGTCAGTTTTCCAGCATTTCCAAGCAAATTGTCAACTGTCATTTGCTCTCATCCATAACCATGTTTCTGTTCCAACCAGCCAGATCTGCAGATAAATCAGGGTTGCCGACCCTCCCGGAATTTGCGGGAGTCTCCCAAAAATCGGGTCCTTCCTCCCGGCCCCCGGAAGGGTGGGCAACCCTCCTGGAATCAGGGGGACCCCCACTGAGCCCCCCAATCGCGGCATTTATATGCCGCAATCCGCGGGTCTCAGGGGAGGGGGCGGAGCTAAAACGGCACAATCGTTTCGTTTTAGCCCCGCCCCCTCCATGGATAACAGTTATTTCGGCTATTTGACGTAATGGGGGCGGGGCTTTATGACGTCACCGTTAAGCCCCGCCCCCAAAATGCGTAATGGAAGATTCCTCTCCAGGCTTCTCCCGGAGAGGATTTTTTGAAAGTCGGCAACCCTGAGATAAATCTGCGTGTGTATGGCCACCTTTACTGGTACAGACTTACAGCACTGTCACAAGCATCCAAGTGCTGACCTCATTACTCTTCCCCCCACCGCGGAACACTGCCATCCCCGAGTGGGACACAGGACAGTCACAAAGAAAACCGGACTGTCCCAGTTAAAATCGGGACAGTTTGGAGGTGTGCCACAGACCTGTACAGTATCAGGTAACACTTGTATAATTTAGAATTTAAGTACACAGTCTGGAACGTTATCCCTAAAGGATGAGATGGGGCCCCAGGCAGTGGGGCCCACTAGGGATTTCCCCTGTGTTCCAATGGGCCAAGCCAACCCTGGTCCTGGATGAAAAATCCACCTGTGTTTGCAAACCATGCAAATTTGTATTATAGATAAACCATAGCTTAAATGTTACTCCATAGATGGGACCCTGATACCAACACAGCTTTGTGTTCTCAGGCCCTGTATAAGAACTGACCTCCTGCATTGCAGCAAATTACATTCATTCAAGAAAAACTCCATCAGATATTGTTTGTTTACATTTTTGTTGTTTTTGTTCATGTTGAGAAGAGGGACAAAAGGGGTGTGTGGCCTATGTAAATTAGGGTGCGACGTGTGCAAATGAGGGCCATGCCCCCATTTTCGTCCACTGCGCCGCTGAATAGCATCTATTTTGTCAGACTGGGGGGACTCCCAACTGCCCCTCCCCCAGCACCACCACCGCGGGATACTGCCGGCCCTGTGCAGGGGGCGGGGGCGGCAGTGTTCTGAAAAACCGGGACGGTACCGCAAAAAAACAGGACAGTTGGGAGGTATGGTTAAATAAAAACCTACAACTCTGGCAACTGTCCCTAACTCCCAGGAGAGTAGACCACCCTTTCGTGTCTCACCCACTTCTCCAAAGAAGTGGTTGGTCCTGGGGGGCTTCATGACGTGATCATAAACGATGTGACAAGCAGTGACTTTGTGCAACAAGGGGCGTGGCCGCAGTGACGTGATTGACAGCACCAGTAGCGCACGCAGGGGGGGTTTCTGAGTACCCAGAAACCCCCCCAGGAGTCTACAGACCCTAGGCTGAAAGCTGAGGGTCCCCTCTTTCCATTGGTATAAGAATTTTTAAAATCGGCCCTTGGGAACCAGAGATATCTGACTTCAAAACATTGGTCCCCATCCAAGCCTGTTAATTGCTCTTCCCAGTCAGCTATTTCAGGTTCTGTCTAACTTAGAGTTTTTATGAGGGTATATTCCAAAACCTGGGACTCTCCCCCTTTGATGGACACTAGAACTTGGTCTCTACTTTTCCCAGAACCAGAGATATCAGCCTTCGAGCAGCTGGTTACTGCTCCAGCTCCACACACCTGGTATGTAGTTTTATATACTCCTTGGCAGATTACTCTGCCTCCTGAATTCTGATCCCATAGTCCCCAATACCATTTGGTAGGTGGGATTCTCTAGTTTTTAATTCCATTAAAATCTAAGAAATCTATTTCTGGGAACTGGAGATATCTGCAGTCAAGCAAGCTGTCCTCCCACCAGAAAATTATGAATAATAAGCCCACTCCACTATACACCCCTCCTATTTATTTATTTATTTATTTATTTACAGTTTCTTATATAGCGCAGCAGATTCCGTTACGCTTTACAATAGTAGACAGTGATAAGACAAACTGGGTAACAACAGACAGACTTGGAGGTAGGAGGGCCCTGCTGCAAGCTTACAATCTATAGGGATATAGGGGGGAAACATAAGGACAGGCACCAGTAATAGCATAGCAGTTACAATGCCAGAAGGGAAGCTATATAATACATAAGTGCCTCGGAGGGTTATGCATGTAGAACTTAAATATGATAGGCTTGCCTGAAGAGGTGAGTTTTCAGGGAACGCTTGAAAGTTTGGAGACTGGTGGAGAGTCTTAATGTGCGTGGAAGGGCATTCCATAGGATGGGAGCAGCCTGATAAAAGTCCTGTAATAATGAATGGGAGCTAGTGATCCGTGCAGAAGAGAGACGCAGATCTTGTGTAGAGCGTAGTGGTCGAGATGGGAGATATTTTGTGATAAGTGCAGAGATATATGCTGGTGCAGTATGGTTAATAGCTTTATAAGCATATTAAACATCCTCTACCACCCTGGAAGTTATGTATCAGGGCCCCTTCATTCAGCCCAATGTCCCTTCTCCCACCCCATCTCCCACCATCTGTGCAGTAAAGGGGTAATAAATGGAAATTACTAATCCAGGCCCTACATGCTGAGCGGTTGATATAATACCCCCTACCACCCGCGGGACATCACACCTTCCCCTACCCCTACCGCTGGAGGAACGGTAGGGGCCACAATACATTGCTATGCCCAGGGGTCTACACTGCTGTTATGTATATATATATATATATATATATATATATATATATATATATATATATATATATAAATATATATATGTGTGTGTGTGTGTGTGTGTGTGTGTGTGTGTGTATTATTATTATTATTGTTATTTATATACATTTGGTCTATCTATAATACTTTAACTGACCCAGCATATACTGGGTCACCTAAGTGTCCATCTCCGTGCTTTGCTCCGCTCCTCTGGAAACCCCCTTATGAAAATCCTGCGTTTGCCACTGCCACGCCACGTGTATGTCACAAAGTCATCCACACCGCACATAAAATAAACCATTGCGTCCGCTGATATCACTTTTTCTGGAAGAACATTTCACGTGGTTACAACTGTAACTATTGACATTCTTCAAGACAAAAGTGTTTTTCTTACAGTCCCACGTGGATTATTTTAATTGATTGAACAATGAACTTTATCTTGCACAAAGGATCCCAGACACTCAATTTTTCCTAATATTTTTACAGGAGAGAGACATCGTGTACAGCTGAGTACATTATGTATCTTCCCTAACAAGATACTGTAGGCGAATCGCGTAACTTGTGCCATCTGCAAACACTGCTGGTT
Source organism: Crinia signifera (assembly GCF_055691185.1). Lineage (NCBI taxonomy): Eukaryota > Metazoa > Chordata > Amphibia > Anura > Myobatrachidae > Crinia > Crinia signifera. The sequence continues at coordinate 21,715,196 of NC_139221.1, read as the reverse complement.
ACTAAACTGCAGACAGGGCATCGGAACCTCAGTCTTACGTCCTGCGAACCTTCGTGTACATAGCCAGCCTTTGTTTCCCAAGGACTCTCTGTACTCAGCATGATTTTACTGCATCTACAACTTGGCCTTAAAACGTGAGAAAAAAAGCTGATGACTCTCATAGGTTCCTGCACCCTATGATGCAATTATCCATTTATTAATAGGTCATTAATACTGAAATAAAGTGATTTTGGAGTCTCCGATTTGCCTCACTGGGATCTGTATAGACTTTTGGCACTAGGAGACCCTAATCAATGCCATCGAGAATGGAGGGGGCACTTTTTATGATGTCTGATGGAGGTAGGGTGACCAACTCATCCCTTTAATCCGGGACACATATTAATTACACAGGTTCTGTGGCTGGCTTTCACCTGGTTTTAAACTGCCACAGAACCTGTGTAATTAATATGTGTCCCGGATTAAAGGGATGAGTTGGTAACCCTAGCGTGAGGACCGGACCCCCGATGCAGTGGGAGTAGACGAAAACAGTCCCTATGAAGGTAGTAAGCCTACTTCCAAAAGACCTAGAGACTGATTCAGATTTGTATACCAATGTTCAAGAAGCTGACACTTTATCGGCAGGCTGTACACGTGCCAAGTTCCCAATCCCACTCTGCCCATGCTTGCACCACAACTGGTGTTTCTTCAGTGAACTCATTGGCAATGAAAATGGATGTTCTGAGACCCTCAGTCGGTGTCAGGAGGTGGAGGTGTTGGCTCAAACACCACTATAAAGTGACACCTTTTATGCCCATACAAAACACTGTCGGATTGTACCACATATCTGTTGGGCCAGCTGGAAGAAATTTGCATAGTCCCAACTCTGTCAAACCTGATAGGGGTCTGAATGAATATGATCTGCCCAGAGGACAATGGTCTCAAGCAATGGGATGAGTTTTTTTTGAGCCACAACTTTGAGCATTGTGTGTATTGTTTTTTAACCTGTGGTCTAAGTTTGAACTTGGAAATGATGGTCCGGACGTGCTTGAACAGAAGGTGCTGAGCAAGGAAGGGAAGTCCATCCCTCAGAGTATTTCTCAAATTGAGGTGTACCATAAATACCTCATTGCATCTCTCCAGCATTTGTCTAACAGGTGCTGTGCATAACATACTGTCCATACTGTCAGTAAGTAGCTTGTGTGAGGGGTGCCATATGCAGAAACATGTCTTTTCATTTTTTTGGTGACTGTTGCACTTGTAAGTTTGGGAAGAATCTTTCCTGAATGTATCAGAATAGGAACACAATGTGCTATAACCCTTCTATTCACAGAGATCAGCAGCAATGATGGACCAACGGAGGTCAGGAACCTCATGGAGGGTGACCAGGTCCTTGGCATGATGGGGCCATAAAGCAACATTACAGGGGGCACATACAATACAGAGATAACACACTTAATGTCAGCAGCCATAGAGGGCCAAAACGGGGCATCCTTAGCCTAGCATATGGTGACATCACATCTGAGGTGGGCTTGCTGAGCATAGAAACCTTGAAAGGAAAAAGGTATAACGAAATGCCGGCCACATACGAGGAAGCCACCTAAGATGGCTAATTTATTGCAGAAGGCAAATAAAGACTGGAGGTTCACTGAAAGAGGAAGCCCAGCCATGAAGTACAAAACGAAATAGCCATTGGCCAAGGTCATCCATTAGTGTCACATCATGGATCTCTTCCATTCACCTTGAGAAGAAGTCTTCAAACTCCATAACATCCAGATCCTTCACTACCATCAGAGACATCTGAGTCTGAGAGCTGCGCATGTGATAAGGAGCACAAACGGGGAGGTCCTTTCTATGTTTATACACCACATCAAGATGGTGGTCTGTACAGGATCAGTACCACACCATGATTTCTCAACATTGGACACGGCCTTCAATGGTGTAGCATCATCGCACTGCTTTTATCACATTTCCTTGGTATGCAGCATCTCGGTGTAGAAGTGCCACAGGGCTGCCCTATCACTGTGGCCAGCAATGATCGTCACACACCGTAAGAAGAGCAATGGGTGTGAAATGGTCGGGAGGTCCTCCTGAATTCCTCCCAGCAGATGCACATTAAGCGTGTCTGACTGGTCGCATAAGATGCGACCATGTCAGGTAAAGCCCAGCCTGGTATGGTCGCATATGATGCAACCACGCCAGGCATGTGGTTAAAAGCTCTTAAAAAGTATCACTTTTCCACCATAATTCCAGTCACAAACTATTACTGGGAAGATGGGCAGCAAGAGAGTACAGCCTCCCAATATGAAGCAGGTATGGTGGAAACATCAGAATGGTATGGTCCATATGGGGAGGCTATACTTAATCTCTCTCCCTTGTGAAAGATGTCCACAAACAGACATTTTTGACCATTCTCAATGTTGTTAACAGGTCCCAGGTCGGGTTACTCGTTTTACACTGTCCGTTAACCTGGGATCTTCCTGGGGCTAACCATGCAAGCTATGTGGTTTGGATTTCTGGCTCATTTATACCTGGGGGTAGGGCCTCTTTCAGGAAAGTAAAAACCTGGATTGATGCACAATCATGTGCAAAAACCCAGATAGTTCAGGGCGGTGAAAAAGGGGTGTAAGTTTTCGGACTCACAGAACCAATGTTATTTGCAGTGCTCATCCAACTATTCCAGAAAAGTTCAAACACATTTTCAGTGTTTATCTGACAGAATATTATTAATGTAACCAGGGCCCGTGCAAAGTTTTACAGCACCCTGGACCAGTCATGTCCAAACTGTGGACCTGCAGCTAGTGTGAAACTACACATCCCAGCATGCCTTGCCATAGTTTAGCATTCCCTAATAGCAAATCTGTGCCATGGCATGATGGGACTTGTAGTTTCACAACAGCTGGGGGCCATAGTTTGGACATGCCTGCCCTAGGCAAAACTTTAGCCTACTGCTCCCCATCACCCCCAAATAGTCACTTCCCAGTCCCTCAAGTGAAAGTGTATCATATAAGTTCCACAGCCAACCCCTGCGTCAAACTCAAAGACAACCTTCATTCTGAGACAGCCCCCCCAAATCCAGGTGCCCTATGCAGCTACCTATAGCTGGTCAATGGTAGAGTCAGCCATTAATGTAGAGTAATATTTCAAGATTGTCATTAATCAAAGTGACTCCTTTCTTTTTAAGATTGTGTCCTTTGTGGCAATAGGGGTGTTTCCAGCAATAATAGAGCCACGTGGCCCCTTTGGCTCTCATTCCGTTATGACTATCACATGATTCATACACTAGTGGATTTTTTACTTTATTTTTGTAATGGGACATCACCAGCAATATTAGTAATTCAGATTACAGATATTTGGTAATTTCCCATAGCCACAATATATTTAGCCCTTTGAGTGCCAATGTTGCTGTGATCCGCTAAAAATGCCAAGTGTCGCTCACAGCGACTGCTCTTTTAGTGAAATAAATACAAATACAGCCAAGTCAATTAATTAGTTTCTGTTAATATTGCACCTGGAAACAGAACAGTCGCTGTGAGCGGCGCTGGCATTTTTAACGGCTATTTTGAGGATCGCTCAGAGAAATGTTGGCACTGAAAGGGTTAAGCGCAAGTGCTGCCGGAATGACTGAGCGCGATACTATGGAATCGCGAACATAAACCTGATAAATGCGCGGAGCAAGGGGCTGTTTGCAATCTGCGCTGAATAATTGAAATTGCCACACTGAATTTGATTGATTTATAGCTCGAACCAAATGTGTCCGGACTCTAATGCTGTGCACACACGGTACAATCCAGCATGAGATTTTGACTATTTAGTCAAAATCGCATGCAGATCGCAAGCAGATCGTATGCAGATCGTACCGGTTTTTTACCTTGCGATCCCGATGCACGCTCCCGTGGCAGCACAAATCGAAACCCAGATAGACAGGGCAGAAATGACTATATAGTGCAAATCTAATGTAGATTGTATGAATGGTATGTAAATAGTACCGAGATAGCAAAGATTGTATAGCATTCGAATCAGAAGTCCAATAGCAAGGGATTTCATGTAACATGCTGCTGGTGATTGGACAATTTTCTTATGATTGTATCTTTTTTTTTATTATTTGGAGCCATCTTTTATTCTCTCCTCTGAAACGTAACTGATCATACTGTTATTGTACCAACTTGAATCAGATCGAGCTGTCCCTGTAGGGGTGCGAGATTTGGAAGAGTCAGAAATTGGCTGCGATCATGAAAAACTCAAACCAACATTTTGACTGTCGACCTTACTATTTTTGACCTAATGCTTGTGTCGACTGTCCAAACCTATCGACATTAAGCTGTCGACCAATTTCATGGGTCAATCTTAGGCTGTTGATCTATTTCACGTGTCGACCTGAGACTCGTCGACATTTAGTGGTCTACCTAATGTTTGTCGACTTTCATACTGTTTACCGAGTGACCGTATCCCTACAAATACGCGAGCTGAAGATAAAATGAATGCGCCAACATCATGAGAAGAGTCTGTAAAGGTAACAGTGGAATATTTGCTCTTCTCTACTTTTCTTGTGTTCAGCGCAATATGAAATCTCCTATATATTTGGCTACATCTGTCACTCAAAGTGGGTGTCTGTGTCTATAACGCTCTGTTCCTGGACTTTCCTCTTAATGTGTGATTGCCTTCATCTGTGCTGAACACCTTTCTGAGAAATTAACCTGTTTAAAACAGGTGATGGCAATCATACATTAAGGGGAAGTCTAGAAACAGAGCATTGTGTCCCTCCTGGAAAGGGTCATGTTGGGAGGTATGTGACAGAGAACCAGCCCAGTGAGCCCACAGACAGTGCCAGACACCCACTGCCTTCCCATGTTGCCCAGCACTGCTACTCCACAGCCACCAGGTGAGCGCCCCCCTCCCGCGCGCCCCCCCCCCTCCCGCGATTCGCGGCAAAAACACCCGCTCCCCCGCGACCCCCCCTACCGCGATTCGCAGCAAAAACACCCCCGCGACCCCCCCTCCCGCGATTCGCTGCAAAAAGAACCCCCCCACGACCCCTCCCGCAATTCGCGGCATAACCACCACCCCGCGACCCCCCCCCTCCCGCGAATCGCGGCAAACCCTCCCCCGTGACCCCCCCCCCGATTCGCGGAAAAAACACCCCCCCCCCCGCGACCTCCCTCCCGCCATTCGCGGCGAAAAGAACCCCCCCGCGACCCCCCCTTGCACGATTGGCGGCACCCCCCCTGCGACCCCCCTCCCGCGATTCGCGGCACACACCCCCCCCCCCCCCCGCAATTCGCAGCAGCCCCAGGATTAAATGGCACATGCAAAACACTGACATGGCTATGGTCGACAATGAAAAAGGTTGACATGAGTTTTTGAAGATTTATTTTTAATTTTTTTAATTTTTTCATATTCATTGTCATGTGTCGACATGGACACCAATGAAGTGGCACACTTATGTCAACATTTACATGTGTTGACCTTTCTGTGTTGATTTTTTTCTTGTGGCGATTCGCGTCACACCCCCCGCAACCCCCCCTCCGGCGATTCGCGGCCCCCCCCCCTAGACCCCCCACCTCCCGCAATTCGCGGCAACCCCCCACCGGAACCCCTGTGAACCCCGCCCTCCCGCGATTCGCGGCACCCACCCCCGCGACCCCCCCTCCCGCAATTCGCGGCACCCCCCCGTGATTCGCGGCAGCTCCAGAATTAAATTGCACATGGAAAACACTGACATGGCTATGGTCGACAATGAAAAAGGTTGACATGAGTTTTTGAATTTTTTTTGTCATTTTTTGAATATTTTCATATTCATTCTCATGTGTCGACATGGACACCAATGAAGTGCCACACTTATGTCAACATTTACATGTGTTGACCTTTCTGTGTTGATTTTTTTCTTGTGGCGATTCGCGTCACACCCCCCGCAACCCCCCCTCCGGCGATTCGCGGCACCCCCCCGCAATTCGCGGCAACCCCCCGCCGGAACCCCCATGAACCCCGCTCTCCCGCGATTCGCGGCACCCACCCCCCGCAACCCCCCCCCCCTCCGGCAAATCGCGGCACCCCCCGCGATTCGCGGCAGCCCCAGGATTAAATGGCACATGCAAAACACTGGCACGGCTATGGTCGACAATGAAAAAGGTTGACATGAGTTTTTGAAGATTTATTTCATTTTTTGAATGTTTTCATATTCATTGTCATGTGTCAACATGGACACCAATGAAGTGGCACACTTATGTCAACATTTACATGTGTTGACCTTTCTGTGTTGATTTTTTCTTGTGGCGATTCGCGTCACACCCCCCGCAACCCCCCCCCCCCCCCCGCGATTCGCGGCACCCCCCGTGACCCCCCACCTCCCGCAATTCGCGGCAACCCCCCACCGGAACCCCTGTGAACCCCGCCCTCCCGCGATTCGCGGCACCCAACCCCGCGACCCCCCCCTCCCGCAATTCGCGGCACCCCCCGTGATTCGCGGCAGCTCCAGAATTAAATTGCACATGGAAAACACTGACATGGCTATGGTCGACAATGAAAAAGGTTGACATGAGTTTTTGAAGTTTTTTTTTTCATTTTTTGAATATTTTCATATTCATTCTCATGTGTCGACATGGACACCAATGAAGTGCCACACTTATGTCAACATTTACATGTGTTGACCTTTCTGTGTTGATTTTTTCTTGTGGCGATTTGCGTCCCACCCCCCCAACCCCCCCCCCCCCCCACAACCCCCACTCCCGCGATTCACGGCACACACACACCTCCCCCGCGATTCTCGGCACCCCACCCCGTGACCCCCCCTCCCGTGATTCACGGCACACCCCCGCGACCCCCCCTCCCATGATTCGCCGCAATCCCCGCCCCGTAACCCCCCCTCCCGCGATTCGCGGCACCCACCCCCGCGACCCCCCCTCCCGCAATTCGCGGCACCCCCCCGCGATTCGCGGCAGCTCCAGAATTAAATTGCACATGGAAAACACTGACATGGCTATGGTCGACAATGAAAAAGGTTGACATGAGTTTTTGAAGTGGATTTTTTTCATTTTTTGAATGTTTTCATATTCATTCTCATGTGTCGACATGGACACCAATGAAGTGCCACACTTATGTCAACATTTACATGTGTTGACCTTTCTGTGTTGATTTTTTCTTGTGGCGATTCGCGTCACACCCCCCCACCCCCCCGCAACCCCCACTCCCGCGATTCACGGCACACACACACCCCCCCGCGATTCTCGGCACCCCACCCCGTGACCCCCCCTCCCGTGATTCACGGCACACCCCCGCGACCCCCCCTCCCATGATTCGCCGCAATCCCCGCCCCGTAACCCCCCCTCCCGCGATTCGCGGCACCCACCCCCGCGACCCCCCCTCCCGCAATTCGCGGCACCCCCCCCGCGATTCGCGGCAGCTCCAGAATTAAATTGCACATGGAAAACACTGACATGGCTATGGTCGACAATGAAAAAGGTTGACATGAGTTTTTGAAGTGGTTTTTTTTCATTTTTTGAATGTTTTCATATTCATTCTCATGTGTCGACATGGACACCAATGAAGTGCCACACTTATGTCAACATTTACATGTGTTGACCTTTCTGTGTTGATTTTTTCTTGTGGCGATTCGCGTCACACCCCCCCACCCCCCCGCAACCCCCACTCCCGCGATTCACGGCACACACACACCCCCCCGCGATTCTCGGCACCCCACCCGTGACCCCCCCTCCCGTGATTCACGGCACACCCCCTGCGACCCCCCCTACCATGATTCGCCGCAACCCCCGCCCCCGTAACCCCCCTCCCGCGATTTGCGGCAACCCACCCCGCGACCCCCCTCCCGCGATTCTCTGCAATCCCTCCCCTCCCGCGATTCGCAGCATCCACACCCCCACAACCCCGCCCTCCTGCAATTCGCAGGACCCCCCACAACCCCCCCCCTCCTGCAATTCGCGGCACCCCCCGCGACCCCCCCTCCTGCAATTCGCGGCACCCTCCGCGACCCCCCCTCCCGCGATTCGCGGACACCTAAGTTGCAATACAGGGCATCTTTCATACAATTCTAACCATATTTCTCATATACAAACGTTCACAAATTAAGGGGGCGCAGCCCCTTACGACGGTGTGAAGAGCGCCCGTAGGGCGCGATGAATCACCTAGTATTATAGTAACGGTTTTACGCTCAATTACAAATGTCGGCGATGATACAAGTACAAGATATAGGGCGGGATGTTCTAACATCCGCAGCTCCACCCCCCTTCCTCGCCCATCGCCTACATAATTATCCCATATGCTCTAACATATGCGATAATTATGGCAAAGGACAGCTCGTGCGTTGAGTCAGCGGGTCCCGGCGGCTCCCCCCTCCCTCCCTTACCCGGCGCTGCTGCTGCTGCGCTGGGCTCTCCTCCTCCCTGCACCTGGAAGAGGATCAGTGCAGGGAGGAGGTCACAGGTCCGGGCAGCACAGCTCTGTGCTGCCCGAACACAGGTGAGGGGGGGTCGGTGCGGGGTGGGCCGGTGGTGGGCCGGTGCAGGGCGGCGGTGAGTCGCAGTAGATGCCTCCCATCACGGTAACCCAGCGGGAGATTTTTAGAGCATTCCAAAATGTGATAAAAACCCCGCTAACAGGGTTTTTACCGCATTTTTAGTTTAGAGAATCTCCCCATAACCTTTGCTCGTCTGCCAGAAAAGGCTCAGTATATCCAGCTGGGTAAATATTGCTAGTGAAGATGGGATCCGATCAGCGCACCGGCAGTGGAAGGTTTCAGTTAGGAGCTAAGAAGGGATGGTTAGGCATTAAGGGTATGGTCAGGGTTAGTCTGCAGGGGGAGGGTTAGTTTGCAGGTAGCGAGGGATAGGGTGCTGACTAAGGACTAAGGTCCGTTCGTTCCCCCGCGCGTTCGCAGGGTGGAACGATGTTAGGAGTCTGCGCTTTTCTACATATGTGCAGATGCCGGGAGCGAATGGGCACAGCAAACTGCATGTTCGCGGTCCCATTTGCACCCACCAGTGCAGGCAGGGGCTGTGGGGCGATGGTAGATGGATGTACCCATGAAATGCCCAGTGGTTCATGGGTGTTCCCATGGAAACGCTGGGCATTCCCATGGAAATGAGGCAGTGACGCAGCTGCCGGGGGTGGGCAGCTGACATCCGGTGATGGACCTGGAGTCCATATTACTTAATGTCTCATCACATGAAATGCCAAATGTTGGGGGACTCGGAATGGGGACCCCCAACAGTACAATGCAAGAAAAGGAGGTAATTAAAGGCCAGTAACGATGAACCTACTGTAGCAATGAGCAGGACTGGTCCGTCTCACACTGATGTCTAGATCATTTTTGGATCGCCTCAGGCTATTGTATCCAGGATTTCTACTTCAATCGGATTGATATAAATTTGACATGTCGCCCAAAGTTCTCTGACGTACAAACGACACAACATAGAAAGTGTAAGCAACAGATCATGTCAGCAATCACATGGAGGAGCCTGGCAGTTATAAGTGCAGCAATTACACCCAGCCGCAACAATGCGCTGTATGGTTCATCATTACTGGCTCATTTGTTATATGCTGTAATGCAAATTACATTTCACCGAGGTTAAAGCCAAGGGAGCTCCTTGTATTCTTCTTCTACCTACTTATAACGATTCTTATATGTTGGACACTAAGGAGGTTAGACAGAGCTAATTGCTGTTGTGATCAGGTGTTCGATTTTCGAAGGACTGTGAATGTGTATGGATCATCATGTCCCCAGTAGTGCCAGTTACAGATGGCCCCAGTAGTGCCAGTTACATATCATGTCCCCAGTAGTGCCAGTTACAGATGTCCCCTGTAGTGCCAGTTACATATTATGTCCCCAGTACTGACAGTTACATATCATGTCCCCAGTACTGACAGTTACAGATGTCCCCTGTAGTGCCAGTTACATATTATGTCCCCAGTACTGACAGTTACATATCATGTCCCCAGTAGTGCCAGTTACAGATCATGTCCCCCAGTAGTGCCAGTTACATATCATGTCCTCAGTAGTGCCAGTTACATATCATGTCCCCAGTAGTGCCAGTTACAGATGTACCCAGTAGTGCCAGTTACATATCATGTCCCCAGTAGTGACAGTTACATATCATGTCCCCAGAAGTGCCAGTTATAGATATCCCCTGTAGTTCCAGTTACATATTATGTCCCCAGTAGTGCCAGTTACAGATGTCCAAAGTAGTGCCAGTTACATATCATGTCCCCAGTAGCGCCAGTTACAGATGTCCCCAGTAGTGCCAGTTACATATCATGTCCACAGTAGTGCCAGTTACATACCATGTCCCCAGTAGTGCCAGTTACAGGTGTATCCAGTAGTGCCAGTCACAGATGTCCCCAGTAGTGCCAGTCACAGATGTCCCCAGTAGTACCAGTTACAGATGTCCCCAGTAGTGCCAGTTACATATCATGTCCCCAGTAGTGGCAGTTACAGATGTCCCCTGTAGTACCAGTTACAGATGTCCCCAGTAGTACCATTTACAGATGTCCCCAGTAGTGCCAGTCACATATCATGTCCCCAGTAGTGCCAGTTACAGATGTCCAAAGTAGTGCCAGTTACATATCATGTCCCCAGTAGTGCCAGTTACAGATGTCCCCAGTAGTACCAGTTACAGATGTCCCCAGTAGTACCAGTTACAGATGTCCCCAGTAGTGCCAGTTACATATCATGTCCCAAGTAGTACCAGTTACAGATGTCTCTAGTAGTGCCAGTTACAGATGTCCCCAGTAGTGCCAGTTACAGATGTCCCCAGTAGTACCATTTACAGATGTCCCCAGTAGTGCCAGTTACATATCATGTCCCCAGTAGTGCCAGTTATATATTATGTCCCCAGTAGTGCCAGCTACAGATGTCCCCAGTATTACCATTTACAGATGTCCCCAGTAGTGCCAGTTACATATCATGTCCCCAGTAGTGCCAGTTATATATCATGTCCCCAGTAGTGGCAGTTACAGATGTCTGCAGTAGTGCCAGTTACATATCATGTCCACAGTAGTGCCAGTTACATACCATGTCCCCAGTAGTGCCAGTTACAGGTGTATCCAGTAGTGCCAGTTACAGATGTCCCCAGTAGTGCCAGTCACAGATGTCCCCAGTAGTACCAGTTACAGATGGCCCAAGTAGTGCCAGTTATATATCATGTCCCCAGTAGTGGCAGTTACAGATGTCCCCAGTAGTACCAGTTACAGATGTCCCCAGTAGTACCTTTTACAGATGTCCCCAGTAGTGCCAGTCACATATCATGTCCCCAGTAGTGCCAGTTACAGATGTCCAAAGTAGTGCCAGTTACATATCATGTCCCCAGTAGTGCCAGTTACAGATGTCCCCAGTAGTAACAGTTACATATCATGTCCCGAGTAGTACCAGTTACAGATGTCTCTAGTAGTGCCAGTTACAGATGTCCCCAGTAGTGCCAGTTACAGATGTCCCCAGTAGTACCATTTACAGATGTCCCCAGTAGTGCCAGTTACATATCATGTCCCCAGTAGTGCCAGTTATATATCATGTCCCCAGTAGTGCCAGTTACAGATGTCCCCAGTATTACCATTTACAGATGTCCCCAGTAGTGCCAGTTACATATCATGTCCCCAGTAGTGCCAGTTATATATCATGTCCCCAGTAGTGGCAGTTACAGATGTCTGCAGTAGTGCTATTAGCAAAATAATTCTGTGGAATGTATGGTTTTCAGAATAATTTGGAAAACGGATATTTGGACAAGGGATACTCAATCTGTATAAATTATATCTAAGCACTGATTGTATTACTGCTTTAGAGGTTTGCCAAAAGAGAGCCGAATGCTCTATATTATCATCTATAAACGCTATATGAATGGATGTGAGATATTGGTTAAATTGATCTCATTGGCCGAAAAAGGACAGTAATCTTCAAAGGCCAAACGCCACCCTGAGGATATATCAGATCTCTCCCCTATCACCTTAGTGTTTCCCAACCTTGGTTCTTAGCGCACACTAACAGTCCAAGTTTTTGTGATATCCAGGCTTGTGCACTGACGGTTTAAATAAAATAACTGAAGTTCTAATTAAGTCACCTGTGCTTAAGTATAACTATCTTTAAGACCTGGACTAGAACTGTGGTTGGGAAACACTAAGGTGATAAGGGCGTGATCCCAGATCACCAACTATGAATATCACAGCAAAAAACTTAAAGAGATCCCGAATTCCGAATACATCAGGATCCCAATGCTGGAATACTGACAGCCAGGATCCAGAGTATGTGGGGCTAGCTGGTGGGTGGTTGTGGATGAGGGGGATTAGGTTTAGGTACTAGTAGGGAGACTTAGAATTAGGCTCTAGGGTGGGGGTTAGGTTTAAACACTAGTAGGGAGACTTAGAGTTAGGATCTGGGGTGGGGATTAGGTTTAGGCACTAGTGGGGAGATTTAGAGTTAGGATCTGGGGTGAGGATTAGGATTAGGCACTAGTAGGGAGATTTAGGCTCTGGTGTGGGGGTTAGGATTAGGCACTAGTAGGGAGACTTGGAGTTAGGCTCTGTGATATGGGTAGGTTTAGGCACTTGTGGGGAGATTTAGAGTTAGGCTCTGGGGTGGGGATTAGGTTTAGGCACTAGGAGGGAGATTTACAGTTAGGCTCTGGGTGGGGTTTAGGATTAGGCACTAGTAGGGAGAATTAGATTTTGGCTATGGGGTGGGGATTAGGTTTAAGCACTAGTAGCGAGACTTAGAGTTAAGCTCTGTAGTGGGGGTTAGGTTTAGGCACTAGTAGGGAGACTTAGAGTTAGGGTCTGGTGTGGGGGTTAGGTTTAGGCGCTAGTAGGGAGACTTAGAGTTATGCTCTGCTGTGAGGGTTAGGTTTAGGCACTAGTAGGGAGACTTAGAGTTATGGTCTGGTGTGGGGGTTAGGTTTAGGCGCTAGTAGGGAGACTTAGAGTTAGGGTCTGGTGTGGGGGTTAGGTTTAGGCGCTAGTAGGGAGACTTAGAGTTATGCTCTGCTGTGAGGGTTAGGTTTGGGTGCTAGTAGAGAGACTTAGAGTTAGGCTCTGGGGTGGGGGTTAGGATTAGGCACTTGTATGGATACTTAGAGTTAGGCGGTGTGGTGTGGGGGTTAGGTTTAGGTACTAGTAGGGAGACTTAGAGTTAGGATCTGGGGTGGGGATTAGGTTTAGGCACTAGTATGGAGATTTAGAGTTAGGATCTGGTGTGGGGGTTAGGATTAGGTACTAGTAGGAAAAATTAGAGTTAGGCTCTGGGGTGAGGGTTAGTATTAGACACTAGTAGGGCGATTTAGAGTTAGGCTCTGGGGGGGGGGTTAAGATTAGACACTAGTAGGGAGACTAGAGACAGGCTCTGGGGTGGGGGTTAGGATTAGACACTAGTAGGGAAACTAGAGTTAGGCTCTGTGGTGGGGGTTAGGATTAGACACTAGTAGGGAGTCTAGAGTTAGGCTCTGTGGTGGGGGTTAGGATTAGACACTAATATGGAGATTTAGAGTTAGGCTCTGGTGTGGGGGTTAGGATTAGACACTAGTAGGGAGACTTAGAGTTAGGCTCTGGTATGGAGGTTAGGTTTAGGTACTAGTAGGGAGACTTAGAGTTAGGCTCTGGGGTGAGGGTTAGGTTTAGGCACTAGTATGGAGATTTAGAGTTAGGCTCTGTGGTGGGGGTTAGGATTAGGCACTAGTGGGGAGATTCAGAGTTAGGCTCTGGTATGGGGGTTAGGATTAGGTATTGTAGGGAGACTTAGAGTTAGGCTCTGGGGTGGGGGTTAGGATTAGGTACTAGTAGGGAGACTAGAGTTAGGCTCTGGGGTGGGCATTATAATTAGACACTAGTAGGGAGACTACAGCTAGGCTCTGGTATGGGGGTTAGGTTTAGGTACTAGTAGGGAGACTTAGAGTTAGGCTCTGGTATAGTGGTTAGGTTTAGGTACTAGTAGGGAGACTTAGAGTTAGGCTCTGGTATGGTGGTTAGGTTTAGACACTAGTATGGAGACTTAGAGTTAGGCTCTGGGGTGAGGGTAAGGTTTAGGCACTAGTAGGGAGACAGTTAAGCTCAGAGTTAAACTCTGATGTTGGGTTTAGGTTTAGGCACTAGTAGGGAGACAGAGTTAGGCGGTGGGGTGCGGAAGTTAGGGTTAGACACTAGCGGCGAGGGTTATGGTCGGAATTTGGGATGGGAAGGTTAGTGTTGGGCTTCTACAAGGAACAGTTAGGGTTAAATACTGTAATTAATAACTGATAGTCAGGGTATGGGAGAGGGTTAAGGTACTGTTGGAGCCCATCAGGATTTCCACTATCGGGATGCCGAAACCGGTATTATGACTGCCGGTATCCTCGGCGGCCTATGCATCCACACTGACGGGATCAGACAAACATTAGCTGGTGAATAAGACGATTCTAATGTACTCAGGAATCCTTTCTGTTATTATACCTTAATAGTACCGAGGATGCAGTGAAAGTAATGTTCCATTCAGTAAGGTAAACAGAGGATGCACAATTTATTTTTGTCACAATAGATACATTTGTAGCTCACTGAGTCATAATCCCACTTTGTCTTCAGCCAGAACTTTTTCTATTTCGATTACAACAGATTGTTAAGCAACGCACAACATGTCGCTGTGATTTACTTTGTGTTTGGCACGGGTTGCGTTTGGCACTGGCTAGTCCTTCCATGAAACAAATCCGGACTGTTCCTATGTAACAACTGTAACATTTCACTCGTCCAATGGGAATTGGCCATATCTCATGAGGATGTAACGCAACAATACATTAATTATGCTGTTTGTTTGATCATGGTTTCCAGAAATTTGTAAGAGTGTCTTTGTTGTCTATGACACATTCGCGATCTTCATACATGTAATGGAGAAACACTGGTGGTAGACAGAGCAAATGATACAAATTAAGGAGGACACCGGTCTGTGATTCCACAGACGTAAGTGATGCTGAGATACGCTGGTGTTGATTGTAGGGCAGTAGTGTAGCTAAAGTAGTAATGTTTATATACTACTAGTTAAAAGCCTGTAAAATGACAGCTTCTGCAATTTACTTTCCCTTTGAGCTGTGACAGTTTTTACTTTCACTTTGAACTGTGACAGTATTTTGTCCACAAACTCTCCACCCAACCCCCAGTCCCTATCTGCTTCTACCTCCAAGCTATGTCTTCACAGCTACCTCTCTTCCTATCCAGCACATTTGAACCAGTTAAGTTGCTTTCACTTTCTGTTTTGATATCTTTTTTAACAAACCAGTTAAGGTGCTTCATCTCAAAGATGTGAGGAGTACAGTAGTTAGCCTTTTATATATAAATAGATGTACTTGTCCTCCATTGTCTTGTACTGTAAGCAGCTGTTTTCTTGTTTAGCTAATTTGTTTTTCGGCACTGTGTTAGCATACCCTCCAACATTTCAAGGGCAGAAACGGTACAAATTCAGAAAGGGGCGTGGACACAGGTAAACGGGGCGTGGCCATCACACCTTTCAGAATTTGTGCAGGAGGGGGTTTCTCTATGGGAGGATAGAGGTGGCAGCAGTCAGACGGATGGGCATATTAGTACAAGCCAGAAAATTACCCTGTCCCCCGTTGAGCATGCATAAGACAATCCCCACCAGGCCCTGTACCTAACAGCTGCTGCTTGCCTCCTCCGTCTGGTGCTCAGAACCTCCAGTTCTCCTGCAGCAACCCCAGCACAGTGTGGCCTCTCTGTAGCACAGGCTGCCTGGCCACATGGTTCAGCAGCTGCACATACTCCTGGTTCTCATCCCGCAGCACGACCTACGGTCAAGGACGCTTGCTCCTGGAGTGTGAGGTGGGGAACGATGCATCACCCCGTAATGAATAAATGCGGGGCACAGTCCAGCACAGGAGAACCGATGCATAAATCATACTGCTCACGGTTCGTAGTACTACCGCTGCACTCCCGATAATTAATATGCACTGCCTGCACAGCCACAGCGGTTCCAGACTTCTCCTTTCAAGTAGCCTGCCCCGTGACTACTCAGGTGCAAGATGTGTTATACCTATGCCCCTTGTCCCTCTATTGCAGGGGTGTCAAACTCAAATTCATCGGGACCGCATCAGCAGTTTGGTCACCCTCAAAGGGCCGGTTGTATCTGTAGGTCCCCCTGTATAATTATAATGCCATGACACCACAGGCTGCTCCCCCTGTATAATATAAAATGAATGCCATGACACCACAGGCTGCTCCCCCTGTATAATAATAATGCCATGACACCACAGACTGCTCCCCCTGTATAATATAATAAAAGTAATGCCATGACACATAAATGATTATACAGGAGGAGCAGCTTGTGGTGTCATGGCATTATTATTATTATACACAGGGACACCTCAGGAAACAGCAGATATATATTTTTTTTTTATTGTGAGTGTGATCCTCATCCTCACTTAGCGTTTCTCCGTCTGTCCTGCAGCTGCTGCGGCTTCTAGCTTTTCTTCACTGCTTGCTGCGGCCACACTGTCCCCGACTCCCGGTCCAGCTTCACTGCCTGGTCATACTTCTCTACAGACGTATGGGCGGGCGGCGTCATCGTCATGACGTCCCCACCCAGTGTCTGTATTTGCCGGGCATCAGAGGGAACAGGCGGCCGGGCCCTCCTCCACGTAGCCATGGAGGCCGGCGGCCATGTTTCTGTAGCCGCATACATATGTGCCTACAGGAACATGGCCGCCGACAGTGGATTAACCGGTAAGGCGGCCGCGGTGGGGTGGGTGAGAGGAGGTGGCCTAGGCAGGAGCTGGGACACACTGCCCTGCGTGCTATCTCCTCGCGCGGGCCACATGATGAGGTCTGGCGGACCGGATTTGGCCCGCGGGCCTTGTGTTTGACACCCGTGCTCTATTGCATTAACATATTAGTAAGTCATCAGCATTTCAGATTGAGAGCCACCTGTGTTGGCATTGCTATGTGAAGTAACGGAGTCCGCTAGGTGGTTCTCTGTTGTGAGAAGATGCATCATAATCATTAAAGCTACCGTAGCAAGTAACTAATTGGTTGGTTTGAGCAACTTCTCCACTCTTTTGAAGGCTTGATACATCTCCCCCTATTCCCGAGTGCCCCGCTGAATACTATTTCAATGTTACATTTCATTAGATAATAGTTTCAAATATTTATCTCATTATGATTATTTATACGCAATTTATAACGATAACATCGTAAAGAATATTGTTTTTACTGGTTTGAGATATTATCGCACAAACTCTATTTAGGTTTAAGATAACATCAAGTTACATATTACACATGATATACCCCAAAGGCTGACTTACTGTACGCAGTATATGCTAGCAAAAAGATTATTCAATTAATATTATTATTTAAGTCAACAAAAGAGATTGAGCCGCGCTACAGCTCAGATTCCAAAATAAGCACTTCTCGTATCAGATTCTTATATGTCTTATTCATAATGAATTTTAGATTTTGATTTATATTAGTTATGGCAGAAAAAATATATACAGTAAATGTCTGTAGTGTATCCTGAATAGATATGGAAACGCTCGTGAGGGAACGGGTTATGTTCTACACAAAGTCATCTGCCAAAACAGTAACGTCTAAAATGTATGCCTCTGGAGGTAAAACCTTTACGGTCTTAGTTTCACGTACAGTACTACAACATAACATTTTAAAATACATAGAAAAATATCAATATAAATGGGAAAAATGTATTCACAAGTAATTTTCTACTTAAGGCCTTAATGTTTATTATTTGTTTCCATCCCCTTACTTACTGATTCAGACACGGCTGTGATTTCGCACCGTGGGCGATTACCGATGAACTGTACATTAGAGATGGGTCGTTCGCGAACGAAGCGGATCTGTTGGACGGATCCCATAAAACAGTGAGTGAGCCGCCGATCCTAAAAAAGAGATCCGGCATTCTTTTACTTTCAGTTTCGTTTTTCATTACAATGCATTTGCCTGAGCTCAGCACTGCCACCTGTGGCAGCTGAGATGTACTAACTCCGGAGATTGAGTTCAGTGCTGCTACTGCAAGTAAAAGAAAGAATAATAAGGCTGCTGCTGTTGCTAGGGATGGCCATCGGTGCAGACGCCATCGATGGTTGCCATTGATGACGATTCTGCACCCAGCCATCGATCAGTGTTTTACTCAGTCAGGTAGGTTCTTATTTCTTCAGCTCACTGTTTTAAAAAAAAAAAAGTTTCAAAAAATGGCAATAAATGATTGTAAAACAAATTATGCTTCTTTATTATCAAATTAGCCCTTTTTTTTCCAAAGCGAGCCGGGGGTTCATCTAAAAGATCTGGATCTTTTCACTGAGTGAACCGTTGGATCCCGGCTCGTCTTAGTGACCTGTTTTGCCCATCTCTACATGCGTATGGGCCTTAATACGCATGCACGACGCCCCGCTGCTATTAAGTCCTGCAAAATGCACCGAGGCTGCAAGACGAAAGTCTTCCTGCAACCCAAGCTCAGACAACCTGCCGCTTCCCTTGTCTTCCCCAGCCAAAGGCACTGATAGGGTGCCCACTAGTCTGAGCTAACAGCAGCCCGGCCTCCACCTGGTCTCTCCTCCTCTCCCAGCTGCTAAATAAAAGGGTCCTTTAAATAGCTAATAACATGTTTTCTTAACATTTTGAACCAAACATTAGCCATTTAAATGGTTAAAAATCAGCTAAAGGGCAAAACACTTTTTAATGTGCCAATATCAGGGGTCTGTGCAGACATATCGAATTGCCCAAAGAAAATGAAATCTGAATAAAAATAGTTTGCGAATCATGTCATAATTACATGTGAGGCCACATCCCAGGTTAGCAGGGTAAGCAGCTATCATTGATATGTTAACGATAGAGGAACAGCATGATCCAGAGATACACAGCCCGTGGCTTTGCGCCCATTGGAACTGAATGTCCCAACTACATAACGGAGGGCCAGAACTTGCCTACGCTGCCTTAGATCGCAAGAGAGAGATTAAATGTTCTGAAGATCTTACGACCACGGAACAGTGAATGACATAAGTGTAGAAATATAATATTATTAATAAACCAATCATATAATACCCCTTTCACACCAGCCTAAATTCCCGGGTTGAGTCCGGGAACAACCCGGTACTACAGCTGGTGTGAAAGGCTCCCGGGACAAATTACCGGGCTAATTTTTACCGGCAATCCAACCCTGCTAGGTAGCAGGGTTGTTCCCAGGTTCAACCCGGGGACCTAGCTGGTGTGAATGGGGTAGGGTATACTTAACCGGGTTGCCGGTCCTCGGTGTCTTGTCCGTCCGGAAATCCATGCAGGCGGCGGGTGCAAATGATGGGACAGGCGGTGGATGATGATGACGCAGCTCTCCGGTGGCAGTGAGGGCGCCGGAGAGCTGCGTCATCTTCATCCGCTGCCTGTCCCGTCATTTGTGCCGCCTGTGTGGATTCCTGGCCTGCACGGAGGACCAGCAACCGGGGTGAGTATTCTTACCACCTCCTGTCCACCTCCGCCGCCATCCCGCCGACTGCCCGACGCCATCCCGCCGACTGCCTGCCTCTTCCCCACCTCCTGATGGCCTCCTTCCCGCCCCCTTCACACAGCAGAAAATGCAGGGACTTTTCTGGTGTGAAAGGGTCCCAACCCGGGAATGTCCCTGCTTGTCACGGGAATGTAATTCCCGGGTTTGTCCCGGCATTTCTGGTGTGAAAGGGGTATAAGAGGTCAGATGTTTGGAATATTTAGTTGACATTCATAAAGGCAACAGGAAAATATCAACATGGCCATAATAACGACCATGGCGACATTCAGTCTGTCGACACTCATGTAATTTTCCACATCATCATGTTGACAAAACTTTAGCGGTGGTCTAGTAGCTACTTATCAGACAGATCCGAAAGGACCAGCTGTGGTTTCCAGGTCTTGGTAGTTATGTCCAGGGCCTCACATGGTCTCTCAAGACCTACTTCTTCATCAATCCAAACTCTCTCATCCTAACCCTCTATTGCACACTCACTGCCTCATCTCTAGTGGGATCCTTCAGGATTTCAGGGGTCCTGCCTGGTGGTGACTTTGGAGGTTCCATAGTCCCAAGACAGCTCCGAACACTGGGCGCTGCCATGTTGGATTCCATCAGCTGTCCGATGACCCACCAATGGGAAACTGTTCAGTACTCAGCTGTTTGCTTCAATCCCAGCTCAACCCAGGGTATAAGAGGGGCTAATGGTGGAGCAATATATTGCCTGTGCACATCTCAAGGCTCCTGACTACAGGAGGTCCCAGAACTCCTCTTCCGATGGTCTTATACCTTGCTTCCCAAGTCAGTAATAGCAGTCAGTCTCAATCCGGCTTGAGAGCATTAATGGTTCCAGCCCGTTCCCGGTACCAGCATTCAATTTCAGTCCGGTCTGAGAGCATCATCAGTAGTCCGCTTCCAATATCAGTACTCACTTGTTTCCAGTCTGCTATCCATATTATTCTGGTTACTGCTTACCAATTATTCTATGTCGAAGAGTTATATTCGGCCACCGAGCTTTTAGCCCTTCGGAACTTCAGATGAATTGGAATTTCCTCTGCAGACCTAGAATTCTGAAATGTATGGATTCATCTACATTTGCACATGTAATTTTATGTTGCTATCGAACATATTGCAATAAAAGATGCTTGGCCAATTTGTGTAAGAAGAACATGGGATTAGTCTTCAGATGTCAGATCCAAGTATTATCTAATACAATCGTGTCATAAATTCCCACAGTCTCTAGTCAAGAAATCCCTTGTATAACTTCCTTTATAGCCTCTGTTTTGTTCATAGAAAATGCCAGCCTTGTATGGATGATATTTTTCTGGTCTATGGTGGGATTCTATTGCCTAAATGTCATAAAACAGATTAATTAGTAATTTCTGTAAAAATGTCTTTATTTTTGTCACCTGGCATCATTCAAATCCATCTGCTTCCACCTGCTGACTGCATTAATATTATCAGAGGCATAACTTATATTGTGGTGCCCCCCCACCAAAAAATTACCTTACCCCTCCGCACCGGAGGGGTAAGTCCGGCACCGCAGATAGCCTCCGGGCTCCGTCTCCTGCAGTAATGAAAAATGACACGACAAAATGGCTGCCCCCTAATAGCAGACAGTTTTTAAGGATGCTAGAGGAGGCCGCCGCCTCCTCTAACATCCCTAAAAAAACTGTCTGCTGTACGGGGGCAGCCATTTTGTTGTGTCATTTTTCATTACTGCAGGAGACGGAGCCCGGAGGCTATCTGCGGTGCCGGACTGAATGCGGGACCGGCGGCATGCGGCGGGGTAAGGGGGGGTCTGACCAGAGTGCTCGGGCACCGGGGGCGCCCCGCTGGCGCTTGCTCCCCCAAACAGCCGCGGTGGCTGCCTTACGGTAGCTACGCCTCTGAATATTATCAACTTTCTTCCTGCCTGACTCTCATGGTTGCATTACACAATTTAATAGCACATTTAAAATGTTAAAATACTGTATCACCAGTGGCGGTTTTTACCTATGGGCTGCAGGGCTGCAGCCAGCCCCAGGTAAAATCCGCCACTGTAGTGAAGTCTGTGAGACTGCCCTGGCTTCACTGTGACTGGCAGTGACTTCCAATTGGAAGTCTGACCTGCCAATCACAAAGGCAGTCCCATTGGGAGGTGTTCCTTCCCTCCAGGACGCCTTTGTGTGGGCTGCCGTGCAAAAACGGCGATTGCGCATGCGCAGTACCTATATCGGTACTGCGCATGCGCTGATCCCGGTGCCTGTCATTTGGATAGTACAGGTGCCGGGACCAAGATTGCTTTTATGGGCTGTTGCCCAAGCAGCCCATAGAAGCGGGCCACATGCGCAGTACACAAGTTTGTGCGCCAGTCCCAGCACCTGTCATCACAGCACAGGCGCCGGTGGACAGGAGAGGAGGTAGCGGTGGCAGCGGCGACCGGGGGTGCCTGAATCGCGGCACCCCCGCTGCGGCCAGAGGTAGCCCCCCTCCCCCAATAAGGTACGAGCCGCCACTGTGTATAACCCATATTTTATTAGTTAATGCTCCCTTACAGTAAAATATATTAAAATAAGTAGTGTATGGGTTGCTTCTGAGAAGAACTAAGGTCTATATGAATGGTTTATGGTGTGAAATATTGCAATCGCATTGCGGAGAGGAACTTGGCATGTGATTGCAAAATATATTGTAGAATGTATTAGCATTTCATTTGGTAATGTTTGAAATGAATAGAGCACCTGCATTCTTCTGTGTTTGTGCAGCACTGTAATACCCCGTTCACATCAGCCTAAATTCCCGGGTTAGAACAACTTGCGACTGGGGTCGGTTTGTAAAGTTCCCGGGCCAAAATCCCGGGAAAATTTGCTCCATAGCAGCGTTGTTCCCAGATTCAACCCAGGGTCCTGGCCTGTGTGAAAGGGGTAGGGGTACTCACCCCTGCCGGTCCTCGGTGTGTGCGGTCAGAATCCACACAGGCGGCGGGCGCAGATGACAGGACAGGCGCAAATGAAGATGACTCAGCTCTCCGTCGCCCTCACTGCAGCCGGTAGAGCTGCGTTATCTGCGCCCGCTGTCTGTGTGGATCACCGGCCTGCACCGAGGACCGGCAACCTGGGGTGAGTACTGTCCACCACCTCCGCCGCCATCCCAACTTCTGCCTGCCTCCTGCACATCTCCTCCCCACTTCCTCCATGCCTACTTCCCACACCAGAAAATGCAGGGACTTTTCTGGTGTGAAAGGGGCCAACCTGGGAATGCCCCGGCATGATCCCTGAGCTGAATTCCCGGGTGGGTCCCTGCATTTTTTGGTGTGAAAGGGGTATAAGTCTCAGCTTAGTAGCACTCTCATTACATAGGGTGTGCACTGTGCAGTCTTGGACCACTTCCTGCTGCAGTAATTGTAGTTCTGCACCTTCAGCTTAGAGTTCTTTCTCCACCTGTCCCTGATGATTTTAAGTAGAGATCCTAGCATTTTCAGACTGCACAATACATACCTCCCAACTGTCCTGATTACAGCGGGACAGTCCTGCTAATTTGAGACTGTCCAACTGTCCACTCATGGCAGTAACATTATGTGAGGAGGGGAATGTAGGCAGGGGGAAGCCACAGACTGAGAGTTCTATAGTGAGAGCAGCAGGGGCCCCAGCAGCACAGAGTATATCAGGATATTAGGGATGTGTCAGTGAGGACAGGGCTGCATGTGACAGGGGCAGTGACATGATGTGAGGAGGGAAATGGGGACAACATGATGCCACAGACTGAGCGTTATATAGTGGGAGGAGCAGGGTCCCCAGCAGCACAGAGTCTATCAGGAGATGAGTGATGTGACAGTGAGGACAGGGCTGCATGTGACAGGGGCAGTGACATGATGTGTGGAGGGGAATGGAGGCAGCAGGTAGCAACTGACTGAGAGTTATATAGTGGGAGGAGCAGGGTCCCCAGCAGCACAGAGTCTATCAGGTGATTAGTGATGTGTCAGTGAGGACACGACTACACGTGACAGCGATAGTGACATGATGTGAGTAGAGTAATGGGGGAAGCGATAACCCTGACAATAAGCATTATATAGTGAAAAGAAAACAGATTTCCTACAGCAAGTCCCATATATCCAAGTTGTACATTTACACCATCTTTAAACTTCATTCCATATTTATATATTGCACTTATCTACTGCGGAATGTTTCCAAATAATGCTTTAAAATTATCCTAACCTTAGTAACTGTTAATATAACCCCCTTGTTACCTTCCACGGAAGAAGCCCACTGAATCAACCTCATCATATTAATACCTTTAAAACTAAATAGATCAGTAAAATACATAAACATAAATTAGGATGTAATATCCATGGTAGGTGAATGTGGAAGTATTTCCGATCATCCATTAGGTCATTTACCATAACATACGCAAATTGTCAGATGCTTTCACTGGGAATACAATGCGTACCTCCAATTACTGATGTCACTCACAGACCCGGAGATCTATACTCTGAGGACCTTGTTACGCTGATTTATTACATCTGCTCCGTTAGCTTCAATATAATCACTATTATTAGACAGTCAATATCACTCAAAAGTGCTCTTTACTAAAAATTCTCTGAGGTGCACAGGAAGGTTCACAATGTGCAGTACACGCTGCTCAGTGCTGAGCTGAGGAGAGAGGCAGCTGCAGCGGCAGTCCCTCCTCTCTCTCCCTGTGTGGGTGTTACGATCACATCCGCACCCCCACCAGCATCTCTCTGCACAAGTTAAGTATTTTTTTTCTCATGGCACCTGGTAACAACGCCCCCTCTTGGTAGCCACACCCTTTCCATTTTTACGGTTCCGGCTAACCTGTTGGCGCCTTTGAGGACAATACCCATGGGGATGATGAGGCAATTAGAACGGCTTCCGGAGGTCTTCATCTTTAGAAAGTTGCCTATGGGTCTCATGCAGAGATAGATGCTAACACATTTTGCACTTAATTTCAATTACACATGGGCACCACATTTTCTTATCTATCAGAACTTAGATGCATTTCACACTTATGGATCGTTGACTTAGGGATGGCATACCTGCCTACCCTCCCAGAATGGCCGGGAGGCTCCCAAAAATCAGATCCCCCTCCAGGCCCCCAGAACGGTGGCCAATTCCATCACAATCCCCCGCGAACACGGTTTATGGTTGAGAGAGTCTGTGGGGACAAGATGACACCATTCATGCTGAATCACCTCAATGTGGCCTCGCCTCCCAATGTAAAATGCCTGTGCAGGGGGATGGGTGGCCACAATGACGTGATTGCAATTGCCATGCCCCCCTCCCACACACACACACCACACACCTCCTCCAGTAAACCCCATCACACCTGGAAGCCCCACCAAATTGAGAGGCAGCCATAAAGTCGGCAATCATGGGGGAGGGGGTGTGTAAGCTGTGTCAGGGAGTCTACGCCCCAAAAATATCATTGTGCCGGGCCCCAAGATTTCTGTTGTTGGCCTTACTCCATGTCTTCATCTACATTGTGTGGACTCCTCCCCACGGTGGTGCCACCTCCTTTTCCTCCCCAAAGTACTGTCTCCTCCTTTCAGTGACTCTGCTCCTAAGGGCACCAAAATGAGGTTCATTCTTGCCCCCCTCCCGTACCTATAGATGTTCTGATGCCCCCGATTAAGGGCAGAATTTAAGCTTTGCAATTGCTATGGGGCTTTGGCCATCCTTGTTGCACAGTTACGTATACACCCAGATTTAAACTTGCAATTCAACATTTCCAGTTCATGATTGCGTTACCAGGGATAAAAGGGTCCCTACCTCTGATCAGCTCAATAACACCAGAAGGACACAGACCTTTGTCCAAGCCACCACTGAAGATCAGGACTATCGGGAAAGTTCAATGTTAAGTATTCAATCCCGAGTTCTCGCTGGATTCATTGTTTTAGTTTTATCACATTACTGTAACAATGGTGCACAGACAAGGCTAAAACAAATATACAGTTCTGAAAAAGTAGGTCCTTAAAATTAGTATTAATAGAATGATACATCACTGAATTTAATACTTTTCTATGAAAACATGTTCTGGGGGTAATATAACTGGAAATGAGACTGATGATAATATTAGGTTGTAATCCCAATGGTAATTACGATGTGTACAGGACTCCCACGGGTGAATACTGGAAAATGTCCAAAATAAAACACAATTAGGATGTATGTATATTTTGGAAGTTATCATTTTGCTTAACACATTGGCAAATTGGAAGATATATGTAAGACAATAAAAAAAATAAAAAGTTCCAAGTTGAGTTCCCATACACTTGATGTTTTCATAGAAATGGGGAAAAATCTCTGGCTCAGATTGTGGCGTGATTAGCTTTTTTGGAACAGTAAGCAGTAGTGGTCCAACACATACCCCTTACATGACCTTCAGACCTCTCCACATGACATCTGACTACCCACATGCCCCACAGACCTGCCTTCTTGCCACAACATTGCTATCAGGCTTTCTCCTTAGAAAATTCCTACATGCCTTGGACCTCTTATATGTGCCACATACTGTCCTGCCTTAAATGCCCCTTGGATCATTTCACATGCCATCAGACCTTCCAACATGCCCATAATATGTTTAAAGGATGTTCTCCCAACATTACACTTACATATTCCTCATACATTTTAACATGCCATCAGACCTTCCAACATGCCCCTAATATGCTCTTCAAATATTTCCCCCACATTACCCTTACATGTCCCTCAGACCTCTTTACATGCCATCAGACCTTCCAACATGCTCATAATATGCTCTTCAGATATTTCCCCCACATTACCCTTACATGTCCCTCAGACCTCTTCACATGCCATTAGACCTTCCAACATGCCCCTAATATGCTCTTCGGATGTTCTCCCCACATTACCCTTACATGTCCCTCAGACCACTTCACATGCCATCAGACCTTCCAACATGCCATTAATATGCTCTTCAAATGTTCTCCCCACATTACCCTTACATGTCCTTCAGACATCTTCACATGCCATCAGACCTTCCAACATGCCCTTAATATGCTCTTCGGATGTTCTCCTTACATTACCATTACATGTCCCTCAGACATCTTCACATGCCATCAGACCTTCCAACATGCCCCTAATATGCTTAAAGGATGTTCTCCTTACATTACCATTACATGTCCCTCAGACCACTTCACATGCCATCAGACCTTCCAACATGCCATTAATATGCTCTTCAGATGTTCTCCCCACATTACCATTACATGTCCCTCAGACATCTTCACATGCCATCAGTTCTTCCTAAATGCCCCTAACATGCCCATCATAATAACTCTTATATGCCCCTCAGATCTTACTACATGTCATCAGACCTTTTTATATGCCTCTAACATGTACATCAAACTTTCTGTCACACTACCCATACACGTCCCTTAGACATCCCCACATGCCATCAGGCCTTCCTAAATGCGCCTAACATGCCCTTCATAATTACCAATACATGCCCCTCAGACCTTCCCACATGCCAATAGACACTTGGGGAGACTGGTAGAGAGAGGCACACATATAAAACTGTAGAACAGAAAGGCAAATACGACCGTAGGGGGCAGGAAGCGGCAGACTCAAAGGGGGAGATTACCTTGTGATTACCGTGCATCACAGCTACATACAGTACATTGCCTTTTTCATCCTGTACTATGCGGTGCACAGTATTCTGAATTCCCTACAGGAATAGGATCAGTAGTAGAGCTATTATTGTGTCTGATTCATGGTTGTATGGGTTTAATTGATTAAAATGAAAATAAATTAGTATTTTATTTCCTGTTGCACTGCAGGACCCAGCAATCCCTGGAAGCATAAACAATGTTCCAGCTCTGGGCAAACCCTGCAGAATGGCTCTATCGGCCCCACAAATTATCTGTCTCCTCCTTTCAGTGACTCTGCTCCTAAGGGCACCAAAATGAGGTTCATTCTTGCCCCCCTCCCGTACCTATAGATGTTCTGATGCCCCTGATTAAGGGCAGAATTTAAGCTTTGCAATTGCTATGGGGTTTTGGCCATCCTTGTTGCACAGTTACGTATACACCCAGATTTAAACTTGCAATTCAACATTTCCAGTTCATGATTGCGTTACCAGGGATAAAAGGGTCCCTACCTCTGATCAGCTCAATAACACCAGAAGGACACAGACCTTTGTCCAAGCCACCACTGAAGATCAGGACTATCGGGAAAGTTCAATGTTAAGTATTCAATCCCGAGTTCTCGCTGGATTCGTTTTTTGAGTTTTATCACATTACTGTAACAATGGTGCACAGACAAGGCTAAAACAAATATACAGTTCTGAAAAAGTAGGACCTTAAAATTAGTATTAATAGAATGATACATCACTGAATTTAATACTTTTCTATGAAAACATGTTCTGGGGGTAATATAACTGGAAATGAGACTGATGATAATATTAGGTTGTAATCCCAATGGTAATTACGATGTGTACAGGACTCACACGGGTGAATACTGGAAAATGTCCAAAATAAAACACAATTATGATGTATGTATATTTTGGAAGTTATCATTTTGCTTAACACATTGGCAAATTGGAAGATATATGTAAGACAATAAAAAAAAAAAAAAAAGTTCCAAGTTGAGTTCCCATACACTTGATGTTTTCATAGAAATGGGGAACAATCTCTGGCTCAGATTGTGGCGTGATTAGCTTTTTTGGAACAGTAAGCAGTAGTGGTCCAACACATACCCCTTACATGACCTTCAGACCTCTCCACATGACATCTGACTGCCCACATGCCCAACACTGCCTTCTTGCCACAACATTGCTATCAGGCTTTCTCCTTAGAAAATTCCTACATGCCTTGGACCTCTTATATGTGCCACATACTGTCCTGCCTTAAATGCCCCTTGGATCATTTCACATGCCATCAGACCTTCCAACATGCCCATAATATGTTTAAAGGATGTTCTCCCAACATTACACTTACATATTCCTCATACATTTTAACATGCCATCAGACCTTCCAACATGCCCCTAACATGCTCTTCAGATATTTCCCCCACATTACCCTTACATGTCCCTCAGACCTCTTCACATGCCATCAGACCTTCCAACATGCTCCTAATATGCTCTTCAGATATTTCCCCCACATTACCCTTACATGTCCCTCAGACCTCTTCACATGCCATCAGACCTTCCAACATGCTCCTAATATGCTCTTCAGATATTTCCCCCACATTACCCTTACATGTCCCTCAGACCTCTTCACATGCCATCAGACCTTCCAACATGCCCCTAATATGCTCTTCGGATGTTCTCCCCATATTACCCTTACATGTCTCTCAGACCTCTTCACATGCCATCAGACCTTACAACATGCCCATAATATGCTTAAAGGGTGTTCTCCCCACATTACCATTACATGTCCCTCAGACCACTTCACATGCCATCAGACCTTCCAACATGCCCCTAACATGCTCTTCGGATGTTCTAACAATTGGACTGGTTTCACAATAAAAATGCAATTTATTACACACAATACATTCAAATGTGGTTTTTTTTAAAATATATATAATATGATTTCCTTTAATAAAGCTGTGGAATACAGCGAAACGCGTCACCCAGACCCTATTGAAGGAGCATTATTTTGATCCCATCTGAATCCTCGAATCTTCACCTGTCACCTCTGATTTGGACCTGTCCGAACCAGCCCTATATTGGATACCACCACCAGCTCCAAGAACCTGCCCACCCCCAGCGTATTCACCTGCCAAGTAAATTTGGACATCCACTTGGACCAGCACATACATCTGCTGAGCAGGTCGCTGACAGTGCAGGACGATTCGTCAAAAGTGGACGGTAAAACCAACACCCCCTATTTACCATTTTGGGAAAGTTGTGAAAAAGGGCCTAATAGGAATGGACAGAACCCACCAAAACCCCTATTTAGCCCCCCCCCCTTCCCCCCCCCCAAAAAAAAACCCGCCATATTTACCAGGAAACATGGGATCTAAAGTCTAGTGCACTAGCATTTTTTATACTTATTTATCTCATTTTATTTAATTTTTTATGCTTCAGCAATTGCACAGCAATATATATACTGCATGAAATCATATTATATATATGTTTTTAAAAAACACATTTGAATGTATTGTGTGTAATAAATTGCATTTTTATTGTGAAACCAGTCCAATTGTTAGTATTTTTCAATTAGCGCTGCTGAAACCCCCTTTTTTTCTTTGCACAGATCTTGTATAGGGATCGACTATCCCTATTATCTAGCAGCAGCTTTGTGAAACATCTCTAGTTAAGCGCTACAAGCACCACCCTCCAGGGGGTGCTGCAAACCCTTTTTCTTTCTTCGGATGTTCTACCCACATTACCCTTACATGTCCTTCAGACCTCTTCACATGCCATCATTCCTTCTAACATGCCATTAATATGCTCTTCAAATGTTCTCACCGCATTACCCTTACATTTCCCTCAGACCACTTCACATGCCAACAGACCTTCCAACATGCCCCTAATATGCTCTTCAGATGTTCTCCCCACATTACCATTACATGTCCCTCAGACATCTTCACATGCCATCAGGTCTTCCTAAAAGCCCCTAACATGCCCATCTTAATTACCAATACATGCCCCTCAGACCTTCCCACATGCCATTAGACACTTGGGGAGACTGGTAGAGAGAGGCACACATATAAAACTGTAGAACAGAAAGGCAAATACAACCGTAGGGGGCAGGAAGCAGCAGACTCAAAGGGGGAGATTACCTTGTGATTACCGTGCATCACAGCTACATACAGTACATTGCCTTTTTCATCCTGGACTATGCGGTGCACAGTATTCTGAATTCCCTACAGGAATAGGATCTGTAGTAGAGCTATTATTGTGTCTGATTCATGGTTGTATGGGTTTAATTGATTAAAATGAAAATAAATTTGTATTTTATTTCCTGTTGCACTGCAGGACCCAGCAATCCCTGGAAGCATAAACAATGTTCCAGCTCTGGGCAAACCCTGCTGAACGGCTCTATTGGCCCCACAAATTATCCCCCCCCCCCCCCCCTAAGTCCCTCAGCAGGACAGCCTCTGGATCCATCCAAGCTGACTCCTGTGGGTGCTGAAGGGGAGATGGCCTGTTGAGCCCCTCCACTGCTGCCTGTGAGTAGCAAAGTTAAGATGGTTCCACTGATGGCTGCCTAGGATCGGTGCCACTAGCCAAAATATGTACCCCGTGTCATCCCTGTCGTGTTCTATATCTGTACTGTTATAACTTGCTAACTATCTGGCTGTTACAGTCAACAAGTGGTGCAGCTGAATGGCTGCCTGGGTGCTGTACAGATCAGTAACTATATGTTCCCCATATCCATGTCCCATATCAAGACACATCTAGTGTGTGCATATCTGTACTTGTGAGATATATATATATATATATATATATATGTACTGTTTTTACTGTCTACCTATCTGGCTGTTGCTGCTGAATGGCTGTCTGGGTGCTGCACAGCTCAGTAAATATATGTTTCCCATGTCCGTGGCCCTCATCAGGATACATCTAGGCCCTTATTCTGGTTAACTCACTCAGATGCGAATTTGCATCCTTGCCAGTCACCCTAACCCAGCGTTGCAAATGGTTAGCCAGCACCACCCATTCACAAGCGGGATTCGTTTGCAAGGCTTGTGAATGGATGTGCAACACCCTGGCTGTTGCACAGCAATCCAAATCTAATTCCTAGTATACGCAAGTATACCTGGCCAATAAAGCTGATTCTGATTGGTCTTTCATTCTCGTGCCCTTTTGACTGTTGAAGCCTGGCAGCCCCCACCTCCAATGTCTCAGGGAGTCACACCACTGACATATCTGCATTCTATAATGGTGTTTAAATTCAATGAAACACAACATAACTTTATTGTTGAAAATGTAATTCTTTTGAGCATTTTGTATCTGCAAAATTTATTTCATGGAACAGTAACATACTCGTGATTTATAGCCCCCTGTCTCATCATAAAAAAGGGTTTAAACATATTTCATTCCTCATCAGAAGAAGTAAAGCATTTTCTTGTAATTCTAGCAACCATGTTAAAATTTCGGGGAAACAAAACCCACAGAAAACCAGTTTGGGGACTTTGCTGAAATAAATAGAGGACAGCAAATACACTTTGTACAGCCAGAAGATATTTGGGCCAAATTAAAACATTTTTTTTTACCATAACTACCTCTTATGTGCAAAATATTATTAAACTGGAGAACAATGTATCAAACTAATGATATTATGGGTTATAAAGAGCCTAACACGTCCATTACAAGATGAATAATGAGACTCTGTAAGCGAGCGGCCTTCTGGAAGCATAAATAAAAAGATCTTTTTTTAATAAAGAAAATTGCAAATCGTTGTAGTTTCAGCTTTGTCAAATTGTATTTATCAAAGCTTGGCAAGAGATAAAATTCTGAGCGATAAAGTGAACGATGTAGGGTCACTCAATGCGGGCCAGATTCGGCCCTGGCCCCGATGTTTGGGCCCTCCAGAGGGGGTAAGTGGTCGCATGCGAGGAGATGTATTAAAAAAGGGATTTGGGTGCTGGGGGGGGGGGGGGGGGCATTCGCCGGTGGCATTATAAGGTGCTTGCTAGGCAACCTGGGGCAACCAGCTACTGTCATTTTTCAACCACAACCTGCAACATGTAAATTAGGAGCTGATGGGTTAGAACACAGGTTCTCAATGTCGGTCCTCAGGACCCCACACAGGGCATGTTTTGCAGGTCTCCTCACAGAATCACAAGTGATATAATTACCTCCACCTGTGGATCTTTTAAAATGTGTCAGTGAGTAACGACTGCACCTGTCGGGTGACCTGGAAAACGTGGACTGTGTGGGGTCCTGAGGACCGAGTTTAAGAACCACTGAGTAAGTACTTTATCTCTACTCTCTACAAGTTTTGATAAATAGGCACCTAAGACATTGAAAATGTTTGAGCTTACAGATGGAGCGCCTCTCAGCCAGCGCTGGGAATCGCCAGATTCCCTTAGCTGTCATTCACCGGCGGAGAGGCGCTCCATCCAGGGCCACCATTAGGGGGTGCTATGGGGACAGCTGTCCCGGGGACTGGCCACTCTGAAAGAGGGTAGGGCCCAGACCACTCTGTCCCTGCAGCCGCTGAACCTCTCTTACCCCCTCGGCAGTTCGCAGCCCGCCGCACCGTCAGGACATCTCTACCTGTATGTAGTTTTAACCGCCAGCATTGTTCCTCAAAACTTACACGATTAACCATCAGAAACTAGGGCACTAATTGTAATCTATGGACACAGAAAACATTCTGTTATAAGAAGGCTTAAAATCACATCCATGGGGAAATGAGATGTTTTTTTATTATACAATAGTCCGGTAACTCGGAGTCTCGCCCAACGAGCCGTTGACTCCGATCCCCAACTCTTTACGTCATTTAATAAACATCAGTTTTTGATTTTGCAGTCTGTGCATACTGACACCATCTCTGAGTACTGTACAGACATCTCAGACTCCTGAGTTATAGCCTCCATCACTCCTAATGATGTGTGATCGTAAACAGCACAGAGAGGTTAATTTGTCCTTGTTGGGCTGAAAGTCTCTCGATGATATTTATAATAAAGCTTTCTGCTGCTATGGAGAATCTCTCAATGAAACAATTAGAGAGGCGGGGTATGGGGGGGGGGGTAATTCATGACGGGATGGCTCTCTCTCCTCGGAAAAGCCAACTTGGTGAAGCCATTTCAAAGATAATACTTTTATTGTTTGGTTTCTTTTATTATTTATTTATTACCAGTTATTTATATAGCACACACATGTTCCGCAGCGCTGTACAGAGGATAGTTGAACATTCACATCAGTCCCTGCCCCAGTGGAGCTTACAATCTATGGACCTTATTCAGGTACGTTCACAGTAGCCTTCGTTCACACGGGGACCGATGTTGTCTTACTGTGCATGCGCATTAGCTCGGTGCCTGCACCCACTGGGAACAGACTGTTCACTGGGTGCATCCCCTTGCATGCAGCCGAAGGGGAGAGAAATCATGATTTCTCTTCCATTCGGAATTAACTGACTTTTATTTCCATCGATGTCCGTCCGTGCTTGCGTCATGTGATGTCAGCCGCCCATCCCCGGCATCAAACCGCCAGCGTCAATAGGTTGACCACTATTTCTCAGCAATGAATAGGTCGACACATAAAAAGGCTGACAGACTTTAGGTCGACATTGGCAAAAGGTCGACATGAAAATGGTTGACACAGGAAAAGGTTGACATAAGTTTATCATGATTGTTTTTTTTAAACCGACTTGTTCTTTCTTCGCGATCCAAGTGAGCATAGAGCATGTCTGCTGACTACACGTGTGATGTGATGGGTTATGGTATATTAGACTCTTCCCACCACTCTGTGCCTCCACAATGCTGCCATGTATGTGCTGTCTGCTGACTGCACATGTGATGTGATGGGTTATGGTATATTAGACTCTTCCCACCACTCTGTGCCTCCACAATGCTGCCATGTATGTGCTGTCTGCTGACTACACGTGTGATGTGATGGGTTATGGTATATTAGACTCTTCCCACCACTCTGTGCCTCCACAATGCTGCCATGTATGTGCTGTCTGCTGACTACACGTGTGATGTGATGGGTTATGGTATATTAGACTCTTCCCACCACTCTGTGCCTCCACAATGCTGCCATGTATGTGCTGTCTGCTGACTGCACATGTGATGTGATGGGTTATGGTATATTAGACTCTTCCCACCACTCTGTGCCTCCACAATGCTGCCATGTATGTGCTGTCTGCTGACTACACGTGTGATGTGATGGGTTATGGTATATTAGACTCTTCCCACCACTCTGTGCCTCCACAATGCTGCCATGTATGTGCTGTCTGCTGACTACACGTGTGATGTGATGGGTTATGGTATATTAGACTCCTCCCATCACTCTGTGCCTCCACAATGCTGCCATGTATGTGCTGTCTGCTGACTACACGTGTGATGTGATGGGTTATGGTATATCAGACTCCTCCCATCACTCTGTGCCTCCACAATGCTGCCATGTATGTGCTGTCTGCTGACTACACGTGTGATGTGATGGGTTATGGTATATCAGACTCCTCCCATCACTCTGTGCCTCCACAATGCTGCCATGTATGTGCTGTCTGCTGACTACACGTGTGATGTGATGGGTTATGGTATATTAGACTCTTCCCACCACTCTGTGCCTCCACAATGCTGCCATGTATGTGCTGTCTGCTGACTACACGTGTGATGTGATGGGTTATGGTATATCAGACTCCTCCCATCACTCTGTGCCTCCACAATGCTGCCATGTATGTGCTGTCTGCTGACTACACGTGTGATGTGATGGGTTATGGTATATCAGACTCCTCCCATCACTCTGTGCCTCCACAATGCTGCCATGTATGTGCTGTCTGCTGACTACACGTGTGATGTGATGGGTTATGGTATATCAGACTCCTCCCATCAATCTGTGCCTCCACAATGCTGCCATGTATGTGCTGTCTGCTGACTTCACGTGTGATGTGATGGGTTATGGTATATTAGACTCCTCCCATCACTCTGTGCCCCCACAATGCTGCCATGTATGTGCTGTCTGCTGACTACACGTGTGATGGGTTATGGTATATTAGACTCCTCCCATCACTCTGTGCCTCCACAATGCTGCCATGTATGTGCTGTCTGCTGGCTGCACGTGTGATGTGATGGGTTATGGTATATCAGACTCCTCCCATCACTCTGTGCCTCCACAATGCTGCCATGTATGTGCTGTCTGCTGACTACACGTGTGATGTGATGGGTTATGGTATATCAGACTCCTCCCATCAATCTGTGCCTCCACAATGCTGCCATGTATGTGCTGTCTGCTGACTACACGTGTGATGTGATGGGTTATGGTATATTAGACTCCTCCCATCACTCTGTGCCCCCACAATGCTGCCATGTATGTGCTGTCTGCTGACTACACGTGTGATGTGATGGGTTATGGTATATTAGACTCCTCCCATCACTCTGTGCCTCCACAATGCTGCCATGTATGTGCTGTCTGCTGGCTGCACGTGTGATGTGATGGGTTATGGTATATCAGACTCCTCCCATCACTCTGTGCCTCCACAATGCTGCCATGTATGTGCTGTCTGCTGACTACACGTGTGATGTGATGGGTTATGGTATATCAGACTCCTCCCATCACTCTGTGCCTCCACAATGCTGCCATGTATGTGCTGTCTGCTGACTACACGTGTGATGTGATGGGTTATGGTATATTAGACTCTTCCCACCACTCTGTGCCTCCACAATGCTGCCATGTATGTGCTGTCTGCTGACTACACGTGTGATGTGATGGGTTATGGTATATCAGACTCCTCCCATCATTCTGTGCCTCCACAATGCTGCCATGTATGTGCTGTCTGCTGACTACACGTGTGATGTGATGGGTTATGGTATATCAGACTCCTCCCATCACTCTGTGCCTCCACAATGCTGCCATGTATGTGCTGTCTGCTGACTACACGTGTGATGTGATGGGTTATGGTATATCAGACTCCTCCCATCAATCTGTGCCTCCACAATGCTGCCATGTATGTGCTGTCTGCTGACTACACGTGTGATGTGATGGGTTATGGTATATTAGACTCCTCCCATCACTCTGTGCCCCCACAATGCTGCCATGTATGTGCTGTCTGCTGACTACACGTGTGATGTGATGGGTTATGGTATATTAGACTCCTCCCATCACTCTGTGCCTCCACAATGCTGCCATGTATGTGCTGTCTGCTGGCTGCACGTGTGATGTGATGGGTTATGGTATATCAGACTCCTCCCATCACTCTGTGCCTCCACAATGCTACCATGTATGTGCTGTCTGCTGACTACACGTGTGATGTGATGGGTTATGGTATATCAGACTCCTTCCATCACTCTGTGCCTCCACAATGCTGCCATGTATGTGCTGTCTGCTGACTACACATGTGATGTGATGGGTTATGGTATATCAGACTCCTCCCATCACTCTGTGCCTCCACAATGCTGCCATGTATGTGCTGTCTGCTGACTACACGTGTGATGTGATGGGTTATGGTATATTAGACTCCTCCCATCATTTTCTGCCCCCACAATGCTGCCATGTATGTGCTGTCTGCTGACTGCACATGTGATGTGATGGGTTATGGTATATTAGACTCTTCCCACCACTCTGTGCCTCCACAATGCTGCCATGTATGTGCTGTCTGCTGACTACATGTGTGATGTCATGGGTTATGGTATATTAGACTCCTCCCATCATTTTCTGCCCCCACAATGCTGCCATGTATGTGCTGTCTGCTGACTACACGTGTGATGTGATGGGTTATGGTATATTAGACTCCTCCCATCACTCTGTGCCTCCACACTGCTGCCATGTATGTGCTGTCTGCTGACTACACATGTAATGTGATGGGTTATGGTATATCAGACTTCTCCCATCACTCTGTGCCTCCACAATGCTGCCATGTATGTGCTATCTGCTGACTACACGTGTGATGTGATGGGTTATGGTATATTAGACTCCTCACATCACTCTGCCTCCACAATGCTGCCATGTATGTGCTGTCTGCTGACTACACGTGATGTGATGGGTTATGGTATATTAGACTCCTCCCATCAATCTGCCTCCACAATGCTGCCATGTATGTTCTGTCTGCTGACTACACGTGTGATGTGATGGGTTATGGTATATTAGACTCCTCCCATCACTCTGTGCCTCCACAATGCTGCCATGTATGTGCTGTCTGCTGACTACACATGTGATGTGATGACCTTCTGTAGTCACTTGCTGGGGTCCTGTAATTATTTTTATTGTCTGATGGGGTCCCAGAGCAAAACAGTTTGAGGACCCCTGGCATAGAGTAGATTATAATAGTGTGCCAAGCGCAGTGAGGCACCAGCGAGTCAGGCGAGGGGCTGCAGTACACTTCGGCAGGTTTCCACATAGACACTTAAAAAAGTAAATAAAACTCATAGTGTATAAAAATGAACTTTTATTAGTAGATATGGTTTAAAAATGCTTTGCCAACGAACAAGACATAGACATACATATATGCATATATAAACAAATGTTTTTCCCCCATTATTGGTGACTAGATATAGTCAATTTATCCGTGGGGTTGCATTTGTACTGCGAACTTGCGGAAATATGAAGGACATAAAAACTGCAATTGAGACATTTAAACAATCAAAGTTGCTACTTTTTATTCAATATTTTCACTTTGCAATATAGTATAAGGTAAGTATGAGGGAATTAGTATATTACTACCGTTTATGCTGTATTATGTACAATATGTCAGACTTTGGTAATACATCAGCAGATAATGATAATATGGTCAAATGTCCATACTCAAACAAAACGCAACATGAGAGAGCATACCTTTGGCTATGTTTAGACAAACAGCTTATTGTTAGTGATTAATCAATAATATAATCAATTATCTTATAATAAGCAAAAGTGGTTTTCTTTATACAGTTCTTTCTGCCTGTTTAACAGTATATGCCAGAACCGGATTGTCACAGCAGGTACAGTATATTCGAGCAGCATATATCAATCAGTATAGACTAATGTAATGATATCAATTACAGTATCTTAGTTTAATTGGCAAGATTGGTTTTCATTACACAGTTCCTTCTGCTAGTTTAGCAATCTATGTTAAGGTGCGTACATACGGGGGCGATTTTGTGTAATATCGCGGAACATATGGTCGCTAAGCGACCATATTGCCCGCGATGGGAGTGTGCACCGGCGATATATCGCTGGGTGCGCGCTCCCGTTTTTACCCCTGTAGTGATCGCTGGTCGCAGGAACATGCTCCTGCGACCAGCTGATTTCCACTGCCCGGCTCCCCCCGGCAGTTTCTTTTTCATCAGCGACCATCTCTGGTCGCTGATGAAAAGGAGAAACTGAGCAATATATCTCCCCCGTGTGTAGGGGGCTTTAGAACATAGGTGTCACAGCAAATATGTCAGAACAGCATATATCAATTAGCTTAGACTACTGCAATAACAGCTATAAAACACGGTTTTTGATGTTATGTAAAAAGACATATAAATACAGATGCTTATATATGGTAGTAACCCTGTAGATTATATTAGAGGCAGGAATACAGACTCCTCATACAGTATGTATTTTTGCACCAACTGCTGCTGCTGCCTGGGCACCGTTTACCTTTAGACAAGTGAGCGAGTTTCTGCAAATAAATGTCGCCAAATGGGAGTTTAAGGGGACATCTGCTGTGCTGGCTAGTAATGCCTGGGACCCTGATGGACAATTGTCAGTGCAGGAATCCCATACACAGAGGCCTGGAGGAGATTGTCCTGAAACAGGAGAGGTAGGGTAAGCATAGGCGTTGAGTATATTTTGTAATGGATTTGTCTGAGTCTGATACCCAAAATGAATGATGGTGTCATGCCATGAGTGTGATAATGAAATAAAAATATGCGTATTTAGATGTAGATATATAAAATGGATATAAATAAAGTAAAAAGTATAATTGTGGATACCTAGTGATCTAAATTTCGAATATTTCAGATTATTATTGTAGCGTGTAGGCCATTCATAGAAGAAGAATATCTAATTGTGATAATCATATAGGAGTGAAAAATAATAAATCTGCACAAAACGAAAACTACAGTAAGTTTAATAATTATAATCTAGAAAAGTATATAGTAATAGACATAATGATAATAATAGGTGCTTATTAGATGGATAACTGAATACAGATATTTTATTATGTCATAAAAAATATAGTAACATTAATTACAGATTGAGTAGAGGTTTTTTTGGGATGAATTGAAATATCTTAACAATCTCTGGGGACACATAGATAGTAAATGGCACTGTAGTAGAGATATTGTAAGCATGTTTTACGTGGAGTATCCCTACTATACTGTAAGTAAATGATGTAAATTGACATTTACATGTTGTATAATACGTGTATGGTTGAGTATCTATCCAAGGAAAGAGCTATAGTCTGCGTTTTCATTAAGTCCATTTACATTCTTGTCTGAGCAATTCTTGTGTGACCTCTGATTCCCGGGTGCCGGACGGGAACCCGACAGTCGGGATCCCGACAAGCATTCACCCGACGACGGGATCCCGACTGTCAAAACACCGACAGCCGGGTTCCCATCAGCCGTTGGCGATTTTCCCTCGTGGGGGTCCACGACACCCATAGAGGGAGAATAGAGTAGGTGGCTCGCATAGCAGCGTGGCGAGCGCAGTGAGCCCACAAGGGGCTTTGTTGCACTTGCCATGCTGTCTGGGTCCAGCCAGTCGGGATCCCAACGTCGGGATATTGACTGTCGGGATCCCGACTGTCGGACCCCTATACCACACCCTTATTCCTAATCTTACGTGTTGCAGGCCAAATGCTCTTAAACCAGTGGGTGTCCCTTGATGGAATGTCAAGAAATGGCGGGAAACTGAAGTCAACTTTATATCATCTTGGTTTCGTCAGATTGTGCATTCCTGATGTTGCCGGCGTGTTCTAATAATCTGTTTAAGAGCTCTTGTTGTTGTACCAACGTATTTTAGTTGGCATAGGCACTCGAAACAGTATATAACACCCATGGTGCTGCAACTCATGAATTGCTTTATGGTATAGATTTTGCCATATCTGTTCCCTATTGTATCAGTTTTGTAGATGAGACTGCAGGCCTTGCAATTATTGCAGGGGTTATGTTCCCCTTATCTTTGGTTCTCTTCTCGAGGTTCTTGTAAAATTACTAGATCGCTCAGGCGGCTCAGCACACAGTGACATCACAATGCTTTGAGAGCTACCCTGACATCATTGGCCCTGCCTGATAGGCCCTACACACAGAGAGATTTGTGCCAGAGATTCGTTACAGGAGATTCAGCATGAGAGATTTCAAATCTTGTCAATTTCAAAAAAATGATTGGTTGGAGTTGCTGGCGCTGCTAATTACATATAGGCATCAGCAATAGCACTAATATGGTAATGTAGCAGGAGGCGTTGCGCTTTCTGCTGCATTACCGAACCAAGCTTCTTCCTAGGACGCAGTATCGTAACGTCTCTAAAACCATCAGTTGGGAGCGAGATCCATGGGATTGTCACAGCTTCTACCTAGACGCCAGGCCTCTTCCATCCTCTGCAATGGCGGTGACACACCTTTATTTGGAGAAACAGAAGCCCGTGATGCTCGCTCCCAGGGTTTGAACATGTGCATAATCCCGCATGTGGAAACCCCACCCATCGGGAATGGGGGACGAATTCAGCCCGTAATGAACGGCTATGAATCAGCCCCATATTTTATAATGTTACAATGACAATTGTTAATGATCAAATTTGTAATTTGCCAATCTTTTTTTAAAAACATTGCTTGATAATAATAATAATAATAATAATTATTATTATTATTATTATTATTATTATTATTATTATGTTATAAAGAGTCACATTCAGAGAGTTATTTAATCTAATAAGATACGGTACTTGTTTCCTATCTGGGCGCCCGCTAAGTTAATTGCGCACCATGCTATTCTCCGTAGAGAAATCTGATCGCATCGCATCGTATACATACACGATATTGAACGATGCGATGCGATGCGATGCGATCCGATTCGATTTCCCATAGGAAACAATGTTAAATGGATCAATTTACCCAAATCAGCATAGGGAAGAATGGTAAATGGGCCAGAAACCTCAAAAAAACCCACAGAGCAGTGGAATGTCCCCCCAAAAGTAGTTGACGCCACCCCGCCATTAACGTGAACCCGAAGCGTGGCGAGCGCAGCGAGCCCGCGAGGGGCGGCGGTACGCGTCCTCCGACCTTTTCATGCCCTACTATCCACTAGGGCGTGGAGTGAGAATAGAATAGTGTGGCGAGCGCAGCGAGCCACCGAGCCCGAAGCGTGGCGAGCGCAGCGAGCCCCGCGAGGGGACGCGGATACCTTCACAGGTAAACGCGTCCCTTCGCGGGCTTCCCAGGTGTCCGCGTCGCCATGGACACCTGGGAAGCCCGCGAGGGGACGCGTATAACTGTGAAGGTATCCGCGTCCCCTCGCGGGGCTCGCTGCGCTCGCCACGCTTCGGGCTCGGTGGCTCGCTGCGCTCGCCACACTATTCTATTCTCACTCCACGCCCTAGTGGATAGTAGGGCATGAAAAGGTCGGAGGACGCGTACCGCCGCCCCTCGCGGGCTCGCTGCGCTCGCCACGCTTCGGGTTCACGTTGATGGCGGGGTGGCGTCAACTACTTTTGGGGGGACATTTCAATGTTCAGGGGTGTTTTTGGCCCATTTACTATTGTTCCTATGATAATTTGGCTAAATTGAGCCATTTCACATTGTTTCCTATGGGAAATCGAATTGGATCGCATCGCATCGCATCGTTCAATATCGTGTATGTGTACGATGCGATGCGATCCGATTTCCTTACGGTGCCGTACGTAGAAAACCTGGGCGCCCAGATAGGAAACAAGTACCTAAGATACAGACAGTGCAGTTGGTGGGTAGATTATGTGTTTCTGCCCAGCCCACACACACAAGCATCTGTTTCACTGCTTTGGTTTCATACTGTTAAATTGCCATAATAAAGTTACACAACTTCAGTCATATCCAGAAAAGGTCAGAGTGTCTGTTAGTTGTCAGACATAAGCAGCAGTCCGCTATCTTTACAGAATGAACTTGTCCTACGTAGTATAAGCTCAGAGCCAAACTCTTGCGCAATTTCATCCATTTCTGAAAGAAAATCTGCGAAAGTAAATTCGGCTCTGACCACAAAAAAAGAAAGTAATTGCATTTTTTATTATCTTCCTTTAAAACTGTAGTAATTCCCACTGCCTTATACATACACTTCAACCACAGGATGTTTCTTGATAAAGAAAAATACAATCTCACAACACGTTTTACAAAGCCACTAGTTTATGTTATGTCTAGATGACCTGGGATTTTTAATTTGCACGATTCATATTACCTTTGGTCCTTTCAGATACTGTAAACACATCATACTGTTGGAAGTGCAATATATTATTTAATTTTTTATTTTTTCGTTTCCAAAAAAAAAAAAAATTGCAATTCAAAGTGTGCTGCATAGGACACATCTAAAAATGCACCCAGCTCTGTAAACATAAATTATGGCCTAGGGTTATATCAGGAAAACAATACCAGTATATGCACTAGGTTCATATCAGGAAAAAAAAAAATAGCAGGTACACATCAGAATAAAAATAGTATATGCACTAGATTCATACCAGTAAAAACAAATGGTAAAAGGTTCACACCAGAAAAAAAGTAAAGGTTCACACCAGAAAAGCATAACAGCATATGCACTAGGTTCACACCAGGAAAAAAAATAACAGTATATGCACCAAGTTCAAACAAGAAACAAAATAACAATATAAGCACTAGGCTCACATCAGGAAAACATAAGGGCATATCCGCTAGGTTTGCACCAGGGAGAAAATAACAGTGTATGCGCTAGGTTCCCACCAGGAAAAAAATTATCAAATGCACTAGGTTAACGCCAGGAAAAAATAATAGTATATGCACCAGGTGCACATCAGAAAAAAGTATATGCACTAGGTTAATACCAGGAAAAAACAGCATCATACACAGTCGCCTCCTCAGTCCCTTATAGTGGTGTCACTGTGTTACATACATCACCTTGGCCACACCTACATACTTACACAGAATGGTAATTCATGGTTGCCTACTCTCCTGCAAGTTGTTGTACATTTTTAATTATATATTTTTTTTTCACAGGTTCCCTACGGGATAAGTGGACCGAACCTCCCTGATCAAGATAGGTAAGTATGTATGTATGTATGTATGTATGGTGTGTGGAATAAAGTTTTACTTTATTCGGTGTCTGTGTCCATTTATTGCGGTATTGGTTATGCTGTGGGACTACAAGTCCCAGGGGGCCTATTGATGCCCTGCATGCTGGGACTTGTGATTAGAAGTTGTGGCAGAAGTCGCGGCCCCATTCCAAAATAAATGGGTGCTATAGCTCCTAGCTTGTGCTGAGTGGTGGCCAGAGTAAATATCATTCAATGTTAGGGGCTTGCAACGGATTCGGACATCAGCTCCTACCTGGCATATTTCAAACACAGCCTGTGACATGGCAGGTAGGAGCTGATTGGCTGATGGTTTAAAACTCTCCATTTGACCACTTTTCAAACTTAGTACATCTGGCCCAGAGTGAGGACCCAGTACAGTATGGAGGACTGAGTGTGACACTTTTGCAGTGCTACAAGTTCATGACCTCCATGGACTCAGACACTTCAGAATATGAATGGTCCTCTATGTTCTCTGTGAGGTCATATCTTAAAGGATCTGAAAATTTATAGAGAACTAAATCACAATGACACTTTAATGACTCTACTCTGAGAGTATGTTAATGGCTACATTGTGCAAAAGATTTATAGGATAAAAGTGTATTTGGCCATATATACAACCTAGAATGGCTAGTGTACTGGACAATGCCATGTTCCACATATAAAATGCTCTTACAACAACAAAAAATGTAACTTAGGTACACCTGTCACCAATATCACTGAAGGCAGCCATTTTGCATCCAAAAAAAATACTCCTCAGAATGCAACCTAAATAGGTTCAGCCTAATAAAATGGCTGCCACAGCGCTTAAGTGTTTTTTGTTTTTTTTGTACTTGATTTAATTGCCATAAGGTTTATTATTTTTTGTTGTTTGGCACCTATGGCCATTGCTTGCCTTCTGTTTCAGTGACTCGGATCCAAATTTTGCTGTGCA
The DNA here is from genome assembly GCF_055691185.1 of Crinia signifera. Classification (NCBI taxonomy): domain Eukaryota; kingdom Metazoa; phylum Chordata; class Amphibia; order Anura; family Myobatrachidae; genus Crinia; species Crinia signifera. The sequence continues at coordinate 21,671,018 of NC_139221.1, read as the reverse complement.
TTTTAAGCAGTCTTGAAACACTAGATTTACTTACTCCAAGGGAGTCATCGATTTCAGTTATGCTTTCTGGCTACTCCCCATATTTGAGGAGAGATACAGTATATTATATACTAATGCAAATTAAATCAGATACTGTACATTGGGGCTAATTCAGACCTGATTCAGGACAAATTTGTTCTCAAAATGGCAAAACCATGCTGTACTGTGGGTCAGATGTAACACGCAGAGAGAGAGATAGATTTGAGTGAGTTATTTTGTTTCTGTGCAGGGCAAATTCTGGCAGTTTTATTTTTACACTGCAATTAAGATTTCAGTTTGAACACACCCCACCCAAATCTCACTCTCTATGCACGTTACATCTGCCCCACCTTCAGTGCAGCATGGATTTGCCCATTTTGAGAACAAATTTGCACTGCGATCAGGTTTGAATTAGGCCTCATGTTTGATTAAATACTGAAATACCTACAGTATATGCAATAACATTTTCAGAAAGACACTGTGGGGTAGCTTTATTAACTAACGATCAGGGGAATATGCCCTATCCCCGTGCCTTAAGGCAGGGGATAGCGCTTCCCCTGATCTATCACACCTGCTGGCCGGGTACTTTATCGGCAGCGGTGCGGGGCAGGAGCAGAGCCGAATTTCCCATTAGGCACGTGAGGCACCGGCCTAGGGGCGGCACATGTTTGGGGGCGGCACTTGGATGCCTGTGATAGTACTGTCAGCCCAAAATGTACCAATAACTGCAAAATATCCGCTGTACTGTACTATATTCCATCTTAAATAGAGTGTAAATGGATAGGACATGCAGATACTGCCCCTATAAACTGTCCTACTTAGTAAACATTATTGTTGTGCCTAGGGGCGCCATCATCCCTAAATCCGCCCCTGGGCAGGAGGCATAGCGCAGCTACGATATTTCGTGCTGCGCCCCTGCCTCCTGCCTGATTTATGAACGGTCAGCATCGCTGACCGTTCCGCCGCCTGTAGCTATCGACTTCAACAGCTGCAGGCGGCGATACCCTATACCTACAGCAGGGACAGCGCTGTCCCTGCTGCTGGCTCTGAGCTGCGCTGGGATCTCGCGTGAGTAGTGAGATCCCGCACATGCGCAGTACAGCCGGCCGGGGGGGGAGGAGACAGCGCGTCAGTGTTAACTGACGCGCTGTCAGCTGGAGGGGACATCGCCGGAGGGGGGAGTTAGCGCTCCCCCGCTTCGGCGGCAAGATCTTAGTAGATCTTGTCGGTGTCCCCTCCTGCTTCGCTGCGCTACTGAGGCAAAGCAGGAAGTGTTATAGCGGCGCTTTTAGCGCCGCTATAATAAATCTACACCTTTGAATGAAATGTAATAGGATGAGAGAATCAGAAAGTGAGAGATTTGGTAAGAAATCTCCAGGTTTTTTAAAGCAGCAATCATTTACACTGCAAAACCAGTGTGACTTTGCAGTGTAAATGATTGCTGCTTAAAAAAATCTGGAGATTTCTTACCAAATCTCTCACTTTCTTTTTTTTTAATAGTTTATTTATCGGATTTCAGATACAAACATCAGACATGAATGTATATTATACATGTCCACATTTAAAAAACATACAGTACATATAAAACACACACTACATATAAAACGATCACATAATACATACAATCAATCAGAACTTACATAAATAGATTTCTGGGTTTCGGAATCTATCCCCTAGTTTTTAAAGTTTTTTGGTTTCAGGTTTTCGTTTTACCTAGTATTCTGAGAAGGTTCCTATAGATTTACCTTAATACTCCCATATGTGATACCCCTTTCACACAGAAAATGAAATACCCGGGTGAAGCAGTTCCACCCGGGAATTTCATTAAATACACGGGTCCTTTTTCTGTGTGAAAGGGCACACCCGTGTCGTAAATCCCGTGTCTCCGACCCGGGAAATGACCAGGGTCGAGGACACGGGATTTATGACCCGTGTTGACCCTTTCACACAGAAGAAATACCCGTGTTATTCAGCAAATTACCAGGTAGAATTTTTCAACCCGGTAATTTTGTTCTTCTGTGTAAAGGGGGGTCAGGCTGCTTCCGGCAAATTGACACGGCATTTGAAATGCCGTGTATTTGCCGGGATTTTCAGACTTTTCTGTCTGAAAGGGGTATTATTTAACATTTATAGGTACTTGTTTCCTAGCACGGCCACAATCGTGGGCATCGGGTGTAATTTTTAGTGGTCTGCGACGCGACCGACGCGATGCCCCCGATTTCCCATTGAAATGCATTGAAAAAAGTCAAAATCGCGTCGGTCGCGTCGCAGGCGGCTAAAAAAGACTTAAATGGTCCAGACGCGATGCCCCAGATTTCCCATAGGAAACAATGTTAAATGCCTCAATTTACCCGCGATGCCCCCGATTTCCCATAGGAAACAATGTTAAATGCCTCAATTTACCCAAATCATCATAGGGAACAATGGTAAATGGGCTATTAACCCCCCAAAACACCCCTGAACAGTGAAATGTCCCCACAAAAGTAGTTTACGCCACCCCACGATCAACGTGAACCTGAAGCGTGGCGAGCGCAGCGAGCCCGCGAGGGGCGGCGGTACGCGTCCTCCGACCTTTTGATACCCCCACTATCCACGTCGGCGTGGAGTTGAGAATAGAATAGTGTGGCGAGCGCAGCGAGCCACCGAGCCCGAAGCGTGGTGAGCGCAGCGCGCCCCGCGAGGGGGCGCGGATACCTTCACAGGTAAACGCGTCCCTTTGCGGGCTTCACAGGTATCCGCGTCCCCTCGCGGGGCTCGCTGCGCTCGCCACGCTTCGGGCTCGGTGGCTCGCTGCGCTCGCCACACTATTCTATTCTCAACTCCACGCCGACGTGGATAGTAAGGGTATGAAAAGGTCGGAGGAGGCGTACCGCCGCCCCTCGCGGGCTCGCTGCGCTCGCCACGCTTCGGGTTCATGTTGATCGTGGGGTGGCGTAAACTACTTTTGGGGGGACATTTCACTCTTCAGGGGTGTTTTGGGGGGTTTCTGGCCCATTTACCATTGTTCCCTCTGATGATTTGGGTAAATTGAGGCATTTAACATTGTTTCCTATGGGAAATCGGGGGCATTGCGGGTAAATTGAGGCATTTAACATTGTTTCCTATGGGAAATCGCGGGCATCGCGTCGGTACCATCGCACCTGATTTTTTAGTGCATGCGATGCCCCCGATTTTTACTAACGATGCCCACGATCATGATCGGTGTGGCCGTGCTAGGAAACAAGTACCCATTTATACATCTTTTATGGCCTCCCAGAAGGCATCTCCCTCACGTTCTATATATTGTTTCCAGACTTCCCACTTTTTGAGTGTTTTCACGTTTTCTATCGAAACGTTTGTCTCCATTCTATAAGCATAATTTATTTTATTTACTATCAGTATAATGGGTGGATTTTTTTCTTGTCTCCAATACTGGGCTATTGCCGTTTTTGCAGCTATAAACGCTTGATTTAAAAAATATGCATTTGTCTGCTTTCTATCTTGTGTATCAACGTGAAGTAGTGCCTTCTGGGGGGTCAATTCCACTTCTTCTCCTAGTACTTTTATTAGTAAAGCTCCTACTTCTCTCCAGACCTCTTGTACTTTATTACACGTTCAAAAAATATGTATTAAATCTGCGCTCCCTTCCCTGCATCTCCAACACACATTTATTTGTTGAGGATGTATCTTATTTACTTTTTCTGGGGTATAGTACATTCTATGCAGTAGCTTCATGTATCTTTCTATATGTGTGATGGATTTTGTCATCTTGTGTATTGTCGAGAAGGTCTTCTCCCATTGTTCTTCATTAATTTCTAGATCTAGGTCTTTCTCCCATCTAAGCTGTCCCTTCATTTTTCCTTTTATTTTATTGTTTATCAAAGTTTTATACCAAAAGGTAATCCCTGCTGGTTGATATCCTCCCCTTATTCTATTGATTACGCTATTTGTCAATTGTTTTAACTCTCCTTCTTTTATTTGTTGTTTATTTATCCAGCTTCTTATTTGTAGATATTTATAAAAATCTATTGTCATTACTCCATATTTTTGTTGGAGTTGTGCAAATGAAATTACTCCCTCTTTGTCCATTATATTTTCCAGAGTTTTTATACCTCTGAAAATCCAGGTCTCGACCCTAAGGTCTGGGATATGTTTCATTATTGTTTGTATTTCCATATATTTTAGAGGCGTTCTAATTTCTTCATGTGTATTCAGAAACAGGTCCCAGACTTTGAGTGTGTCTTTAATTGCTTTTGGGGTATCATTACTTATTTTTCTCATATTTGATGGTATCCAGATTAAGTCTTTTATCCCAAACTCTCCCATTATTTCTTCTTCTAGTTTTACCCAAGGTTTCTCTTCCCCTCTTCTTATACTTTCTGGGATCTGGTTCAGAATACATGCCTGTTGATATATTTGTATATCAGGGAGCGCCACTCCTCCTTTTGTTTTTGGTTTTATCAAGTGTTTTTTTGCAATTGTTGCCTTTTTATCCTGCCAAATGTATCTATTTATTATTGTATTAAATCTATTTAACCAATATTTTGGGAGCACTCTTGGTATTGCCCTGAACAGATATAGTAGTTTTGGTAACAGAAACATTTTCATTGTTGCTATTCTGCCCATCCATGTTATTTCTTTATAGATCCAGTCTCTGGTTTTTTTTTCCAGTTGTTTTAGTAGAGGCATGTAATTGTACTCTATCAAGTCTGATTCATTAGCTACCAAGTTCACTCCCAAATATTTTATGGACTTATCTTTCCACTGGAAGCTACTGTATATGTCTTTTTAAGGTTCTCCACTACTCCTATCTCTATATTTATTGGTAATATTTCTGTCTTGTTTTTGTTTAACTTATAATATGAGACTTTTGTGTATTGGTCTATTATTTGCATTAACTTGGGTATTGAAGTCTGGGGCTCAGTAAGAAGTATCAACACATCGTCTGCGAACAGTAGTGTCTTATGTTGTTGTTTATTAATCTCAGGAGCCTCTATCGATTGTGTACCTCGTATTGTTTCTGCAAAGGGTTCTCTCACTTTCTGATTCTCTCATCCTATTAAATTTCACCCTTTGGGGCCAGATGCACTAATAATCGAAAAGTGATGAAGTGGAAATGACTGTGTTTGAAAAATGCTTATTTAATCTAATTATGGTGAAACCTTAGTTTTACATGTTCCCTAGATCCCGGGAAGTTCATTACTGGTTCTTCACACCCAACTGTGCAGATAATTTGCTATCAGCTGTAAATTCAGGGAAAGCCTTATGTTTCATTAACGAGGACGAGGTCTTCTTATTTTCCAGAGCCAATCCCAGGCAGGGTGATAACGAAAGGTTATCAGTAATGTTATATGCTGTGGGAATTTGCTGCCCTTTCGGTATTTATATATGACGTACTACATTGCACTGTGAATATAGGTATTATTACACTGGCTTATATATTATGTGCATTATTATTCTTATTACAGAATTGTGCTCTCTGTGACGTCTCCTGATATTGGATCTTCTAGATCGATTTCAGCCAGAAGTCACACTTCTGAGAATTACATGGACGTCTCTTATGTCATGTATGTTACATCAGCTAGTATATATAAACTAGGTGATTCATCGCGCCCTACGGGCGCTCTTCACACCGTCGTAAGGGGCTGCGCCCCGCCCCCTTAATTTGTGAACGTTTGTATATGAGAAATATGGTTAGAATTGTATGAAAGATGCCCTGTATTGCAACTTAGGTGTCCGCGAATCGCGGGAGGGGGGGTCGCGGAGGGTGCCGCGAATTGCAGGAGGGGGGGTCGCGGGGGGTGCCGCGAATTGCAGGAGGGGGGGTTGTGGGGGGGTGGATGCTGCGAATCGCGGGAGGGGAGGGATTGCAGAGAATCGCGGGAGGGGGGTTACAGGGGCGGGGGTTGCGGCGAATCATGGTAGGGGGGGTCACGGGGGGTGTGCCGTGAATCATGGGAGGGGGGGTCACAGGGTGGGGTGCCGAGAATCGCGGGGGGGTGTGTGTGTGCCGTGAATCGCGGGAGTGGGGGTTCCGGGGGGGTGTGACGTGAATCGCCACAAGAAAAAATCAACACAGAAAGGTCAACACATGTAAATGTTGACATAAGTGTGGCACTTCATTGGTATCCATGTCGACACATGAAAATGAATATGAAAATATTCAAAAAATGAAAAAAAAAACTTCAAAAACTCATGTCAACCTTTTTCATTGTCGACCATAGCCATGTCAGTGTTTTCCATGTGCAATTTAATTCTGGAGCTGCCGCGAATCACGGGGGGGTGCCGCGAATTGCGGGAGGGGGGGTCGCGGGGGTGGGTGCCGTGAATCGCGGGAGGGCGGGGTTCACAGGGGTTCCGGAGGGGGGTTGCCGCGAATTGCGGGAGGTGTGGGGTCACGGGGGTTGCCGCGAATCGCGGGAGGGGGGGTTGCGGGGGGGTGTGACGCGAATCGCCACAAGAAAAAATCAACACAGAAAGGTCAACACATGTAAATGTTGACATAAGTGTGCCACTTCATTGGTGTCCATGTCGACACATGACAATGAATATGAAAAAATTAAAAAAATTAAAAATAAATCTTCAAAAACTCATGTCAACCTTTTTCATTGTCGACCATAGCCATGTCAGTGTTTTGCATGTGCCATTTAATCCTGGGGCTGCTGCGAATTGCGGGGGGGGGGGGTGCCGCGAATCGCGGGAGGGGGGTCGCAGGGGGGGGTGCCGCCCCGAATTGCGGGAGGGGTCGTGGGGGGGTTCTTTTTGCAGCGAATCGCGGGAGGGGGGGTCGCGGGGGGTGTTTTTGCTGCGAACCGCGGTAGGGGGGGTCGCGGGGGAGCGGGTGTTTTTGCCGCAAATCGCGGGAGGGGGGCGCTCACCTGGTGGCTGTGGAGTAGCAGTGCTGGGCAACATGGGAAGGCAGTGGGTGTCTGGCACTGTCTGTGGGCTCACTGGGCTGGTTCTCTATCACATACCTCCCAACATGACCCTCTCCAGGAGGGACACAATGCTCTGTTTCTAGACTTCCCCTTAATGTATGATTGCCATCACCTGTTTTAAACAGGTTCATTTCTCAGAAAGGTGTTCAGCACAGATGAAGGCAATCACACATTAAGAGGAAAGTCCAGGAACAGAGCGTTATAGACACAGACACCCACTTTGAGTGACAGATGTAGCCAAATATATAGGAGATATTAGATTTTCCAGATAACCGGCACTGGGACTATGAGGTTTGTATTATATATATTGTGTATATGGCCATCGAACATCAATGGAATAGTTTTAACATTGATGGTGGAGAACCAGATAGTTTCCCACCATATATGTCAAGTTTCAGCGAATTGTTTCATTTTGCTTTTTCCCCAAGGGGCTGGGAAATTGAGCAAAGCTCCGCCCCTGACACCCGTGAAGCCCCACCCTGTATATCAATCCAAGAAAATGGATGACCATCGATATGTAAAAACATCAATGGTCATCCATGGCATAGTTATACACTGTCAATCGCCAGTTGCACTTTTGCCATCGATGGCAACCATTGATGGCAAAGGCAACGGTGGCCAGCCCTATCTGTGACTCCCCTTTGGGGTTACCTGTGCCTTTCTCTCCTCTCATTATGGGAGGGATGTTATGTCACCAAAGTTTGGCAGCAGTGCAACATGCCCAGTGAACTCGGACAATTTTTTTCAAAGGGGCAATCACTTACTGGGCATGGGATTGCCTTTAAATGATTGCCCCTTTAAAAAAACATCAGAGTTCGGCCGGCATCTTGAACTGCTGCTGAACTTGGGCGGAATTACATCCCGCCCAGTATGTCTGCCTGTATATGTGTTGATCCCTATCTCCTTGCCTCTTGCTTTTTGCAACTCTTCTGCCCTTGTTTCTCTCTGCATATATTTTCCCTTGCCTTAAATTAATTACTTATATACATAATAACTTACAGTAGTTTTATATTACTCTTATTTACTATTTTTATCTTGAAATTGGGGTGGTAGTGGCAATTGTCTAATGTGGGAGCAGGGTCGCATTAATGTCTATCTCCATCTCTCTCCTCTCTCTCTATCTTCAGCAAGGGTTCGTCAAAAATAGATCATGTCAGACTAATTTAATTAGCTTCTATGAGGAAGACAGTAGGGGGCTGGACTTAGGGAAATATATTGATATAATACTGCTTGATTTCCCTAAAGCTTTAGACATGGTGCCTTATAAAAGGTTATTAATGAAACTGGGTCATTTAGGGTAAGGGGATAAAATTTGTAATTGGATTAAAAACTGGTTGCACAATCGGGGACAGAGAGTGGTGGTAAATGGCATACATTCCAGCTGGGAAAAGGTCCAAAGTGGAGACCCGTAAGGTTCAATATTGGGACCGACCTTGTTTAATATATATTTATTAATGATATTGGAAGTTACATAGTAAGTAAAATTGCAATATTTGCGGACGACACAAAGTTGAGTTAGGGAATTAACTCAGGAGAGGATGTGGAAACCCTACAAAGTGACTTAAATAATCTGGAAAGGTGGAAAATGCAGTTTAATGTTGAAAAAATAAACTAATTCATTATGGGAACAAAAATGAACAAGCTACTTATAGGCTAAATGGACTAATTATAGGAAATTCTGCTGTAGAAAAGGACTTGGGGGTCATCATAGATGATAAATTGGGTAATAGTGCACACTGCTCAAGTGCAGCAGCAAAAGCAAACCGGACACTGGCATGCATTAAAAGGGGTATGGATTCAAGAGATGCCAATGTGATAGTGCCTCTTTACAAGGCATTGGTAAGACCACACTTGGAACACTGTGTTCAGTTCTGGGCACCGCACCTTAAAAAGGACATAATGAATTGGAACAGGTACAGAGAAGGGCGACTAAGCTAGTAAAAGGTCTCGAATCACTAGAATAAAAGGAACAGAGGTTGAGAGGTGATATGATTAGAATGTTCAAATACAGGATTGGGAATCATATGGAACTGGGAGATGATTGGTCACTAACAGGCCTATACTTAGGACACGCGGGCATGTACTGAGGCTCGAGGAAAATAAATTCCGTACTGAATTAAGAAAAGGATTCTTCACCATAAGAGCAGTAACATTCTGGAACTCATTGCCAGTGGGGGTGGTTACAGCAACTACTGTTAATGAATTTAAATCAAAACTGGATACATTTTTGGCCACTAAGGGAATCCTATAGATATGACTTACTCAGGTCAGTAGTAACAAGTCAGATAGGTTGAACTTGATGGACTTACGTCTTTTTTCAGCCTTAATTACTATGTTACTATCTCTCCATCTCTCTGGTGAGGTTTCTGAGAAAAGTGTAGTGGTACAAATGGAATAAGGGGCATGTGGAGGGTTCAGGTTGCATAAAAGGCTTGCAGAGGGGTCTGGTGGCATATAAGGGCATTTGGAGGGGTCTGATGGCATAATATGCACAATGGATATATACAGTTCACGGGCACACACATACATCTGTACTGTTGTACATGCAAAACTGAGTTTTGCTAGATGTTATTCTGATCACTGATAGCAAACCGTTACCAACCCCTGGCACTGTCTGTTTTCGATAAATAACTTTTACATTGCCTCTCACATCCTCCAACAATAGATTTGTATTAATTCTATAATTTCACAAACATCTGTAATTCTTAAAGGAATACTATACCTGGAAACAATTTATTAGACAAACCCCAGATTATTCACATTTAAGACTTCGTTTTACCTCATTTCAGTTTATTGTACCTCACCTGGGATTTGGGACCCCCGGCGTTCCATAGAAATTCCCCCCTGCTAGTCATTCACTTCTTCAGAACTAGTTTGTGAGCATAAAAAACTCATTGAACTGTCAGCAATTATTCAGTCTGCACTGACTGCTGTGTATACTGCTGTATTCACTCAAATGTCCTCACCTGTTTAGCACCCAAAGGACTCGGTAGCTGGAATGGAATTCTGCAGAATACATATATATAGTTTGTTCATGAAATCGGATTTCAATGCTGTTTATTTAAGTCTCTCAAATAATTCTAAGTAGCGGCATAGCCAGACTTTAGCATGAGGGGGTTAGGGGGTACAAACATGGCAAATTTGGCTCCACAGGCCCCGGAGTTTCCCAAACCTGCTTTACAAAGCCCATTAAGACTCCCTGCCCCCCCCCCCCCAACCTTAGATATAAATCCTGTTTTGTGCCCCTCTCATCTGTATTCCAATTGCATGAGACCCCTCCCTCCATCAGTGTCCCCCCATTACTACAGTATTATATTATGTGATTTATATTATACGTTCATCTTCTACAAAGCTACTCTGTCAGTCACTTCATTGTTTACCTGTGTTCTACCGTATTCAATACAAAATACTTTTACTTACACATAAGGCCATAAACCTGACTACACCAACATACATCTCTTCTCTTCTCTCAAAATATCTTCCAACCGACCTCACAAGATCTATTTCTCTCATCCACACTCATTACTCGCTCCCATTTCCGATGGCAGGACTTTCTTCGGGCTACACTCACTCTGTGGAATGCTCTCCCAAGCACAATAAGTCTCCAAACCCACAAGCGTTCCCTGAAAACTCACCTCTTCAGATCAGCTTATCAAATTCCAGAACCAGTCACATAACCTGCATATACCGTTCCTATCCAATCACATCCCCACTGTACAGTCCGCACATATCCACTCTCTTTCCCTTTCACATTTTTCATCCTCCTGGCCCCTGACCAAACTGCTGAGTCACCATATCATACAGCATACCAGGACCCCTTGGAATTCTGGTGGATTTTATGCAATAAAGAATATCTATCCTTTTGTATCAATGCCTATTTCCCTATAGATTGTAAGCTTGCGAGCAGGGCCATCATACCTTTGACTGTTAGTTGTACCACTGTCTTCTATTGTAAAGCGCAGCAGAATATGCTGCGCTATATAAGAAACTGTTAATAAATAAAATAATAAATGTTTCAAGTTCTAAACATCCCCACATCCATTACTATTGCGATTTGCTGGCATGAAATTATTGGTGATAAATCTTGACTAGAATATTGCAGAATACATATTTGTGGCATTTCTCATTAAGGCTTTCCTTATACTAAGGGTGACTAAGGAAGGATTTTATTTGTAATGTGAAGTGAAGTCATACATCTATTTTTCGACAATAAAAAATGCAAATGTGGCAAATGGTCATATATTTCTTCTTACACAATACTGTAGGGAACGAGTGGAAAAAAATTAGATTGTTTTCAAAAATAGAGGTGCCAATAGTTTTTTTTTTTTTTTTTTATAAATTAGCAAAATGCAAGGTGAATGAACAGAAAAGAAATTCTAATCAAATCAATATTTGGAGTGACCACCTCTTGCCTTCAATACAGCAACAATTCTTCTAGGTACACTTGAACAAAATCAGAGATTTTATAGGATTATAGTCAGGTGTATCATGATAAGCCAGTCATACCAAACAGGTGATACTGATGATCATTTCATATGTAGGTTGAAACACAGTCAATAAGTCTTAAACAGCCAAACTCTGCTACAAAGGCGAGGTGGATGAAGACAGTTTGATGTCTCAGGTCCTACACCATGGAGAGACATAGCACAGCAATAAGACACAAGGTAGTTATACTGCATCAGCAAGGTCTCTTCCATGCAAAGTTTGAAAAGAATACTGGGTTTCATGATGATCTGTTCAAGGTCTTTTGAAGAAGCAAAAACATATAGAGAGAGATATACACCGCACTCGCCTTTCCTATGAATGGGGTGCAAACAGTACTCGCTATTCCCAGGTCGGGGTGCAATGGCCTGTGACCACGTGCTCTAATAAAAAACTATTGTGGTTTAATTTTTAATTAACCTCTGTTACTGTGATCATAGCTTTCTCATGCACCCTAGATAAGCTCATTTACCTGAAACATGTGAAAGCTGCCCCTTTAATACTAATTCAGGTGCTGTGTTTGGGATGGTCTCATCTTTAAAAGCCATAAGGCACTTGAGCTTTAAACCAGAAAATAACACATGTCCATTTTAGCTATCATGTGTAAGCAGTTGCCAGGTCCTAGAGAGACCACTTGTTAGTGTAGGACTTGCAGTGAAATGGGGTCCCTTGGCGATGGGCTGCAAGCTTAAATGCATTGATCAATTCATGAACTAAAACCCCATTATTCATTTGTTTGATTATTTGTATATTAAGGTGAGTTATGTGAATGCCCCCCGTGCTCGGCAGCTGCCCGCCCCCCATTGCTCGCCGAGTTCCCCGCATGGCTGAGACTGGATGTCTCATGTGGTGTCTCAGATCTGCGGGCACCCTGTGCAGGAAGCAGAAGGGCATCTGACATCCGCTGCCCGCACCCGCGTCATCAGGGAATTACCATGGCAATGCCAAGTGCTTTCATGGGAACGGGTGATGGGTGAATCCCGTCCCGTCGCCCCGCTCCCCCCGCCTGTACTGTTGTGTGCGTGCGCTAAAAATCAGTCCCCCGTGTGAATGCGCAGGTGACCGTTTAAATTAGAATCACCCCCATGTGAGGAAACCGGAGTACCCGGAGGAAACCCACGCAAGTAGGGGGAGAGTATACAAACTCTGCACAGTTAGGGCCAAGGTGGAAATTGAACCCATGACCTCAGTGCTGTGAGGCAGTAATACTAACCATTACACTGTCCGTACTGCCCCAGACATAGGTGCTGATTCTGTGGGTGCTCAAGGGCCCGAGCACCGACGGAAATTGATGAGCACCCACGGGCCCGAGTCAACCTGTTGGGCCGCCATATTAACTTGCTAATTTGCGGCTGCAGCACCCACATTGCCGAACCCGCCACCTGGGAAACAGTATGCTGGGAAGAATGTATTCTGTCCGCGGAGTACCTGCACTGTGGGGGAAGTTTATTTACCTGCACTGTGGGGGCATTTATGTTCCTGCACTGTGGGGGCATTTATGTACCTGCACCGTGGGGGCATTTATGTACCTGCACTGTGGGGGAATTTATGTATGTGGAACTCTGTTGCTGTAATTTAAATATTGGAGACAACTGTGCTCCGTAATATAAATTGGTATTATTTTGTGTCCACACCTCTATATTTTTGGCTTGAGCACCTGATACGTCCACACAGTAAAACGTGAAAATGCAGGTGCACACTCTAAATGCTAATCACTGAGTACCTAGCACAAAGGTTCAAGTCCAAAGTACGCCCCCCCCCCCCCCCCCCCTTGGTTTAAATGTCAAGCTGGACACGTGTTACAGAAGTGCAGTTCTAAATGAACTCTTGCAAGCTATCGACGCCTAGTTAAAGTACTATTACGTCTGGTGTTAAACTGCAGATAATGGATGACCATTTCCACCCGTCACACGCGATTCACTGCCTCCTGGGATCGTCTCGTCGTCGCCCGCTGCTTGTTTTTATAAAGCTTTACAGCAGCTGAATTTAATGAATTTTGAGTTGTTTTCTTTACAGCGCCCACCATGCTGTTACCACCTCCCGTACCCCACCCAACATCCTCTAGGCTAACACAAGTGCAGACAGATGCCTCCACCCTGAAAATCACCGTCAGGCGTTACACCCCATGGCCAGAAGGCCTCTAGAGAGAGAGCATTAAGCTGTTAGTAATGCATCTGGCCACTAAATGAGTTTCTGTAGAACATAACAACAGGTAATTGGATATGTATGTGTGTATCAGGAACAGAGCGACACGCCAGAGCACTGACTGAGGAAGCGAATAACTGACCAGTGTCTGATCACAGTACAGGCCACTGGCTGATCTCAGCACTCGTACAGCGACCTGCCAAGTCCTCTCTCGCCTGCGCTGCAGAACAATGCTAATATTTCACCCCGGCTATTACATTATCAACGTTGATGTGTGCTGAAATTGGCCTATTATCTTTCTTAGTGATCGTCACTGTAACTTATCGTTTTGTAATTGAAATGTTTACAGTGCATTCCTAGTTACAGCCACATAATGCTGCGTGACTCAGTGTTACACCCTAGGCTTTGCATGTTGTGCTGAAGCTATTTTAAGTTTGTGTCTCCGCTAATTTCAGATGGGGGAATCGATTCAACCGATTCTGAAGTTCACCGGTCGGCTCTGATTGCTCGAAAAGTTCGGCAGCTGGGGAATGAGGCAGCTCGCACTGTGCTGAACATAAAGGAGACCAACTGCAAAGATCAACAAATGCCATAGGTCTATACCAGGGTTGGCCAAACTAGTGTTTGAGATCTACCAACAGTTCATGGTTTCCAGGCCACCTGTGGGTCTGTAGAATGAATGCAGCAGGTTTGAAAATGTGACAGTTAGTAATGACTGCATCTGTGCCCCAGCTAGGTGGTTTGGAAAACCTGTTGATAGATCTCGAGGACTGGTTTGGTTACCCCTGGTCTATAGTCATAAGTGGAACGGTCAACATGGGGTGAGGTCAATGGGGTCATTAGATCGACACAAGCATTAGCTCGAATGGCATCCGAAGCATTTCAGACGCAAGACCCCGTGACCCTCCAAAAAACACAATTGTTGGCAGATCTAGAGGTGGAGCCACAGCACAGTCCAAAATTCAAATAGGGGAGACACACCAACTGCCAGTGAGTACTGGCTGGTGCTGTTTGTCAACATGTGGGTGTGGCAGTGGGTGTGGTGCTGCAGCCTCACATCTGGAGCCTCCATTGGACCCAACCAATTAAAGTACCGCAGACTCAATCTACTTTATATTCACATGAACACTATATACCTGTGTGAGAATCTCTGACGCACGGATCTATCTTTTCTCCTTTTATTTTACATTTATTTCATATAGCACACTGACTACTATAGATTAGAGATGTGCAGGCTCTGATTTACTCTGATTTCAAAGCAGGATCTTATTGGCTATCAACTGTCAACAACTGTCATGTGATTTGGGATAGTCAATAAGATCCTGCTTTGAAATCAGAGTAAATCAGAACCTGCACATCTCTACTATAGATACAAAAAAGGAAAACCTTGACGCTGGGTTGTGGATCTCAATGCTGAAACATTCCACATATCTATTCTGAAACCAGTTAAAAAAATTTGGTTTTGAAATTCAATTCAAAGTATCACTCTAATTCACTAATTTTGTAGATAGATTTTAAAAAGAACTAAGTGTAAGAACAATGAACAGGCACCACCATATACTGTAAGTCATCATACAGTGGCAATACCCCCGCAGACCCCGCAGTCCCAGGGGGGCACTGTGTAAGTGAGGGCTCCGGGGGTCTATTGTAATGCCGCTGTGCTGCAGCCGGGACCCGCAGATTTACCTGTCTGCGCAGCGGTCCCGGCTCCTCTCCAGGCTTCTGCTGAAATGAAAATGGTCAATCATAAAATGTCCGCCCCCATACAGCAGAGAGTTCTCTGAAACTGACATTTTGTGATGGTCCGTTTTCATACCAGCAGAAGCCAGGAGGAGAGCCGGGACTGACTGCAGATAAAATCTGCGGATCCCTTGCACAGCGAGCGTAGAGTAAGGCACGGGGGACACGGGGTGGGGCATGGGCGGTGGGGGGGTGTTAACTTTACTGGGGGGGGGGGAGGGGCGCTACCTAAATTTTCCGGAGGGCACAATTTAGATAGTTATGCCACTGTCATCATTATTATGTTCATTACCGTTTCATCTCATTCTCACATGATCCAGCTGGTTCAACCATAGTTGAGCAGATTTTCTCGTATGTATGAAGCGGCTTGAACACTTTTTGAGCTACATGTGGTACAATTTTTTGATTTTGCATTGGGAACGGCAACATAGAAATGTTCAAGATTAAATAAAAAGTGATTAATATCAGTTTTTTATGAATTTTTAATGAATTTCAAGTTCTCTGCTTCTTCACTCTTTTCACTGCTTGATACATCCATACCAAAGTGCTTTTTTATTTTTATTTTTTATTTATTTTTTAAAGCATGAAAAACATTTTAGTAGATGTGGAAAACTAAAATCTTGAATGGGAACTGCTAATGTCAAATGAGTGCTGCAAATTTATATGGAGGTCTATTGAGAAATGTACCAAGAATATGTTTTGGCCATCTTATTGAATATAATAATATTAATAATAATAATAATAATAATAATTTTATTTATGTAGTGCTATAGGACTCAAGATGGTACTTGTGAATTATCACGGCGCCCATCGCATACCACTAATTAAGGTATGCAATGGGATGCGATGGGACCCGATTTTCGGGTCCAAAGACCCGCACTGTACAATAAAATATTGCATCGCATCGCATGCCATTGCATATGATGTGATGCGATTTTTAATTGTACAAGCACCCTGATGGGAGATTAGTATGTTAAATGCACCCCCATTGTTAACGCCACCCCCACTATCAACGCCAACCCGAAGCGTGGCGAGCGCAGCAAGCGCAGCGAGCCCGCGAGGGGCGGCGGTACGCGTCCTTTTCATATCCCCACTATCCACGACGGCGTGGAGTTGATTTTAGATAGTGTGGCGAGCGCAGTGAGCCACCGAGCCCTAAGCGTGGCAAGCGTGGCGAGCGCAGCGAGGGGACGCGGAATACATGTGAAGTAATCCACGTCCCCTCACAAGGCTCGCTGCGCTTGCCACGCTTCGGGCTCGGTGGCTCGTGGACTTTTCATATCCCCACTATCCACGTCGGCATGGAGTTGATTTTAGATAGTGCCCGAAGCGCAGCGAGCCACGCGAGGGGACGCGGAATACATGTGAAGTAATCCACGTCCCTTTGCGAGGCTCGGTGGCTCGTGGACTTGATTTTAGATACTGTGGCGAGCGCAGCGCACGCCACACTATGTAAAATCAAGTCCACGCCGACGTGGATAGTGGGGGTATGAAAAGGTTGGAGGACGCGTACCGCCGCCCCTCTCGGGCTCGCTGCGCTCGCCACGCTTCGGGTTGGCGTTGATAGTGGGGGTGGCTTTAACAATGGGGGTGCATTTAATATAGTAATCACCCATGAGGGTGCCTGTACAATTAAAAATCGGGTCAAATCGCATCGCATGCGAACAGATCGCATGCGATGCCATCAATACGATGCCCTACAATGGAAATAATGCCGTGATAATACACAAGTACCCTCAAGATGCTTAACATTGACTGATTCAACACTTTGAATGAACATAATACAGTACAGAAATAATAAATTAAAGAAACGCTTTTTATAAAATACAAAGCCTAGAGACATTAGAGACATCGGTGAAATGCGTGAGTAAACAGGAAAGTCTTGAGTCTGTTTTGAAAGATTGTAGAGTGGAGGCCTCTTGAACAGTGTAGGGAAGCAGTGTAAGGAAGCAAGTTCCATAGAGTTGGAACGACATACTCACGACTCGATTTCCTAAATAAATTCCAAAAGAATCTAGGTGCTGCTAATTGCCCTTCATCTACAGATCACAGTAAGTGCGCAGGGAAGTAAGGAATCAGAAGTACCTTGGGGTCTGGTCATGTAGGGCTTTAAAAAATTCAGCAGCCTGTGGAGCAGAGAATGGATGGTATGTGGCTCGAACAGGGCTGGTTGATTAGTAGCAGCTACATTTTGTACCATCTGGGGGACCAAGGTAGAGGGCATTGCAGGAGTCTTATTGATAGGATACAAATGCATGCATTTCACAGGGAATTAAGTGCTTGAATCAAAAATTTGAGACATTCCTAGCTGAGATTAGATGACTTCATTAACATATTAAGTAGGGGCTCAAACATCGATTGCTAATAGACTTGCACAGATTTGCAATATGGGGTAACAGTTCTGACAACTAAATTGTTCATTGAATCAATTTACCGTCAACTGGGTTATTCATTCAAGTGATGCAAGAAGAAAGTGGCACATTTTTTGGCCGAATGTGAAAGGACGTCAACACTTGCGCAATGCAAGAAACATTTATAAGGACTCATCAGTGGTTCATAAGCAAGAAGCTGAAATATCACAGAAAATATTAGTCAGTGACCTCATGGTAGTGAACGCAGGAAGCCCCACCCAGTGAAAGAGGAAGCAAATCAGAATGATGCCGAATGTTTGTGACAACAAAGATGAATTGGGCAATTTGCAGACAGAAAATGGTACAACACCTGTGCTGACTGTCCCTGTAGAACGCGTACCAGATAGCGATACGAAAGACTATTGTCAGAAGAAGCTTGACCAGAGTACACAATTATCATGATTTACTACTGAAACTCCTTGCTGCCATGTTCTTCTAGTGTATTCTCCAATTGTGTGTGGAGACTGGAGTAGTAACCAAGGAAACCCGAGGGTTGATTTCCATCAGTGAAAAAGAAATGTGGATCAATAGAGAAGTTTGCCATAGCAACCAATCAGCTTTGAGGTAACATTTATCAAGTGCATTTTAGAAAATGACAGGTAGAAGCCTATTGGTTGATAAGGGCAAATTCTCCACTCGTCCACCTCTCTGCTTTTTGTATCTGCACTGAGTTCATGGGTCGATTCCCTCCATGCCCAGGGCCGGCAACAGAAATCTTGGGGCCCTGTACAATGATATTTCTGGGGCCCCCCACCTAATCCCAAATCCACACAATTCTCTTCTGCAGGAGCTTCATTTAACCTTTCGCTGCTCCAGATCCTGCTTTCAGGTGCGGACTTCTCTCGTTCTCAGTCCTGCTGGTTTGGCTCCTGGCTGCTTCCTGCTGCCTCCTGGCTACTGCTGGCCTGTCACTTTCACAAAAGAATGCTGAGCACTACGTGCAGGCAGGGCAGGTCTTTCGCAGAGTGCAGAACAGACGACCCGCGCAGTAAATGTACAGGAGCCAGTGACTGAGGCCACAGCAAAAGCGGCGGGTAAGGCTGGGACGCAAGGGTCACTGACAGGCCAGCTAGTACAGGCAGTGCCTATGCCGGGGCATGGAAGCTCTGGGGCCCTTCAGATCTCTGGGGCCCGTCACACTTGTCCCCCTTGACCCCCCCTGTCGCCTGCCCTGTCCATGCCCATAACTGTGTGGAGTTTGTAAATTCTCCCCTCACTTGCATTGATGGGCCAAGTAGTTCTTGCTGTTAAATTCTCGGTTTCTATGTAATCCCTGAGTTAGTTATACAAATTAACCCCACAAGCACCAAAGTGCACTATGTCGTATCCTTTATCATAATAGATGTTATGATGCTATGTTTCAGAAGATTAAACTGCAAATACCTTTATGCTGTGTACACATGGTTAGATATTGCTATACTCAGGGCTATTTTTGTGCAGGCTCCAGCAGGAACTGGGGCCACAGTTCCTGCTGGAGCCTGCACAAAAATAGCCCTGGCTATACTAGTAAGCTCGCTCGAAGCAAATGCTTCGAAGGCTAGTCATTTACCTTCTGATTACCTCTGTGTTTGTGCATGTGGGAGAGAGAAAGAGATGTAGTTTACTCACTGCCAACAGATGGCAGAGTTTCGGAGACACACAAGCAGACACTAGATATATATATAGATGTTAGTCTAATACAAACAGAAATTGAATATAAAACCGCACAGTGTAAGTCGCATTTGATCCTGGTTCAATGCAGATGCGCACTATCATTTAGTCCAAATCGAATAGAAAAACAGACAAGACCATATAGTACAGATCTAAACTATATTGTCAAAATCGAATGTGTACACTGCTCCGTGCGATTCGATCCCGATCAACTCAAAACATAATCACACTGTCTGTTGACATAAGTCGTCATAGACTGCAAAAACTTGAAAAACTCATGTCAACCTTTTCCATGTCGACCTATTGATTGTGTCGACAAGTTGACCATGTCGATCTAAGGCATGTTGACCTTTTACTGTGTTGACCTTATGCCTGTCCATCAATAGTGGTCAACCTTTTGATTGTCTACGTAATTACTGTTGACCAATCAACTACATACCTATATTCTAATGCGGCTATACGCACGTCTTCATGTATATGGGTTTTGTTGTCCCACTGGTGTCTAGATGCCAGCATAACATTCATACCCAGTATTGGCAATTACACGACCTTCTGCCGGTGCCAGGGAGCAAATCTGGAAAGACACACCAAGTTTTTGAAAAGTAAGCGGGAATGACCCCCTCAAAGAACGTCCTTCTCCTACTCAAAGAGGGGAAAGTATCCGTTGATCTGCTGATAGATGAAATATAATTTGATTAGAATAGATCTTCCTCTTCCCCAGAGCATTGGTTGAGGAGGAGGATGGCAAAATAATATTAGAGGCTGCCAAAGAAGCTAAGAAAATGACTTACGATTATTATTAATATAATCATCCTTTATTAACAATACATTGCCTCCAGCAAGTTCCCATTTAATACTAATCCATTGCAGGTTACATGGAAAATCCATGACTTGTGTATCTGTAATATCGGAATCTTCATGTTTGTAAAACCAGACAGGGCACCCGGCAACGGCAGAGAAGACTTCGGAGAGATTAGATTATTTAGCGTCTTTTTAATTTCCTTTAAGGGGATCATGACCTTATATTCATTCGGTTCATATGTTGCTGCACTGATGACTAAATATCCCTCGGGCCATGATTAAATTATATTTACACATGTCAGTGGTCACTGGGATAATATCATCATGTTTCCTTTACACATTTCTCTTGCAAAAGAAGGAAATTCTGTTTTGTTGAGTATGAGAAAAAAAATGTCATGTAGAGACCAAAGATTTGAGAGAGCAATACAAAGCCCAGGTGATGTTATTGTCCAAATTATTATGAATATGACCACCGGGTTAGTGATTATGTTATTAGCCCAGATGGGGATGACCTGCATCTCCATAACGTTACCTCCGCCAGCCATGAAGCATCATGCAAGAAGGTTTCCGAGCTTCCTGCCACTGTCTCCATATCCCCGCTCTACCATCTGCAGGATGTAACTCATAATGTGATTGGCCAGACCACATGACCCATTTCCAATCATTTGCCGTCCAATCCCTGTGTTTCTGAGCAAAGTGGAGGCAGCAACAGATACTGTAGCAATGGGGTACAGCCTTCTGTAGGCCATATAATGTGCAGCCTACTCTTCTTTGAGAGGCCATTTGAATTGGACCCTGATTCAGATTATCCATAATTTGGTTACTGTAACCTGCCTGTTGAACTAAACAAGTCCGCCTACTCTCTGCTCTGCTCCGGCATCCAGTAGCCATTTACCACCACAGGGCTTATGTTCAGAACCAGCATTTTGTCCACTTGTCCACTCTGTGCGCATGATAATAACTGCTGCCCTCGCACAACTCAACAGTGCAGCCGTTTTGCTAACACTTGCCCTGCTGCTGCCAACGCCAACTATCATTCCACATAAAAAACATGTACCCATTACACTGTGACAAGAAATCACTTACACCAGTTAGAGAAGAAGTCTGGTTAGTTATTCTTAGCAGGTAGGCATTCCAGGATAACAGATTGGCATTTCTTAAATTACAGCATGGCAGTTCCCAGGTTACAGCAATGGCAGTTCTCACAATAAGGGTACTTCCAGAGAATCCCTAATCTAATCCCCAGTCGCCCAGAAGCCAAACTGCCGCTGGGAACACCAACCTTCTGTCTTGAACACACACATATAACAGGAAGCAACAGGTGCTGCTAATCAGCCAATAAATCCCAATACAACCTAGGAAAACCAGGGTTGGATCTTCCTAACTCTGCTGATGCGGTTTTAAATCCTGGACTGGATCTTCCACAATACCCTCATGTGGAAGTATGATGTCCCTGCCACAATACCATGAGTGATAGACGCCATTAGTCTCTCTGAATACCTTCCCCCTTCTCTTCTTGTATAGATTCCGATGTTCTACAACAGAATTATCTGCAAGCTTATCGCTGGGGATAGCTCTCCCATGCTTTCCTGCTGTTGGGATCACAAAACGTCTGAGTTTAGAGCATGGGAGTCCTTCTGCTCATGAACAGAATGACACATGTTGCTAAGTGAGAACAATTACAAAAGACTCCATCTTTGATGCAGCATAAGGCTAATGTCTTTATTCACTTATTAAACAATGCGGTTTCTCAACCTCAAAGGTGAGGCTGATTTGCTGTTTGCCACTATAGTTATCCATGTTAAACTCTTAACATTGACGCCTATGATGAGAACCGGCCGCAGATGCAAATGTTAAATTCTTATGGAGGAGCGCACAGCCTATCAGGCATGAAGCTCCACTGGAGCTTGCTCCTGATAGGCTGAGGGGTGTAAGCATGCAGCTCCTCAGGTCCGTTGGGTGCGGGTTTTTGCGGTTTGTTATTTGAATCCCTTGGATGCCCATTATGGACCGAAATGGACACGATCTATACTGGAAGGTGAGTATCATTTTTTTTTTCACAGGTCCACCATGTATTTCTGCTGAGCAAGTGGAACCGAACCTACGGGGTTATACTTTAATTTGTGTGTTTTTGTTTTGGGTATTGGTCATGTTATGGAACTACAAGTCCCAGTGGGCCAATTAATGCCCACATGCTGGGACTTGTGCATGTGTGGGGAGGCTTGCTGGGACTTGTTGTCCCACGGCAGAACCCATTACTTTTTTTTTTTTTTTTTTTTTTTTACACATTTTACCCAGCACCCATCTCATAGGGGTGCTGGGAAAAGCCCAGAGCTTCAGCATTGGCTGAGGGTGGCCTGGGGTTACTCCTTTACTGGAGGGTTCCCACTCCCCTCGGGAACCAGCCAGGGCTGACCAGCCACAGCTTGATGTTTAGCCTGGGGACCTTGTGTCCCCTGGCTGTTTGCATTAACCTGATAGCTGTTGTAGCCCAGTGCTGGTTATAAAAATACAGGTCACCCCTAGTCTTTTTGTCCCCCTGTATTTTTGTAGCCAAGACCGGTCCAAGAGCCCGATGCTGGTTTTTGAAATAAAGGGGGACCCCAATCTTTTGTTGACCTGTATTTCAGTTTATTCGCAGCTGGTGTGGAAATTTCAAAAGGCTGATTCGGAGGGGGGAATTTACTAAGCTGGCCGATCGCGGCCGAAGTCGTTCGTACACATTTATACAGCAGCTCAGCCGTGATCGGAGGTGACTCTGACACCGATTCATGTAGCAAATGGGTTAATAATTGTGGAAGGTGTGTCTCTTATGCAACCGTCTCCGGAAACGCATCATCAATTGCGTACATGCATGAAACAAGATAAGACTTTATACTATCCTGTTGCATTTGCGTTTCTGACATGATCTAGCCTGTGATTCAATGTCTAGAGATCTGAAATGCTTTTTCGGGCCAGGAAGAATCTGGTTACTGTTACTATTGTCTGGTGAGTCACCAGCATTGGTGATATCTATCTGATTCATTCGCTGATGCCATAACTGAGTACGTCTCACCCACCAGAAAGTAAGACTTTCATCCCCGCACTGATCCACATCCTATCACTCTCACTTAGAAGCGTTTTATATATTTCCCCAGCTAGCTCGTTATTTCTTGGGCTGTCTCAGCCGAATCTGTCTGCTGGCTGGGACAACTCCACTCTGGGTTCCCCTCCCTCCCTTAGTGGAGACATTTCCTGAAAGTCAATGATGTCATTAATCTTGCATAACAAGTGACATAAGGGGTCTCCCTCAGTCTGCAATAACGAAAAGCAGAATCCTCGAAGAAATTAATTTTATTACTAATGTATTTTTTACATCGAAAATGATTTTTCCCATTTGTTTTTAGCTTATCACTCTCCTCCTTATCTCTACTTACCAACCGTCCCCCACAAAATCAGAGGCCAAGGAACAGTTTTATGATACGGACAGTGGTGCAAGTAGATTTTTTTTCTCGGTGGTACTGATAGCCTTCACCAAAAATGGGGGTGGCTATGTGTCATGAGGGGGCGTGGTCACACAAAGCTAGAGGAGTGACTAAATGACAATAGTGGCGTGGCATCAGGAGACAGGGAATGAGAAGCAGGGAATGACTAGGGGTGGGTTGGCTCTTGCTTGGGGGAGAGCCAGGCAGCTTCTGCTTACAATTGTGGAGCCTGCTCTTCATGCTGCCGGCGCCGCTGATGCCTATCAATGTGACAGGCTAAATCAGCAGTAGCCGGTAGCTGCATACAGCACCAATCATAACGCTGGGTGGGCGGGCTGCGGATGCATTATATTTAGACTTAAAATAAAAATAAAATTGACAATGGGTCAGGAGGTAAGTGGTACTGCGTACCTGCAACATATTTCTTACAGGTACTCCGTACCACGCCGTACCCCCTTACTTGCAACACTGGATACGGTAGGCCTGGCGTCGTTTTCAGATTTTACGATCGACCCTTCGTCATTCGTTGACACGGACAGTATGGTTGGCGTAAAGGTTAGCATTACTGCCTCATTGCACTGAGGTCACGGGTTTGATTCCCACTATGGTTTGTATTTTCTCCCAATAAGGAATGCCAATCCTGGCACATTTTTTGAATCCTGGGAGTTGGGATTGAAAAATGCTCAATCCTGGGATTCCCAGGATCCCGGGATTGGCATTCCTAATTGAAAACAAAATGGCCCCTCCCCCCAAAAGCGGCGTGCCGTACATGCACTTACCAGTGCGTCGGCCGGAGCAGAGGGGAGCGGGAGGCAGGGGTGTGCGGCTTAGCTGCGATGCCTCTGAAAGCAGGTGGCCTTGTGCGTAACACTCGTGGGGACGGCGGAAGTGGGTGGATGGCAGTGATGCGGCCTGCACAGTGTGACCTCTGACTGCCATGCTGCTCAGAGCCGCAGGCCGGGCATCGTGAACAGCCGGGCAGCGTTTGAGCAGTAATTATAATCACTACACCGTCCATGCATCATTGATCAATGGGAAACTAATTATTTTATTATAGGATTTTGATCAATCGTAGATCATTATGGATCAAAGTAATACAAGAAAAACCAATAATTCAAAAGATTTACTTCCTTGCCAGCCAATCAAAGGAGACCGCTTAAAGAAAAGGATAATGATTGGTTACTGACAAAGGGAACTCAGCCTTGTTCATTTCGCAGTAGTAGCAGTAGTGCCGGTTAAGCCTTTAGCCTTTATGATTTTTAGGATCCAGTCCCGTTTTAACACCCGTCACCCAGTCAGGGAATTGTTTATAGATGCGGCCATACAGCTACTGGGACAAATGAATTTCTGAGTCACGGTTTTGGCTTCGAAAATGCAGCAAAAAAATAAATAAAAAAAATGTGAAGAATTTGAGACACAGTAAAGTTTTACTCACTTATAAAGTTGATTTAACTGCTCCCGGAATACAGCTGACCTTTCGATTAATTTCTAGTGCATTATATCCTCCAACAATAAGATGCTCCACCCGCGTCTGCTTATTTCATGGATTTAGCTGTCTGAGAGCACCGTGAGAACGCAGACACAATGGTATATACGGTGTACTCTATAGATTGGCGAGATACTACTCCTAATAATAGTATTAGAAACAGACTAGACTTAACGATCACTGCTTGGGCCAGATCAGCATGTACAGCACAGATAATAATTACACTGATGACGCGCGATACACACTAATGAGCTGTGTACACACAGTGCAATTCTGGCTATCGATTTTATACATATATTCAGAATCGAATAGAAAGTTAATCAGAATCGCACAGTTGACCCCAGGGGCGGATTGGGTCTCGAAACCGGCCCGGGAGAGGGGGGGGTGGCGGATGGCGTTATGCGCTAATGCGCGCCGGGGGGAGGGTGGCGGTGGCGGTATGCCTGGGGGTGGGGGGCGGCGGTATGCCCGGGGGGGAGGAGGGGGTACTGGCGGAGGCGGTATGCCCTGGGGGGTAAGGAGGGGGTTCTGGTGGCGGTATGCCCGGGGGGGGGGGGGGTGCTCACCTGCTGCTGCTGTTCTTCTTTCTTCTGCTGGCCGGGCAGAGGGGGAATGGGAGCCTGGGAGGAGTAGTCCTCCCGCAGCCATTTTTGATTTGGGCAAAGTGCTGCGGGAGGGCCCTTTTTAATGAGTTTTGGGCCGGCCCACCGGGAAATGGCCCGGTTTCCCAGTGGGCCAATCCGCCCCTGGTTGACCTGATACCTGCCTCTGTGCAGTGATATGAACGAAGGTGAATGGGTACACATCTGTTCGCAAGTGCCCACACAGAGGAGAAATCGTTCAATGGTTACTTACCATCAAAAGATTTATCCTCCTGTCTCCTCCGCATATTCTGCTTAACCCCCAGGGGTGGATTGTCCATATGCTTCACAGATAAAGATTCCCGGTAGGCAGGCGTACCCATGAGAACGCCTGATAGACAAATACTTTTTTAAAAGATGTGGCCCCATCCAGAGTAGTGGCTCCACCCAATACCTCCCAACTGTCCCGCTTTTTGGGACTGTTCCACATCCACCCGGGGACGGCAGTGTCCCGCAGTGGAGGGGCAATTGGGAGTCCCCCCTGCCAGCGGGGAATAGACCCTGAACGCATGCGCACAGCATCTATTCAGAGAAGCAGAGGGGCTGAGGGCATAGCCGTCAGCCTACACAGTGTACGGACAGAAAAGGGCGTGGCCTGCATCAATAGCATCCCAGTGAGGCCACACCACCTTTGGCATTGGCAATGCTCCTTTTTTGGGCACACACGTGGGGGATTATGGTAATGACTGGTGGTCTGTCTGGTTGATGGAAGGTTTGGGGTCTGTGGTTAGCCTCAGTGGGGGGAGGGGTGTATTATTTGATATGTGAAGGTTTGTGGTTTGTCACAGAAGCTTAAAGGTCTGGGGGCCAACAGACCTTGTAGTGATGTATTATTCCCGCCTATTCAAGTCTTGGCTCCTCCTACACTTGATTTGGTACAGCTCCACATTTTTCCAGGGCCAGTTTTAGATCAGAATCGTCTCCTGTTAGCCCCCATATTGTAGATGTTATATTACAGTAATATAGCTTAATGAGTTAAGTTTACTGGAGAACTGTACTTGACAAAATTAATATTCCAATATTATTAAATAAATAAATGAATTCATTAAATGTATATTGTTAACATAATATCAACCATAACATGTTACAGTATACACTACCGTTCAAAAATTTGGGGCCACCCAGATAATTTTGTGTTTTACATGAAAACTGACTTATTTATCAAATGAGTTGCAAAATTAATAGAACATATAGTCAAGACATTAAAAATAATGATTTTTATTTTAAATAATAATTTTGTACATCAAACTTTGCTTTTGTCACAGAATGTTCCTTTTGCAGCAATTACAGCATTGCAGACCTTTGGCATCTAGCTGTTCATTTGTTGAGGTAATCTGAAGAAATTTCACCCCCCACTTCCTGAAGCTCCTCCCACAACTAGGATTGGATTAATGGGCACTTCTTGCGTACCATACGGTCAAGCTGCTCCCACAACTGCTCAATGGGGTAGAGATCTGGTGACTGCGCTGGCCACTCCATTTCAGACAGAATACCAGCCGCCTGCTTCTTCCCTAAATAGTTAGTGCATCATTTGGAAGTGTGCTGTTGGTCATTGTCCTGTTGGAGGAGGAAATTGGCTCCAATCAAGCACTGTCCACAGGGTAAAATCAAGTGATAGCATTCCTTAAATAAAATCCCTTTTACCTTGTACATATATCCCACTTTACCAGCACCAAAGCAGCCACAGACCAACACATTTCCTCCACCATGCTAACAGGTGGCATCAGGCACTCTTCCAGCATCTGTGCACTTGTTCTGCATCTCACAAATGCTCTTCTGTGTGATCCAAACACCGCAAAATCCGATTTGTCTGTCCATAACTTTTTTTCAATCTTCCTCTGTCCACTGTCTGTGTTCTTTTGCCCATATTAATCTTTTCCTTTTATTAGCCAGTCTCTAATATGGCTTTTTCTTTGCCACTCTGCCTAGAAGGCCAGCATCACAAAGTCACCTCTTCACTGTAGACACAAGAATAGACTTTCGAGTTTCGCATGAAGGTTCCCTTTTTTCTGGCTATTTTGAGAGTATAATTTAATCCACAAATTCAACTAGCTCAGCTAGGCCAGTTTCATAGCTTCTCTAATGAGCAAACCCATTTTCCGCTGTGCTAACATAATTGCACAAGAGTTTTCTAATCATCCATTTGTCTTCTAATGCGATTAGCAAACACAATGTACCATTAGAACACTGGAGTGATGGTTGCTGGAAATGGGCCTTTATACACCTACAGTATGTAGATATTCCTTTAAAAACCAGACGTTTGCAGCTAGTATAGTCATTTACCACATAACAAGGTATAGAGTGTATTTCTGATTAATTTAATGTTATTTTCATTGAAAAAAAAAAACAGTGCTTTTCTTTCAAAAATAAGGAAATTTATCAGTGACCCCAAAAATAAGGAAATTTATCAGTGACCCCAAACTTTTGAAAGGTAGTGTATTCTCACAAATATGTATTAAAGCTCACACTAAACAGGTGAAATGTGTGGAAATTGTGAATTGCAAAAAAAAAAAAATTGACTTTTAATGACTTGGCATCTAGTTGCTCCAAATACCCATTTCCTGCACTGCCGAGGAACTGAGTCATGTGACTTGAGTATACTACACTTCCTTTTCCTTTCACTGACAACATTAGAGGATAAGAAAAAATATTCTGGGAATAGACTTCTTGGCAGTGATGGAACTTTAGTAATAGTCTACGCATACGGCATAGACAGAGCCAAATATTTCAATGATTACTTTCCTCGATGTGTAGCCTACTGCAGCTATCTCTGGATACTCATATGAGGACAAAATATTCTATGAATAATTCCAGGTCAACAATAATCAATGGGCCTGATTCATATTTGGAAGGTTCTGCACAGAAGCAAGGCGGTGCCGGGCAATTCCATGTAATCAAAATGCAAAGCCAGCAGGAGGCGCCTGTCTGTAGAAGGCTCCTGCACAGAACTGCTGACTCACATTGTGAGGCTCAGGACTGATACAATAGAAAAGACCCCCTTCTGATAACCCCTGATTGGCTGCCAGTCCACAAGCTCTAATTGGCTTGCAGCCAGCCTCAATTTC
Organism: Crinia signifera; assembly: GCF_055691185.1. Taxonomy (NCBI): domain Eukaryota; kingdom Metazoa; phylum Chordata; class Amphibia; order Anura; family Myobatrachidae; genus Crinia; species Crinia signifera. Next base: position 21,642,198 of record NC_139221.1, on the reverse strand, counting down.
AAAATACCGCCAGCGCTGTCTCGATGGCCGTCTGCCCATGCGCCCGCTCCAATGAGTGGCCTGGCATCAATCCAGGGATGATTCCTACCTGAGCCTGTAGTCCTGGCATCTTAGTACTGCATCTGAGGATGTTTGTAGTCACCAGCCAGCCTCCACTGCATGGCTACCACAGCAATGCTAATCGCATTGGGTAAGAGCTGCCCTCTGCGAAGCAGCCAGCGGGGGGTGAGTGGTTCCCCAGCTACCCCCTCCTCCTACCTGGCTGCTGCTGCTGTGGGGCAGGCTCCACCTTCTCCTCCCTGTACCCGGAAGGGGAAGTAAAGGTAAGTGCGATACCCCCTTCAAAGAAAACTCAGTGTGTGGGTTTTCCTGCATACCAAAATGCGGAAAAAAAAAACAATAACGGGTTTTTACCGCATTTTTCCTTTAGTGCATCCCAAGAGAGTAGAAGAATTATAGGAACAAGGAGATGAGACAAGGTGCAAGGCAAAAAGAAAAATGGTCTGTGCAAAGCACAAGATAAAGGTGGGTGTTGGGACAAGTGATAGAAGGATGGAAAAACAGACGTATAAGATAGAGAAATGTTAGGGACCCATCTAATGAAGTTCACCTGGACGTGGTGGATGGGCCCACATATTTGCGCAAATGTGTGCTAAGAACTTCAATTATACTCCATATTAATTGTAAGAGTTATCAAAATTATTTTTACTATCAGTGTTCTTAGCACCTAGAGTGTGCATCAGTATTGTTCTTTTTCGCTTTATGGTACTAGAAGCCTTAACTTGGTAGCACCTCTCATTATGTTTAAAAATATGGTGTGCAGTCCAGTCCCCCCCTCTTTCCCAAATATTTGTGTATATATTGTACACTGAAGGTAGGGCTCCTTCATTCTGGCACTGGCACCCCTCCCATCTACCCTCAGGTGTTTTAATTAGCACAGGTTCCTACATTGCTGACTGCATGTTAATATGGGCTCTATTTGAAGGTAAGACCTAGATAAATTTATATAATGTGTTAGTATTAGAAATGTTAGGGACCCATCTAATGAAGTTCACCTGGACGCGGTGGATGGGCCCACATATTTGCGCAAATATGTGCTAAGAACTTCAATTATACTCCATGTTAATTGTAAGAGTTCTCAAAATTATTTTTACTATCAGTGTTCTTAGCACCTAGAGTGTGCATCAGTATTGTTCTTTTTTCCTTTATGGTATAAGATAGAGACAGGCGGAGGCAAAGTCAAGACAGATGCAAAGACACAAAGGGCCGTCTTCAATGCAGATAGCGATTGGGTTAAACGGTGATGATCGACAAAAACAAGTGTCCCTCGCCATTTATCCCTCGCACTGGCCACTCACCCTATTCAGTGTTCCGGGAGAACCCTCGCTGTCAGATGGTGGCGAGGATTCCCTCAAACAGCGATGCTCGCGGCTAATGCAGGGAGCCTGCTGGATTTAGCTGCGAGCCTCACTGTTAGTGGCAGCACACTCCATTTCCACATTGCTGTAAAAACCCAGCGACGAGGAAATGGCGTGTGCAGGGGGTCATTTGAATACTGACCGTGCGAGCTGTGGCAGCGAGCAGTCAGCACTGCTCGCTGCCACAGCTCACAAAAGTTGAATATACCCCAAAGTGGGGCAGAGAAATACAGGTAGAGTATCCCTATCCAAAATATTCGGGACCAGAAGCATTTTGGATAATGAATTATTCTGTATTTAAGAATATTTTATATTTCAATGAGATATCTGGAGGAAGGGACGCATGGGTGATCACAAAATGCATTTATGTTGTATAAACACATGAAATACACAAATATATTTTATGAAACAAGGCTTCAAAACATGAAACAAAGTTTGTGTACTAAATTAGGTAATGAATTTGAATGTTAAGCAATAATTTTCTTGCACAAATTTAGTGCCAGTTACATATCATGTCCCCAGTAGTGCCAGTTACAAATGTCCCCAGTAGTGCCAGTCACATATCATGTCCCCAGTAGTTCCAGTTACATATCATGCCCCCAGTAGTGCAGTTACATATCATGTCCCCAGTAGTGCCAGTTACATATCATGTCCCCAGTAGTGCAAGTTACATATCATGCCCCCAGTAGTGCAGTTACATATCATGTCCCCAGTAGTGCCAGTTACATATCATGTCCCCAGTAGTGCAAGTTACATATCATGTCCCCAGTAGTGCCAGACACATATCATATCCCCAGTAGTGCCAGTTACATATCATATCCCCAGTAGTGACTGTTACATATCATGTCCCCAGTAGTGCCAGTTACATATCATGTCCCCAGTAGTGCCAGTTACAGATGTCCCCAGTAGTGCCAGTCACATATCATGTCCCCAGTAGTGCCAGTCACATATCATGTCCCCAGTAGTTCCAGTCACATATCATGTCCCCAGTAGTTCCAGTTACATATCATGTCCCCAGTAGTTCCAGTTACATATCATGCCCTAGTAGTGGTTAGAGTTAGGCACTGGTGGGAGGGATGAATTGCAGGATTGGGTGGTTAGAGTTAGGCACTAGTGGGAGGGTAAGGGTTGAGTTAAGGTATGCGATGGTTAGAGTTAGGGATAAATTGAGGGATTAGGTGTTTAGAGTTAGGCACTAGGGGGAGGGTTAGGAATAACTTGCAGGATGGGGGGGTTAGTGTAATTTATTTATTAACAGTTTCTTATATAGCGTACACATATTCCACAGCGCTGTACAGAGAATATTTGAACATTCACATTAGTCCCTGCCCCAGTACAATCTATATTCCCTACCAAATGCACACACATTCACTCTTGGGTTAATTTTGTTGGAAGCCAATTAACCTACCAGTATACTTTGGATTGTGGGATGAAACCGGAGTACCCGTAGGAAACCCGAATATACAAAGTCCGCACTGTTAGGGCCATGGTGGGAATTGAACCCATGACCTCAGCGCTGTGATGCAGTAACGCTAACCATTACACCATCCGTTCTGCCCCAGTGTTAGGCAATAGTGCAAGGGTTACAGATAAGTTGCAGGATGGGGAGGTTAGCGTTAGGCACTAGGGGGAGGGTTAGGAATAAGTTGCAGGATGGGGAGGTTAGCGTTAGGCACTAGGGGGAGGGTTAGGGATAAATTGCAGGATGGGGAGGTTAGCGTTAGGTACTAGGGGGAGGGTTATGGATAAATTGCAGGATGGGGTGGTTAGAGTTAGGCACTAGGGGGAGGGTTATGGAGAAGTTGCAGGATTGGGAGGTTAGAGTTAGGTACTAGTGGTACATCAGCATAATGTATCACATACTGTGAAACTAGCCAATGGGGCTTAGAAGTAGTTATGCTTATTCCCGTGTGTCACAGAGCTGCCGATCTCTGTGGAACCATTCAGCACATATGTTACATACATGATAACTAGAGACAGGATTATATGCAATAAAAAAAGCTTGAAATATGCATGAAAAATACTTAAGATATGCATGAAAAGTGTTAACATATGCTACATTAAATAATGAAAAAAAAAATCATTTTTAACTTATTTATTTAAAAATCAGCATCCTATTAGTTGCAAATAAACCTCAAAAATAGGCCCACAGCACCTGCAGATGTTTAGTGCCGTACACAGGATTTTTTTTCTTCCAGGCTGCTACAGCAGACTGCAGTGTCCTAAGCTCTTCTGTTATCAACTACACAGACCCTCATCTCCAGCGCCGATGGACCAAATGTCAGCATAGCATGTGAAAGAGGCGCAGTGGAAGGCTTTCTCCCTGCGCCGCATACTCACTGTGACCCGGAGTTTCCTCCGCACCGCGTGATGTCACAATCCTTCTGCCCACCTCCTCTGCTGCAGAAGTCTCTCTCTTGGCGCAAAGTCCCAGGCCAGGGGCAGGCAAAGGTTCAGGAGCTTTGTGGCATAACCCGCCCCAAATGACTTTTATTAAAATAGATTGGCAGCCTAGAGCAATGTCCCCATACTGCGCACATATTGGCCTGGCCTGCACACTCTACCACTACCTCGCCAGCAGAAGGACAAATAAGTGCTGTGATTCGTGGGTGGAAAGGTGGTGGGTCCTAAAATATGCACCATCACTAGATTTTAGGTAAAATATGCAATAACAAGTGAGAATGGGCAAAATATGCGAATTCATATAATCCTGTCTCTAATAATAACGTATGCTTATATGTGCTAAGCATGCACTACATGGTCAGCGCTGCAGCCCCCTGCTGGACAGGATTATGACTGCACCATTAATCAGTCTTTGTACTTGTGCTACTATATGAACTCAGCCTCACTTTTTGGAAGTGGTACAAATGATGCATCATTAAGAAGAGCTGACAGTATTTACTTAGAACGCTGACAGTACCTCATGCAAGTGTCTCACCCCTAGTGACCGGGCACCTTGTTTCTATAAGCTGCACGGTCTCTGGGGAACACAGTATATTGACGTCAACTGCAAGATGCTCTTTATAGGAAGTGAAACTAAATGTGCACCAATTCCATTTATCATTTATATCAGTGTAATGCTCATGACAATGAATCATGAATCGTATGAAGATTAATTTATCATCTCCTCACATGACGCCAATTTCTTATTCTATTTCCATTGTCCAATCACTGTCCCTTGTTTAACTATGCCCTAAATCCTGTACAATATAGGCAGAGATGTTTTAAAGCTTGTGGAGAGATAAGTGTAGAGAGATAAAGTACCCACAGGGGCATTTTAACTGAGGAGGGGGGCAGTGTGCACACTGCAGGTGGGCCCCCTCCTCTCCACAGTTCCATAGACTCTTTCATTGTGCCAAAGATTGATGATGCTGTTTGACAGATAACGATAGTATTTACATTTTTGATGGAGGTGTGATCTGTCTCTGCCAGCGATGGGGAAAACCGATGTGGTGGCAGTAATATTATTTTGGGGAATCACATGACGCCCACTACATGGCACTTCACCGTAGCCACCTCCCCACTTCTCTGGCATGGCAGCCCTTTGCTTTAATGAGCACCAGATCTCAGATGGGTCTTGCCCTTATCTTTTAAAAGTATCCAATACACTTGCACATTAGCAGTGAAATGATTGAAGATGGTCATCAGCCCGGCAATTAGCATATTCCCCCAAGCTAGTTATTTTCGATTGGCTGCTTGGCAAAGGGGTGTGCACGGGATCTCCCATCCTTAGTGGCCAATTTATATTTGAGTTTTTCCTAATTAAAGCTCATTGTACATGATAAATGGTGCTCCAGCCAATCGGTTACTAAGGGCCAGATGTATCAAGCTTCAAAAAGTGCTAAAATGGAGAGAGATAAACAGCCAGCCAATCAGCTCCTAACTGCCATGTTGCAGGCTAGGTTTGAAAAATGCCTGGTATGAGCTGATTAGCTGGTGGTTTATCACTCTTCACTTTATCACTATTGAAAGCTTGATACATCTGGTCGTAACACTTATGTATGTGAAAAATGACAATTGGGGGCTGGTTGCAGCATCATTTATCACGTATGCAGTCAATTTTAAATTGTTCAAACTCGTTGATAAATGGTCCCCTTAATCATTTCGCTCTAGTTGACTCTAAAGTAGACATTATTTTAGAACCATTTAGAATATATTTGGATGAAGAAGATTAACAAGGGCCCAGGCGTTTCGCTATAGCACGTTGCCCATTTTTAAAGTCTTAATAATTTATCTATGACCCAAAAGTCCATGTTACATAATTCTATTTTAAAATCCAAGCAGAATGTGTGGCGAAAAATCACGGCAAGTCCTATGTCTGGGACTTCAGACCACTCGGGTCTTGCTAATTTCATTGGTGCCAATATAATCAATAGCGCTTATTACCTTTCATCAGTCTATAATATGTAGGCTAACAGAAGATGAGTCACCCACCAGCCGACATGTGTCCAGTCTTGTGCCTTCATTACATTACCCGATCACACTGCGCACTGCAATAACATTCCTTGTTCCAGCTGCAGATGAAATGAATTGGTGATAGCTATGTGACCACTCGGAATCAATGTTGAGTTATCACATCCTTCTTCTACACTCAGAACATGTAACACCTTATATTGCCTTTTCGATCGTCTCGAATGACCCCTCTACAAAACTAAATCTGGCACAAAAAAAAAAAAAATCTGCAATTAAATGGTTTCTAATTTATCACTGACCAAAGGTAATTAATTGGGAAGCAGCAGCCTGATTGTAACTAGATATCCTGTTGCATTTGAGCATAGCAGCCTACCCCCCCCCCCCCCCCCCAACGATGAATGGGCACGCCTGCGATCACAGGGGTACTTCCAATGTTTCTATGGGCGCACCCATAAAATGCTGGGCGGTCCACCGGCATCCGCCCCCTGCCCTCCCATCACTGAGCGAACACGCTGGTGGGTGTGAAACATCGCCCCCTTTATTCAAAACATGGAGTATACAGTGGGGGAGGTGTCTCAAACCGTAGAAAGAATGAAGCGGAAAGAGATAAAGCACCAGCCAATCAGCTTCTGTCAATTTTCAAGCACAGCTTATAAAGTGTCAGGTAGAAACTAATTGATCGGCAATGTCTGCTTGTCTGGGGATTGATACACCTCCCCCGATTACACAAATCATAAATGTGTGGATCTATTTTACATGATATAAATAAGCACAACTGACGCTATCAGTAATAATGGTCTTTTACCAAATGCTTTATATATTAGGAACATAATAGAAAATCTGCATCCCATAAGTACATCTCGCCCTATAGTGTATGCCTTGGCTCCCGGCCACATATGTTGACGCACAACACAACCCATCTGAGACATAAACCAGAGGAAGTGCTGATGTAGAAGAGAGATATTTATTATATTACTATTAGCGACTATGATGTCATAAATCAGCCTCACAGGCCTATTCCGGAGTGTATAATCCCAGCTTTCCTTGTGTAAATCATAGTGCGCTCCTCTCTGCTGCAAGCAAACGTAATTAGTGTTATTTGGCGATTTTTTAATTACTGTCCTGCTTGATTTGAATAACTATACAGTCATTAAGGAAATGTAATTATGATTAAAAATTAATGAAAGTGGATTAAATCCAGCGCTTGAACCGGTTTCGCTTTGTACTCGTTCCACGTCGGTTCCGAGTCTCCCCGAAGACACAAAGCTTAATTCTAAACAAAACTGGAACTGTTCTGTTTGCCATCAGTTTCTATAGAGACACTAATTTATTACGCCACATATGAGATGCTATTAGATGCGCTCAGCAATGGGGGGGGGGAGGAGATTGTCCGTCTGACGTTCTGATTGTCAAGGCAAAAAAAAAAATAAGTTACAGTCAGTGAGCGCTGTTGTGATGCTAAGATCCCCTGGTCTCTTTTGGATTAAAACCAAGATGTTTTAGCAGCTGTTAATAATCTGCCAGCATGTACACTTAATTCAGTTACTTACTACATATGTGTGCATGTCATTATATATATATATATACATACATACATACATATATATATAATATATAAATATATATATATATATATCTTATATATTTGGCTACATCTGTCACTCAAAGTGTGTCTGAAGCTGTAACGCTGGGTGGAGCCTCTGACTCACATGACAGAGAACCAGCCCAGTGAGCCCACAGTCATAGGAGGGACACAATGCTCTGCTCCTGCACTTTCCTTTTAATGTATGATTGCCATCACCTGTGTTGAAGCACCTTTCCTATCAATTAACCTGTTCAACACAGATGGAGGTAATCATACATTAGGAAGAAAGTCCAACGGCAGAGCATTGTGTCCCTCCTGCCATAGGTCATGTTTGGAGGTATGCACAGTGCCAGACACCCTCTGCCTCCCCATGTTACACAGCAAAGACACAGCTACTCACCAGACACACCAGGTGAGCGCCCCACATACCTCCCAACATGACCCTCTCCAGGAGGGACAGAATGCTCTGTTTGTGGACTTCCATCTTAATTTAGGATTGTCATCACCTGTTTTAAACAGGGTAATTGATAAGAAAGGTGTTTAAGCACAGGTGATGGTAATCCATAAATTAAGAAGAAAGTCCAGAAACAGAGCAATGTGTCCCTCCTGGAGAGGGTCATGTTGGGTATGCACCTCCCTCCCTCCCCCCCCCCCCCATTCACGGCATCCTCACGATTAAATGGCACATGCAAAACACTGACCTGGCTATGGTCGACAATGAAAAAGGTTGACAAGATTTATTTTTCACTTTTTCAATGTTTTCATATTCATTCTCATGTGTCGACATGGACACCAATGAAGTGCCACACTTATGTCAACAATTACATGTGTTGACCTTTCTTGTGGCAATTCGCAGCACCCCCCGCAACCCCCTCCCGCGATTTGCAGCACACCCCCAGCAATTCGCGGCACCCCCGGTGACTCCCGCGATTCGCGGCCCCACCCGTGACACCCCCCCTCCTCCTGCGATTCGCGGCACCCTGCGACCCCCCCCCCTCCCGCGATTCGCGCCAACCCCCTGGCCCCCCCTCGCGAGGTTCACGGTGCCCCCCACGACCCCCCCAACCGCGATTCCCCACCCCTGACCCCCCCTCCTGTCATTGCGGCAACCCCCCGCCCCCACGATTCGCTGCACCCACACGCCCCCCCGCGACCCCCCCTCCCGCAATTCACGGCATAAACCCACGACCCCTCCTCCCGTGATTCGCGGACACGACTCACCTCCTCCCTCCCCCCCACCCCCGCGCGCGATTCACGGCAACCCCAGGATTAAAGGGCACATGCACGGCTATGGTCGACAATGAAAAAGGTTGACATGAGTTTTTGAAGATTTATTTTTCTTTTTTTCAATGTTTTCATATTCATTCTCATGTGTCGACATGGACACCGATGAAGTGCAACACTTATGTCAACATTTACATGTGTTGAACTTTCTGTGTTGATTTTTTCGTGTAGCAATTTTTTTCCAGTGACAACTATGAACTATGTGCACGTCAACCTACACATCATCAACCAATTCTTTGTATAATATATAACACCTGTTCTGTTTTACTGTAGGTGTTTTAAGTCAGATCTTTTACTGCTACTATTACTGTTTATGTAAATGCATTCTGAATGACAGCAACATCCTACCATCCTTCTACAAGAATATATAACCAACTAGGTGACTCATTGCGCCCCGTGCCCCCCCCTCCCGCAATTCACGGACCCCCCGCGCACCCCCCCCTCCCGCGATTCGCAACCCCCCCCTCGCGCAATTCACGCCCCCTCCCACGCTTTGCGGACCCCCGCCCTCTCCCGCGATTCGCGGACACCTGCGCCCCCTCCCTCCCTTGATTCACGGCACCCCCCGCCCCCCTCCCGCAATTCACGGCACCCCTAAGCCCCTCTTTAGTCCCCCATATACTCACACACCCCAATCACTACCCAGCTTCCTGCTCTCCTGAACCGTAACTTCCACCACTGGGGAGTCGCTGACGCTGTTTTGCCCACATGCCCCTATCATGCCTCATAGCCCAGCCTCCTGCTCTCATGCACCCGAACTCCCACCCAGTAGGAGGAGACACTGACTAAGGGCCACCATCCTGTACTCCTGTACTGCCACGTTGGACCCTCACCCACTGGCAGAAGCTGCACAGTATCTCCCACCCTCCATTTTAGTCCCCCTTATGCCCACACACCCCTATCACTACCCAGCCTCCTGTTTTCCTGTGTCGTGACCTCCGCCAGTGGGGAGCCGCTGACTCAGAAACACCCTACTATACTATTGCACACACACTCCTAAACAACATGCACACACAGCCCCCCCCCCCACACCCACAAATGTCACTGTACCATCCACACTATCAATGTACATTTTACTCTGTAACCGCTTTTTAATTTAACAAAACAATACACACCCCCTTCCACATCATATGCTCTCTATTTACCACATTTCACCTATAACTCAAGTTGCAATACAGGCCATCTTACATACAATTCTAACCATATTTCTCATATACAAATGTTCACAAATTAAGGGGGCGCAGCCCCTTACGATGGTGTGAAGAGCGCCCGTAGGGCGCGATGAATCACCTAGTATACATATATATATATATATATATATATATATATATATATATATATATATATATATATATATATATATATATATATATATATTACAAAAAGATACCTTGGTGCCTTCATGGGGCTACAGTGGAAATGAGACCAAAAAACAGCAAAGGAAAAGACACTTGCACACAAGTTGTAATTTTTTCAGTGTCCTGCTGTGTGTGTGTGTGTGTGTGTGTGTGTGTGTATTGGGGGCAGTTGAGAATCTCCCACCGGCTCTACCATTAGGCAGCTTTAGGCAGCTGTCTATCTATAAAAAATAAATCAAGGATGTCTGAGGATCCTTGTTGTACTTATTGCAGGTGGCGGCTGTGGAACTTCTAAGGCCTCACCTCCATACTTTACCTTGAGGCATACTTCCGTATTTTGCTGTCCGCTCCAGGGGACCCCCAGGCAAAAGCAGGGGGCTTAGAGGACCACCCGATTTTTCCATTCCGGAATGTAAGGCAAGTATGCCTTAAGGGGTTGAAAAGTGGGTATTGTATAGAAGAGGGGGGGCAGTAGGTTGATGCTTTGCCTGGGGTGCTGAGAAGCCGTACACTGGCCCTGCTTGGCTCAGCTCTATTCAATGAGTCAGAGGGGCTGTGGGCATGGTCAGCAGCTCACAAAGTACTGGCCATGTCCCAAGAATGATGTCATTTGGAGACATGGCTCTCCGCAATGCCAGGCGGCCTTTCGGATAGGCCATGCCCCCTTACTGGGAGCTCAGGAATCCCGCTGCCCTGATTTTGAAAGTATGTGTGTAAGTGAATGCCGGCTGCAGGAGGCACAGACAGTAGTGAGCTTGCGCCATCACTCAGCAGTCGGGGCTGGCAATCATGAACTTTGGTTGCAAAGATGTGGAGATTTGGATGGGCCCAAAACCTGCGGCTTCCCCGGTCGTTGCAGCCCCTCCTCCGAAAAAGGCCACGGCGCCCTTTCGCGCAGGAGGGGGGGCAGGGGATCCTCCGCTGGTCGATGCTATGCATACAACGGACCGGGCTGTTCCCTGGGTGCGCGATGTAAGTACAAGCACTGCTGCGCAAAGTGCTGGGGCCCCCACACGGCTAAGGACTGTAGGAAGGGAAAGCAGGGAGGCCCTCCTGCAGCACAAGCTGCAGGGGGACACCCGCAATAAGGCCCCTTCCCCCGTTTGGCTTGACCGCATGGCCAGTTGGCTGGCGGCATACCCCCAAGAGGAGGAGGCTTCCTTCTTGTGATCAGGATTTGACGTGGGTTTCCGCCTCCCCGTAGACGGGGTGGTGGCGACCTCGACTCCCCGTAATTTAAAATCCGCCATCCAGATGCCCGGGGTGGTCTTGGAGAAGGTCGCTAAGGAGGTTTCACTGGGTAGAATGATAGGTCCTTTCCAGTCCCCCCCCCCCCCCCCCCGTGGCCGATTTAGTGTTATCCCCAGTAGGGGTGGTTCCCAAGAAGGCCTCGGGCAAATTTCGGCTCATTCAACACCTGTCACACCCTGTGGGCAGTTCGGTGAATGACGCTATCCCCGAAGACTTGTGCCGGGTACGGTACCAGTCTTTCGAGCAGGCGTTGGCAATAGTTCGGGGTTTCGGCCCCGATGCGCTGCTGGCTAAGATCGACATCGAGTCGGCCTTTCGCCTCCTCCCCCTGCACCCGGAGTCGTTTCGGTTCATGGGCTTTCGCCTCCCCACAGGCTTCTATGTGGACAGGTGCTTGCCCATGGGCTGCTCAATCTCCTGCGCCTTCTTTGAGCGCTTTAGTAGCTTTCTGCACTGGTGCATGGTTACAGGATCAGGGGAGTCCGGGTGGCCCACTACCTGGATGATTTCCTGTGTGTGGGCCCCGCGGACTCAGCGCGCTGCGGAGCTTTGCTCACATACATGCAGGGCCTGTTTCAGTATCTGGGGGTCCCGGCCTTTCTTTCTTGGGCATCGAGATCGACACCGTCGCCGGGTGCTGCAGGCTGCCCCTTGAAAAACTGTCCCGTTTACGGGCTGCGATAGCCCTCGCGCTTTCCATGAGTAAGCTGCAGTTGCGCCAGATGCAGTCTTTGCTGGGTTTGCTACATTTTGCATGCAGGGTGATCCCCATGGGCCGGGTTTTCTGTAGGAAACTTGAGAGATCCGTATCAGGCATACGACACCCCTTGCACTTCATTCGACTTTCAGCCGAACTGAAGAGGGACCTGCGTGTGTGGCTAACCTTTTTAGAGCAGTTTAATGAGGTCCTCATATGGCCTTCTCCTCCCTGCGACAATGATCAGCTGCAATTGTTCACTGATGCCGCAGGGGGGGTGGGCTTCGGAGCCTTCCTGCACGGGTCATGGTGCGCCGCCCCGTGGCCTGTGGAGTGGGTGACAGAGGGCCTCACTAAAAATTTGCTGCTCCTCGAGCTGTTCCCCATAGTGGTAGCTTTGGAGCTTTGGGGTGACAGGCTGCGCAACACTAGCATAGTGTTCTGGTGCGATAACTTGGGGGTGGTGCACGCTGTTAACCGACAGGGTTCTGCCTCCCTTCCAGTGGTTCGCCTACTAGCGCGTCCAGGGCTGACTGGGTTAAGTTCCGGGCCTTGGCACCTCATGCCTCTCCTATTGGTGAATGTTGTCCCTCTTATGTTTGGCAGATGATCAGGCCAGAATGGAGGGGCTAGCCATGCGGGCTACGACGCTGCAATGCTATCGTGCAGGTTGGCATGAGTGAGAACAGTTCCGGCTGTCTGCCCCTCAAGCAGGTATGACACCTAACGCGGCCATGGTGGCCTTCGTTTGGAGTTTGTACTCCTTAGGTCGTTCTGTCGCCTCCGTGCGCAGGACGCTTGCAGGGGTGTCTTTTTTTTCTGCATTGCAGGGTAGGGCGGACCCGTCCCGGTCGTTTTTGGTGTCAATAGCATTACGTGGCTGGCGGAGGGCCTCGCCAGCGCTCCCAGACCGGAGGCCTCCGATTGATTTGGCATTGCTACCAGCTTTGATGGGCGCCCTAGGGGACATTTGTTGGCCTGCCTACGAGGTCCTTTTGTTCTGAACGGCGTTTGCAATGGCGTATCACGGGGCCTTCAGGGTTAGAGAGCTGGTGGCTCCATCGAAACGGGCGCCTTCACCATTGTCCGTGGACGATTTAGTGGTCCAGGAGGATTCGGTGCTTTGTCACCTGCGACGATCCAAGACAGACCAGGCCGGTAGGGGGAGATGGCTGTCCCTGCTCCCATGTACGGTGGAGGGGGCGTGCCCTGTGGCGCTGGCTACGGCCTTGTCACAGGCACGCCCGAATCTGCCTGGTGCGTGGTTGATGCACGAGGATGGGTCACCTCTCACCAAATACCAGTTTGGTCACGTCTTGGGACGGGCGCTGGAGGCCATAGGCCTTGATCCAAAGGAATTTGGGTTGCATTCCTTCCGGATCGGGGCTGCTACCTCGGCGGCTGCGGAGGGCCGCTCCGACGCAGAGATTCAATCTCTGGGTCGATGGCGCTCGGCAGCATTCCGTAGGTACATTCGGCCGACCTTATCTATCACTGATCACCATGGTCGACTGGACGCATAAGCGCTCGCCAATTTCCAGTGGGGGCCTTGAGGTGTTTTTTCACATTCGCCCGGGGGCACAATTTGGCTTTAATCACAATCTGGCATGGCGTATCTGTTAGTTTACTCCGGGCGGTGTGTTTTGTGCCTCAAGAGCTGGTCGGCCACGGTTTTTCTCCTCCCTATCTCTATAACCTGTTTGGCGTGTGAGCAGAGCCAGATTAAGGTCTAAATGGGCCTGGAGCTGAAAATTATCAATGGCCTATTATGCACAATAATATGGGTTGCGGCCAGCACCTAATAATGTGGGGGGCGTGACCAGTGTTCTGTTTGGGTGGTCTGCTCATGGGTGTGTCTGTATTTGTGTAAATACTTTCAACTAATTATATATGCCTGGAAAAGGCAGGGGGCTGGCATAAGAAAAATGCAGGGAGATATATTGGCGGGTGCCCTCCAAAGGTGCACATGCAGGATACCGATGTTCTAAGATACTTGCAGGGCGAGGCAGCACTCCAGTCATAAAAAAAATACTGAAAGCCGAAACTTGGTAGACAACATTTCAGCACCTTTTATGTGGCTACCTAAATTTACCACACCATATACCACTTATACAAATCATTCAACACAATAGTAACCCCCTTATACTGTACTTGCCTCTTACACATTGTGCCACATGGAATAAGCCAAAATTCACACTGACTAAGCCAAAATACACACTATGTGCAGTATTCAATGCCGGTGCGAGCGGCCGGCGAGGGGGTTAAACTGCGAGGATCACAGAAAACCAGTGATCCTCGCAGTTTAACCCCCGCGCCGGCCGCTCGCACTATGCAACGTCCCGGGGGAATCCTCGCAGTCACAGAACGGCGAGGATTCCCCTAAACTGCGAGAGCCGCGGCTAGTGCAGCAAACTCGCTGTAATTAGCCTCGGCTCTTGCAGTTTTTGGAGGCACATTCGCAAATTCCCCCTCGCTCAAAAAACGGAGCGAGGGGGAATTTGCGAATGAGGGGGGTCAGTTGAATACTGACAGGGTGAGCGGTGACTGAGAGCAAAAAGTCCTGCTCGCAGTCACCGCTCGCCCACGGCATTGAATATATGCCATTGGCACACAGATTGAGTCAAAATTCACATTATGCCGCACAGATTAAGGCAAAATACACATTTTGCCACATGGATTGAGTCAAAATACACATTATTATACCAAACAGATTGAGCAATAATGCATAATATGCTTCATAAATAGGGGCATTGCGCGCTGAAGGCGCGCATTAAAAATTTACACCATAATGCCCAATACATGTTAAGCCAAACACCATATTCTCCATTATGTATTATGCCAAACACCATAATGCCTATGAAAAATGATGCTACTTAAGTGTTGCTTACCAACATGTTCATTGCCAGGGGTTCCATGCTTATTGCCAGGGGTTCCATGCTCATTGCCATGTGGGATTACATGCTCATTGCCAAGGGGGAATACATTCTTGCGGTAACTGGGGGATAGCCGCCGCCGGGCAGAAATGACAGCCATTGACAGCTGGGCAGAGAGCAGCTGGGCAGAGAGCTGGCTGTATTCAGAGCACTGCATGTCCCGGCTATTTGTAATAATACCCCTTTCACACCAGAAAATGCAGGGATTTACCCGGGAATATGGCCCCAAGATCATGCAGGGACATTCCCGGACTGGACCGTTTTACAACAGCCTAGTCCCTGCATTTTTTTGTATGAGGGGGAGAGAAAACAACCCCCGTCCCCCTTTAAACAACCAGCTACATCTTCGGAACCAACTGACCGATTTACATGTAGGCTTCAAATGATTTTGGTCCCGTGAAACTGGGCCATTTGGTTCCAGAGAAATCTGTCAAACAACATGAACAGCCATGAAATTACATTTCAGAAATGAAAAAAAATTGGTTTACCCGCAATATCTCTAGAACCAATGAACCCATATGGACCAGGTATCAGATTGAAGGCCCAGCGATTTGGGTTAGACTGAGATCAACCTCGAGCTTCTGTGATGCCGGAGGGGGAACTGGCAGCCGTTGGAACCGGGTGGAGGTCCGAATTAGCGGGTCCCATGTTATCCTATGGGGAAAACGTTCCAGGTTTGCCTGTCGGTATCTCGGGTTCCCGGGGGGCTACCGACACGGGGCTGGGCTCGTTGGAAAGCTCTGGCACTCAGCTACAGAATGGGCCTATTTGGAGAATGGGCCTGGAGCTGTAGCTCCATCAGCCCCATTGTTAATCCGGCCCTGCGTGTGAGTGCTGTGATATGGTTCTCCGACTAACTAACCTCTTGTATGCATATTTCAGATCGACGGGACGTTAAGTCCGTGTGGATGTTGGGCCATTCCTTTGTATACTGGGCCTCGCAGGCGAAACTCGCCTCTGACGTATGCATGTTTCCACAAGCTGGGGAGGTTAGGTGGTTAGGAGTGAGGGGCATGAGGTGGTGTGCACTGCAGGCCCAACTGATACGTGCCGTGAAGCAGTTTGGGGACCCGGAGGTCGTTATATTCCACTTAGGCGGGAATGACCTTGGACGGGGATCCGTCCTGGAGCTGCGCTCCGTGATTGTCCGGGACCTCCACATCATTGCCCAAGTTTTGCCGTCATGTATGTTAGTGTGGTCCTCCATGATATCCAGGAGAGTATGGAGGGCAGCGAGATCATGCCCCAGCATCAAGCGTTCACGCAAGAAGGTGAACTCAATGGTTGAAAGATACCTGTTAGCTAACGGCGGTGGTGTAATTCGCCATGACGCCATCAGCTTCCAGCGCCCCGAACTGTACAGGAGCGATGGCGTTCATTTGAGCCCGGAGGGGATGGCTCTGTTTTTAGGCAACATTTTTGCCTGGTTAGTGGCACGGTGCTGAGCGTTTATTAGTGGTGGCGGTGGCTGCGGCCTAGGGCCTAGCTGTGGCGGTAAAGAAGGTCATTCTTTAAGAACTCTGTATGTGTGTAGGTAGTGGGGGTGCACTCTCCCTCGACAACAATTGTCATCGGCCACGCTTCTGCCCGGGGGATGGCCGTCACCACCAGGCCTGGTGGCTGACCGGGGAGAGTGGTCATCCAGCGTTGTATGTATGCTTAAGTGATCTTTAACCCCACCTTTCCTATAATGACCGTTCTTTGGCGCCGCCACCATTCATAGTCTTAGTTAATTGTCAAATAAATTTGACATTCTGTTTTTGAAACGCCAGCACTTTGTGTCGTGTCTTTAATTTAGGTTAAGTTTTAGATAAGGTTTAAGTAAGTTTTGTATTTAAGTGTATCAACAGACAGGGTGGGCCAGGGGGATACCCGATGGTGAGTTTATGCCCATGAAATACTGAGTGTTCCCATGGGCACAACCCCTCGCCACAGCACCAGCCCCCCCCCCCCCCCCCCCCCCTCTGCTCACACTGCTAGGGGATAAACTTGACAGTGATAAACAAGCAGCCAATCAGCTCCTAACATGACAGGTAGGAGCTGATTGGCTGGCTGTGTATCACTCTCCATTGTATCACTGTTTGCAGCTTGATACATCTGGCCCTTAGTGTATTGGGGGATTGTTTGAGGCTTTGTGGAAAAGTTACGTTAAGAGGTGACATCAGTTCAATGACGCCGTTTTGTCAAGAGGTAATTTTAGAAGAGGTCAGATATTAGGACACAACAGTAATAATAAACCTCATTATGTGATGTTAGGAATGACGACGTTCTCAAATAAATTGTTCGCCCGTTCGGTAGAGTTTGAATTCGGCCCTGTTTTTTTCTGTGAATGCGAAACCCTCAGCGTTCGCACTGTGAGGGGAGGGAAGGGGACAGGCAGGGGGCTGGGGCAGGGGAACACCCAGGAGGAGTGTCATGCTCGTTGCCCAGGGGTAACCACCTGCAAAATGTCTGGAGGGGCTCTAGAGAAAACGTTGATGGCATTGAGAGCAGATACAGTATTTTGAGGTGTTATTACAGCATATATTTATTTAATGTAGTAAAAAATATTTATATTCAATAAATGAATTAATCCATAATGGGTTTTTATTTTTATTTGGTTTCATGTGTTAATTGATTGAGTTGGTGTAATTAATGTTAATTGATTGATTAGGTGTAATTAATTAGTGAATAGGGTAGGCTAGAGAAACAGGAATATGACGCGGGTTTTGAATGGTGACAAGCCTGCTGCAATTACCAATTCGCACATATATGAATACGCTGTCTTTATGTTGTGTAGGGGGCCCCTATAGTCGCAATTGTGATTAATCTGCGAGCGGTTTTGTTAATGCGTTTTACGGTGTTTTTTTGGTACTTGTTTCCTAGAACGGCGCACAGATTTTCTACGTATGGCATCGTAGGGAAATCGCATCGCATCACATTGCATGGGCCATTAAAGCGGAATGCGATGCAATTTTTTTTAATGTAATTTTTTTCAATGCTATTTGTGCCCCAATATATCGCATCGCATTGCATCGCACGTCGCGCAAAATCGCATGCGCGGATTAGTTTACATGTATTCTGCGTCTCCTCGCGGGGTTCGCTTTGCTCGCCACACTTCGGGTTCAACTCCATGCCGACGTGGATAGTGGGGGTATGAAAAAGTCGGAGGACGCGTTACCCCTGCGTTCGCCACGCTTCGTGCTGGCGTGGATAGTGGGGGGTGCGTAAAACCTATTTTTAGGCTTCCACCAGCAGAGATCACCATTGGCTCCCAAGGTATATCCCATCATCGACTCCCTAGTCCTATGTGAGCGCCCCGGGTGAGTGAAAACCTTGCCAAAGATTTTCGCATTACCACCTAAGCACATTGGAGACGGGGCCTAATTCTTATGGGTCTGAATCGGCTCCTATTTGTTTAAGTTACTCTGTAATTGGGCGCTGCCACCATATAATTAACGGATAACAATAATCTGCAACTGTGTACATCTGTAAAACCAATTCCCGTGCAGTCAGAATCATGGAATGCATTAGCGTCTGTCATTGGGCATATGGGAAATTCTGTTCTCCTGCAGTTCCCATACGTTTCTACAGCGGAGCTCAGGAAAATGTACTTTATTTTTATCTACTGTACAGCGTCAACTAGATTTTTACTCACATCCACGCTCGTCTCCAAGTAAAACATGCCAAGTGATTACGGCGGAGGGACCGCACACGTTGAGGGAAAAAATTGGATTATTTTTCTTTTTCAAAATATACTATCAATAAACTAAAAATGTTTATAGGAGCGACCTGGGAATATGTTTCATCAGAAGACTATTTAAGGTCATAAAGATTTTCGGACCTGATAACAAAAATCAGGTTGACGTCCCGCTCTCTCCTCTGCCAAATTTGGTCGGCATAATGGGCCGTCACACTGTAAATATTTCAATATGTCCTGCTCAATGTACCGAGGTCAGAGGACATCAGTCTGCTACACTGAAAACATTGCGGTTTAGTAGCTATTAGCTGAAAGATGTATTCCAGTCCATTAACCCCCCCCCCCCCCCCCAATCCCTTCAATCCCCCTACTTGATGATATGAGAGGTAAAAATAATTAAACTGTGCAATACATCGTCTGTATTATACTTCCTGGTTGACCACATGGTATTTGGGGGAGATGTATCAAGGGGAGAGCGGTAAAGTGCTATAGGTCAGAGGAAATGTATCTGTTGCGGTTTCTCAATAAATCCTTTCCACTAAATTCTCTGACCTAATAAGTTATCTGTATGCAATATGTATGACATAAGATTCCCAAGCATAGAACACTGTAAGTAATCCATCTGATTTATCAGAAATCGCTTTCTGTTACTCTACGATGCTGAGCAAATGTTGCACAATCTACCATTATATCAGAAAACCTCCCATTATATTGGGGGTTATTTAATGGTCAAGAAGAGAGCCAGCCTTATAGGTTCATTATGTAAGAAAGGTCCAGTGCGGTCTCCTATCTCCTGTAATTACGTAAACTGTTTGGGCACATTTACCGGGATGGCCGCCAGAGGGGGTATGGGTATAAACAGGACCCAGACAAGACCGGGGGATGTCTTGTCCTGGGGTGTCCTGTCTGGGAGGGCTGCCTGTGACAGCTGTCACCAGGGAGAGGAGGAGGGGGAGAATAAAGCCCCCCTGTATGGTCCAGGCATGTAGCAAACCCGGAACGATCCGGACCACACGGGGAGGCTGTAATCTCCCTTCCCATGTCCCTGGTGAAAGTTATCATGGGCACCCCCATGACGGCGGTCCGAGGTCTTGTCCGGGTCCGTTGTTTGCATAGTCTCTGCCAGAGGATCACTGCACATGCGAGACTCGGCACACAACACTGTAATGTGTGCATGGACCTAGCTCCTCAAGAGCGCCAGTACCTGCTACCGCTGTTACCATTTTTGGATGGTCTAACCACCACTTCCGCTAATACCACTTTTTGATGGTCATACTACCGCTTCTGCTGTTATCACTGTTGGATGGTCATACCACCGCTGCCGCTGTTACCACTTTTTGATGGTCATACTACCGCTTCTGCTGTTATCACTGTTGGATGGTCATACCACCGCTTCCGCTGTTACCACTTTTTGATGGTCAAACTACTGCTCCATTGTTACCACTATTGGATGGTCATACGACTGCTAGTGCTATTAGCAATGTTAGACATCATACCCCCACTAACACTGGTACCAGTGTTGGATGTCATACCACCGCTAGCGTTATTACCACTTTTGGATGGTCATACCACCCTTACTGCTGTTACCACCATTGGATGGTCACACCTAGGGAATCGGCTGGGTTCCCGGGATTTGGCCCCCAAAAAAAACGGGATTTCAATCCCGGGATTGGAAGCTCTGGGATTGGCCACCCTAGGTATGACCATCCAACAGTGGTAACAGCAGTAGCGGTAGTATGACCATCCAAAAGTGGTAATATCGCTAGTGGGATTGGCCTCTGCATGCGCAAATCAATGCTAAGCAGTGCTGAGAGACCAGCTCAGACGCTTCCCAGCTGCTCCCAAACCCCGGCGCACTGCTCTGCGGCTGTGTGCAGTGTGACATGATGTCAGAGGTCATGCTGCGCAGCCTGTCTGCTTCTCCACGCCCACCCATCAGACCACCGACTGGCAGGCGACCTCATCACCACCACTGAGATCGCTATCACGGCCGGGCTCCAGCACAGCTGCCCACCTCCCGTCCACAGCCACCCCAGCTCCCAATCACATCCGCCCAGCTCCTGCACTGACCACCACCACCCGGCTTCAAATCACAGCCGCCGGGCTACTGATCACCCCTGCCAGGCTCCAACCCTGATGGCCGGATAAATTACACAGGGTTTGGGGGGGGACAGGGGGGATTAAAGTTTGTCATTATTAGAGATGTGCACCGGCCACTTTTCAGGTTTTGGGTTTTGGGTTTTGGGTTCTGATTACCTTGAGGTTTTGGGTTCTAATGGGTTTTGGCAAAACACCTCCTAAGTGTTTTGTGTTTGGATTTTTTGGGTTTTGGGTTCTGATTTTTTTGTTAAAAAGCATAAAAACTGCTAAAATCGCAGAATTTGGGTGTTTTTTTTGCTCCTACGCTATATTAACCTCAATAACATTCATTTCCACTCATTTACAGTCTATTCTGAACAGCTCACACCTTACAATATTGTTTTTAGGACAAAAGGTTGCACCGAGGTAGCTGGATAACTATGCTAAGCCACACAAGTGTGCGGCCCAAACACGTGGCTCATGTAAGAGTGGCACTGCAGCGGAGTTATGTCACAGAACAGCGCCACTGGAGTGCAATTAATATATGTCAGTGGGTATGCACCAGCAGGCAGTTATACAGATACATCAGTATTAGGCAGTGAGCCCCAGACCACAAAGGTAGAGATATACGGCAGTATTTAATTATTTATTAGGCAGTGAGCCCCAGACCAGACGGTACATACGGCAGTATAGCCAGTGAGCCCCAGACCACAAAGGTAGAGATATACGGCAGTATTTAATTATTTATTAGCCAGTGAGCCCCAGACCAGACGGTATATACGGCAGTATAGCCAGTGAGCCCCAGATCACAAAGGTAGAGATATACGGCAGTATTTAATTATTTATTAGGCAGGCAATATTTAATTATTTATTAGCCAGTAAGCCCCAGACCACACAGGTAACTAGATAAGATATAGGGCATTATTATTTATTAGGCTGTGAGCCCCAGACCACAGACCACCAGACTGGCAGATTCAGTGCAGGCAGCAGTGCAGCACCAGTGGACTATATATAGCCAGTGACAACAGCAGCAAGATACAATATTTATTTTGTGGATAGTTACACTGGTAGGTAACACAACAAGTGGCGTCAGCAAACCGGAGTTATTTACTGCGATATATGTAACAGCAGCGGTGGCAGCAAACTGGATACCCAGATATCAGCTGGTTGTCACTAGCCAGTGACAACAGCAGCAAGATACAATATTTATTTTGTGGATAGTTACACTGGTAGGTAACACAACAAGTGGCGTCAGCAAACCGGAGTTATTTACTGCGATATATGTAACGGCAGCGGTGGCAGCAAACTGGATACCCAGATATCAGCTGGTTGTCACTAGCCAGTGACAACAGCAGCAAGATACAATATTTATTTTGTGGATACACTGGTAGGTAACACAACAAGTGGCGTCAGCAAACCGGAGTTATTTACTGCGATATATGTAACGGCAGCGGTGGCAGCAAACTGGATACCCAGATATCAGCTGGTTGTTGTCACTAGCCAGTGACAACAGCAGCAAGATACAAAAGTGGATACACTGGTAGGTAACACAACAAGTGGCGTCAGCAAACCACAGTTAAAAATTTAATTACTGAGTCTGCGATATCTAACGGCAGCCAGTGGTGTCAGCAACAACAACAACTTAATTATTTTTTTTTATATTTTTATATATTTTTAATTTTTTTTTTATTTTTTTTTATATACTCTGAGAGGTAGGTACAAGGTAGTGGCACTGGCAACAACAGAGGTGACTGCCTGGTAGGTGTTTACAACCATATAACAGGTAGCCAGGCAGCACAAAAACCCTCTCTGGCAGCACAATAAAAATTATTAAACCCCCCTCTGTCTGTAGTATTCTGTAGCAGGCTAGCAGCAGCAGTGACACAATTAGAGATGAGCAGGCTATAGCAATATAGAAAGAAAACCCCCTCTGCGGCAGTACAATAAACCCCCCTCTGTCTGTAGTATTCTGTAGCAGCAGCAGTGACACAAATTACAGATGAGCAGGCTACAGCAATATAGAAAAAAAAATCACTCTCCAGCAGCACAATAAAAATGATTAAACCCCCTCTGTACTTGCAGCTCTTTAGCAGCAAGCAGCACAGTGACACACACAACGCTCCAGCAAACCCCCCTCACGGAGCAATAAATAAACCCCCCCTCTCTGGCAGCACTGCTGCCTGCTCTGCGTCGCCCCACAGAATGAAGATGGCGGCGGCGGGTCCCGGCTTTTATGTAATCCGGATCTCGCGAGAATCCGACGTCACCAATGTGACGTCGGGCCTCGATTTCGGCTCCGGGCCTGCGCGGGAGTCCGCGGACGTCCTGGATCCGGATTCGGATTCAGGACGTCCGTGTGGATCCGGATCTCGGAGATCCGGACCCGCTCATCACTAGTCATTATATTGACAAACCCAATCCCGGGTATACCGGGATTAGGCATTTTTTTAATCCTGAATCCCAGGATTGAAAAAAAATGCCCCTGGATTGGCATCCCTAGTCATACCACCACTTCCATTGTTACCACTGTTGGATGGTCATACCATTGCTATCATTGTTATCACTGTAGTTTGGTCATACCACAGCTAGCGCTGTTACCACTTTTGGATGGTTATACTACCACTTGCGCTGTTATCACTGTAGTATGGCTATAGCACCACTAACGCTGTTACCACTGTTGCTTGGTCATACCAATGCTTGGAAGAATGTAACTATAGCTACAGCACAAGGAATCATTTATATCATATTCAGTTACAAAAAGCCCCTATTATTTATTATATTCCGGGGGTGGGGCCTCAGACAGCTATGTTAGAAGAACAAGGTAAGGAGAGAATAATGTCTGTTAGTGGCGCACAAATGTAAAAAATATAACTTTTAATAAGTTCCTGTAAAATAGTTTCTGCTTCAGCAAAATATATTTAAAAAAAGGACACATATAAACAGGCTAAGCTAAGTATGTATTCATAAGAAACAATTGAAAGCCAAATCCTCATTTAACCCATTAGGATATATTGTATTAAGCCTGTGAATCCACAGGCAAAAAAGTATTTGGACAGCCACTGATTGTGCAAGTTGACCCACTTACAGACTTACAGTCCCACTAGAGAGGTCTTTAATTTCCATCATAGGTACGCTTCATCTGTGAGAGACAGAATGTGGGTGGGGGGGAAAAACAGGAAATCACATTGTATGATTTTTAAACAATTTATTTGTATATTCTTGTGGAAAATAAATATTTGGGCAATCAAAAAGTTAAACTCAATACTTTGTCATGTAACCTTGGTTGGCAATTACAGAGGTCAAACGTTTCCTGTAGTTCGTGACCAGGTTTGCACATACTGTAGCAGGTACTTTGTCCCACTCTTCCATGCAGATCTTCTCTAGATCTGTCATGTTTTAGGTTGGTCGCTGGGCAACACGGACTTTCAACTCCCTCCAAAGATTTTTGATTAGGTTGAGGTCTGGAGTCCACTCCAGGACCTTGAAATGCTTCTTACAGAGCCAATCCTTAGTTGCCCGGGTGGTGTGTTTGGGGTCATTGTCATGCTGGAAGACCACATGACATTCTCCTCTGGCTCATCCAGATCACGGGTTTTAAACACAAGGCCCGCGGGCCAAATCCGGCCCGCCAGACCTCGTCATGTGGCCCGCGTGAGGAGATAGCACGCAGGGGCAGTGTGTCCCAGCTCCTGCCTAGGCCACCTCCTCTCACCCACCCCCCACCGCCGGAGCTGCGGGGTTGGTTGCTGGTACTGGGACGTCACGCAGCTGGCGATCCGTGCTGGACTGCTGTTAGTAGCGGTAACCGTGTGTGCGAGGCGGCTGACTGAAATAGGTTAGTAGTGTATAGCTCGGGCTGGTCGCTGTACGTGGGTATCTCTGTCACTGAGGGTGACATTTACACACCAGGCCATGCTCTCCTCTAGTCACTGCGTGTCTATCTTGCTAGCCCACATTAAAATGTCTTTCCCAAAATGGTGTCACCTCCTCTAGCATCCCTAAGTCAGCTCTGTACCTTCTGTCCCTGTCTACCACTGAACCCTGCACCTCAATATAATTAGTACTGGATGTGGAATTAAATTTCTGCAGCATAGCTCTGTGTTTGATGGCCCACCATTTTTGTTATCGCATTATTGTTATATGCATGTCCTGTTTCATACTGCTTTAAAGTACACCTTGTACAAGTTTTCTGTCATTTGTACTTTTTGGGGGACCGGCCCTTTGAGGGTGACCAAACTGCTGATGCGGCCCCCGATAAATTTGAGTTTGACACCCCTGATCCAGATGGTCACTGGCAAACTTTAGAGGGGCCTGGACATGTACTGGCTTAATCGTAGTTCTTAGTGTAGTTCTGGGCTGATCCATCACCGTTCTCTAGATCATTGATACCCTACGAGGTGAGATCTTGCATTTCTTCCAATTTTTAAAAATTGTACCAACAGTTGATATCTTCTCCAGAAGCTGCTTGCATATTGTTGAGTAGCTCATCCCAAGCCTTGTGCAGCCTTGTGCAGCTCTACAATTTTGTACCTTAAAGTAGCTAAACCATTATTAAATTCTTTCAAATGCTTTGCGACCGGCTGGTCCGCCACCTTCCCTTCTATCGCTTGCCTGATTGCTCTGCTATGTAAATATAGAGAAATACACTCATTAAATTGCCGTGCGCTTTCCCTATACAATATAGGCCAATGCCTCTAAAGCTAGTCTACTACCATAGATTCCAACATGACCCTCTCCAGGAGGGACACAATGCTCTATTTCTGGACTTTCCTCTTAATTGATGATTGTCATCACCTGTTTTGAACAGGTTAATTGAGAAGAAAGGTGTTTCACCACAGGTGATGGCAATCCTACATTAAGAGAGAAGTCCAGAAACAGAGCATTGTGTCCCTCCTGGAGAGGGTCATGTTAGGAAGTATGTACTACCCTGTGATTGCCTCTGTGTTTGTGCATGTGTGAGAGAGAAAGTAATGGCATTTCACTCCCTGCCAACCGATGGCAGTGTTTCAGAGACACACAAATGGACACTAGATATCTCTTATATATTTGGCTACATCTGTCACTCAAAGTGGGTGTCTGTGTCTATAACGCTCTGTTCCTAGACTTTCCTCTTAATGTGTGATTGCCTTCATCTGTGCTGAACACTTTTCTGAGAAATTAACCTGTTTAAAACAGGTGATGGCAATCATACATTAAGGGGAAGTCTAGAAACAGAGCATTGTGTCCCTCCTGGAGAGGGTCATGTTGGGAGGTATGTGACAGAGAACCAGCCCAGTGAGCCCACAGACAGTGCCAGACACCCACTGCCTTCCCATGTTGCCCAGCACTGCTACTCCACAGCCACCAGGTGAGCGCCCCCCTCCCGCGATTTGCGGCAAAACCTCCCCCCCCCCGCGCGCCCCCCCCCCCTCCCGCGATTCGCGGCAAAAAGAACCCCCCCACGACCCCTCCCGCAATTCGGGGCGGCACCCCCCCTGCGACCCCCCCCCCCGCAATTCGCAGCAGCCCCAGGATTAAATGGCACATGCAAAACACTGACATGGCTATGGTCGACAATGAAAAAGGTTGACATGAGTTTTTGAAGATTTATTTTTAATTTTTTTAATTTTTTCATATTCATTGTCATGTGTCGACATGGACACCAATGAAGTGTCACACTTATTTCAACATTTACATGTGTTGACCTTTCTGTGTTGATTTTTTCTTGTGGCGATTCGCGTCACACCCCCCCGCAACCCCCCCTCCCGCGATTCGCGGCAACCCCCGTGACCCCACACCTCCCGCAATTCGCGGCAACCCCCCACCGGAACCCCTGTGAACCCCGCCCTCCCGCGATTCGCGGCACCCACCCCCGCGACCCCACCTCCCGCAATTCGTGGCACCCCCCCGTGATTCGCGGCAGCTCCAGAATTAAATTGCACATGGAAAACACTGACATGGCTATGGTCGACAATGAAAAAGGTTGACATGAGTTTTTGAAGTTTTTTTTTTCATTTCTTGAATATTTTCATATTCATTCTCATGTGTCGACATGGATACCAATGAAGTGCCACACTTATGTCAACATTTACATGTGTTGACCTTTCTGTGTTGATTTTTTCTTGTGGCGATTTGCGTCACCCCCCCCCCACCCACCCCCCCCCCCACCCCCCCCCCACAACCCCCACTCCCGCGATTCACGGCACACACACACACACCTCCCCCGCGATTCTCGGCACCCCACCCCGTGACCCCCCCCTCCCGTGATTCACGGCACACCCCCGCGACCCCCCCTCCCATGATTCGCCGCAACCCCCGCCCCGTAACCCCCCCTCCCGCGATTCGCGGCACCCACCCCCGCGACCCCCCCCCTCCCGCAATTCGCGGCACCCCCCCCCCCCCGATTCGCGGCAGCTCCAGAATTAAATTGCACATGGAAAACACTGACATGGCTATGGTCGACAATGAAAAAGGTTGACATGAGTTTTTGAAGTTTTTTTTTCATTTTTTGAATGTTTTCATATTCATTCTCATGTGTCGACATGGACACCAATGAAGTGCCACACTTTGTCAACATTTACATGTGTTGACCTTTCTGTGTTGATTTTTTCTTGTGGCGATTCGCGTCACACCCCCCCTGAACCCCCACTCCCGCGATTCACGGCACACACACACCCCCGCGATTCTCGGCACCCCACCCCGTGACCCCCCCTCCCGTGATTCACGGCACACCCCCCGCGACCCCCCTACCATGATTCGCCGCAACCCCCCTCCCGCGATTCTCTGCAATCCCTCCCCTCCCGCGATTCGCAGCATCCACCCCCCCACAACCCCCCCTCCTGCAATTCGCGGCTCCCCCCGCGACCCCCCCTCCTGCAATTCGCGGCACCCTCCGCGACCCCCCCTCCCGCGGTTCGCGGACACCTAAGTTGCAATACAGGCCATCTTTCATACAATTCTAACCATATTTCTCATATACAAACGTTCACAAATTAAGGGGGCGCAGCCCCTTACGACGGTGTGAAGAGCGCCCGTAGGGCGCGATGAATCACCTAGTATATATATATCCTTTTATGCCGGCACTCCCAATCTCCAGCTTCAGCGGGTCCGGTGCACTCCACAGTAAAGTGAACAGTGATCCAATGAAGGAGGCACACGGAAAGGTAAATTCAAACAACGATTTGTATTAGGGCATAGCAAGTATCAAGCGCTTTCGGGGAAGCCTCCCCGTCATCAGGATATCGGCCCTTGCACCGGTAAAGTGAACAAACAAAAGTGACATAGTGGAAAAACATGTACTTATACATACCTGCTCCGTCTGTACGTTTCCCGCGCCGGGCGTCCGTCCTCCTGTAGTTCACGCCCCCGGCTTCCTGTAGATAGCCGGATGTCATCACTGGAACGCACAAGAGTGCGCTCCAGCATGTCACTTCCGCGTTCCACCAGTACCTCCGTAGCGTCTTCAACTGACAGGGGATTCTGAGCGGCGCTGGGTATACCTACAGAAGAAGCACACCAGGACATAATGAAAATATATACATCACAACATAAGCCAAAATATACATACTGAATAATTAGCATAATAAAGAATAAAAAATCAAAAAAAAATCAAAAAAAATAAAAATTACAGAAAAATGCAAAAAACATCAATAATACCTTTTATACATTAAAGGCAGGACCTATGGGCTGACCTAAGACCCCCAAAGTAACATTATGAAAGCAACAGACGCATGGATTATGCTAAGGTCAGGACAAGCTGTTCCAATTGATCTTGTCATTGAGCCCTCCAGGCTTGATGGTGCCCAACCTAAGGATCCATTGGGTTTCTTTAATTAAGAGCTTTTTTGCCCTATCACCACCTCGCGCACTGGGGGGTACCTGATCAATGACAAAGTATTTCAAAGATTCTAACGAGTGACCTGCCTGTTTGAAATGTCTAGAAACAGGCTGGTCCACATCTTTCCCTTTCAGAGTGAGGTTAATGGCTGACCGATGGGCCGCCATTCTTTCTTTAAATTTACGTGTAGTCTGGCCCACGTATCTCAGCCCACATGGACATAGAATAATATAAACTACGTAGGCCGATGAACAAGTAAGGACAGAACGTATGTCATATGTTTTTTTGCAATGGGGATGTTCAAATGTTTTGCAACTAACCATGAAATCACACGTGGTACAATCCCCGCAGCTGTAACACCCAGGGGGCTTAATATACACATTGGGGTGAATCACAGGTTTGTAATTAGTGACATCGGCATGCACCAACCGGTCACGTAGATTCCTTCCCCTGGTATACGCCAAAAGAGGTTTATGATCTTTAAAGCCCACTAACTCCTTGTCTGTTTTAACAATGGGCCACAGAGCCCTGGATGCCCTCTGCACAAAGGGGCTAGACAATGAAAATTCATGGACCCAAGGAATCCTTTTATCCTTCTGTCTCTGTTTTGGTATCCAGAGCATCTTGGGATCCATCTCAAGAATTTGCTTTTTCTGTGCCAATAAAGGCCCTAATTTATAACCTCTAGCGGAAAATTTCTTAACCATAAGGTCCAATTCTGCTGGCAATTTGTCCCTGTTGCTGGTGAGGCGTGCTACCCGCAGCATTTGGGACAGTGGCAGTCCCCGCTTAAGTGAGGGAGGGTGGTGACTCGATGCTCTAAGCAGAGTATTTCTATCGGTATCTTTAGTGTATCTACCCGTAGAAATAACACCATTATCAACAGTGATAGCCACATCCAGGAAATTGGCCTGGGATTCGCTGCATGAATACGTGAATTTAATGAATTGACTGGTAGCATTAATGCTCTCCATCAGGTTCACAAACCTCTCCTCCCCCCCAGTCCACACATTATAAATAATTGAACCCAGTCCACACACACACAGACTACTGTGTCACTTACCAGGCGCCAACTGCCCTTGAATAAAAGGAGTCACGTTAAAATAATAATAATAATAATAATAATAATATGGGTTAATTTGGCCAATAGATGAACGGAAATAACGCCACCCTTTAAACAAACAGATTTAACAACATTAGAGAAAAGCACACACACAAAGTAAACCAATAACCACACCACCAGCTACTTACCAGGCAAATAAGCAGACAATGCTCCAGTTCTTTAAACAAAATCCATTTATTATTTGACATATCCGGTCTGCTAATATGTTTACAGTGTAAAGATCAACAAAGAACACTTTGCACACTTACCAAATTAGAAGGGACACAATAGCAAAATAGTGTCCCTCCTTCTATGCAGCATCCTACAGCCACACCAGAACACATGCACCTTAAACTGCAAACCCCGGTCACACGCCACTGGTCCAAACTGAGGACCGACTTTGAGAATCTGTGTACTATGCATATTTGCCTACCTGACTCTCCATGAGGGAGAAAATGCTCTGTTCCTGGACTTCCCTGGTATGTATGATTGCCATCACCTGTGGTGATACCTTTCTTATTCTTTACCTAGCTCCCCACAGGTGATGGCAATCCTACATTACCAGGGATGTCCAGGAACAGAGCATTTTCTCCCTCATGGAGAGGGTCAGGTAGGCAAGTATGCATGGAACACAGATTCTGAAAGCCGGTCCTCAAGACCCCACACAGTGCATGTTTTGCAGATCTCCTCACAGAATCGAGTGAAATAATTAGCCCCACCTGTGAATCTTTTAAAATGTGTCAGTAATGAGCTCTCCTGTTGGGTGACCTGGAAAACGTGAACTGCGTGGGGTCCTGAGGACCAAGTTTTAGAACCAGTGCCATAGAAAAAATGCATACCTCCCAACATGACCCTCTTCAGGAGGAACACAATGCTCTATTTCTGGACTTCCCAATGTATGATTGCCATCACCTGTTTTAAATAGGATAATTGATAAACAAAAAAGGTGTTTCATCACAGAAAGAACAGAAAAGAAATAGGAACAGCGCTGTACTGAATATAAAAAAATCTTAATTAAAAATTGCAATTTAACATATTATCACAGTCAATAATAGACAAAACAAGACTTACACACATAGAACACAGAAACTCCCCCCGTGATTAACTGGTGCTGGTTTAAGCTTTGTTAGAAGCAATTGCGGTTTTTTTTGCTCATATAGAAGAGCCAGTTAGTAGGTTAGTACTGAGTTCAGTCCCCACAGAATTGTGCACATTCTATTGTGGTATACCTATTTTGTAATCCTGGGGTGGCTTGTAGCAATGGCGATCTTTTCTCCGACCTTTTAGTAGTGGGTCATATCCGAGAATCTCTTATCAGCCAGATGTTTGTGATAGCCTCAGTGTCCCCTCTCAACGCGTTTCTCCGCCTTACACTCCTCTCAGCGGCTTCCTCAGGAGAGAATATACAGGTGGTAACACACTTCCGCCTTTTATGGCGATATTTCCCGCTTTGCGCATGCCCGCGCGTCATGCGGGTCAAACCTCGCTTTCATATAACCATCTCTGATTTGTTGGGCCGGCCGCGCCGTCATTAGGCATAGCCGCGCTGTCTGTTGATGTAGCCGCGTCATGCGGGTCAAGCCTCGTTTTCATATGGCTTATTTGTCCTGCGCTCTGGATGGATGTGACTGCGTCATGCGCGTCATGCCTCGTTTTGATGTATCCTTTGATTATGCGCTCGACAATAGCCGCATCATGCGGATCAAGCCTCTTTTTCACCACAATTGTAGATCAAGCAGCTTTTCGTTAATGGCTCAATATAAAGCGTTATGCAGAATACTTCCTGCTTGCGTTCCAAAAAGCAAACATTGCCTCCACATAGGATCGATATGTGTCACCAGACCAGTAATATTCTTAAATAGCATAGATTTAATTATTGCACCAGTTTACGAATATTAATCTTATTTTAGACATACAAACATTCAACATATATTTTATCATATAATATTACATATGAAATTTTCATGAATGGAGCGAGATAGTGTCCATAGTTCAAAGAATATCATAATTAGAATATATATATATATATATATATATATATATATATATATATATATATATATACAAATATCTCAATATTATCCAAGTGAGCATTAGTTTTTTTTTTAAAAACAGAAAAATTATATAATAAATAATAAAGATAATAATAAAAGGATAGAAAGATGCAGCCAGTGTTTTTTTGGGAGGAAGAAAACACTGGATAAAAATATTCAACAGTCATATTGACACGATTAGTGATATACCATTATAATAGTATACAGTATATATGCAAATGCACACCTCAATATTTGTATCATTTTCTAGGTCTATTATCTCAGATATATTTTATATATAATTATTCAAAACATTTATATAAATTCAGTCGTGTCATTAAGCTTCTGATGCAGATTCTCAGGGTTTCTAAGATCCATGATATTTTGAGATCCAGATTATAATTAGGTTCACCCACCCTCCCACCCTTGTAATATCCTAATGAGGATAACTGCCCTCCCCCTCCCCCCACCCCCCTTACACCCGCAGAAGACAACAGTATAAGAAGAACATAAATAATATCAGGGACCAAATTAATGAGACTCTAGGTGTTATTGAGCTCAATAGTATCATTAAGTCCCTTTGGTACCATAGTGCCAAGGCGGAACATCCAGTAGGCTTCTCTTGTGCACAGTCTGTTAAACCTATCTCCTCCTCTACTTGTGATTTTAACTTGTTCGATGGCCTTGACTTCCACATTTTTAAGAGATGACCCCTGACAGATTGAAATGTATTTGGATAGGGGGTGACTCCTGACTCCGCCCAGGATGTTCCGCCTGTGCTCAAGGTATCTAACATTTAGGCATCTGATTGTGCGACCCACATATTGGAGGCCGCACCCACATTGTATTATATAAATAACATAAGGAGTTTTGCAGTTTAGGAACTCTTTTATCTGAAACACTTCCCCGTTCGTAAAGGATTTGAACTCTATGGTTTTTTTTCTGTTTGGCTCCTAGGCAAGTCAGGCATTTGTGGTTGCCACACTTGTGGAAACCTATAGGTTTTTCTGGTAGCCAGTTTGCCTGGCCAGAGAGTTCTATGTTTTCATGTTTTTTCCTTTCACAGATAATGGTAATCATACACTAAGGGAAGTCTAGGAATAGAGCATTCTGGGATAGATGTATGAAGCAGTGATAAGGGAGGAGAAGTCAGCCAGAGGAGAAGTGGCCCATGACAACCAATCAGCACGGAAGTAACATCTGTAATTTGCATAATATAAAATTATACAGAGCAGCTGATTGGTTGCCATGACCTTTTGACTATTGACCGTCGAGGGTCCCTATTGGGCAAGCACCACAAGCTCAGGCAACACAGAAACAAGACAAAAATCCTCCGTTCTGCCTGAGAGAACTGGAAAGTCTTGTCCCTCTGGCAAAGGAGAAGATTCACTATGGCCCAAATATATGGGGGCAGCACCAAAACCCCACATCTGGTAAAAGATTACAAATGCAGGGAATGTGGTTGCGTCCATTGTCCAAAACTCCCCGCTGTGCCTAGAGAACAACATATAATCTACTTCTTATGTTCAAATCAGTTTAACATCCTACACAATAAACCATAAATACATTCTGGTTGCTATGGGAAACAACACATCTTTATTTAAACTCCAAGCAAAGTAGAGTGTAACAGGTCCATAAACCACATTTATTTCAGTAAGGTATGTGTGATAATGTTATACTTTTATATGTTCTCAATCACATTCTAACATGTCTCCGAAATATTGTACATTGTTATAGATGGGCGGACTGAAGAATAAGGTGGCAGCCCGGTGGCAATCTTCGAGGGGGACAGCTGGTGGCCAAATGTGTCCGTGTTTGGAGTTAACCCTTTCGGAAGAGGTGGCATTGGGGTGCATATGCCAAGAGGAAGTGGGCCGCATCAGCACCCAGTTTATCCAGTGCCCCTCCCAGGGCCGCAAGGACCAGTAGGAGATCCATCCAACCAGGATCTCCTACTGGTCCTTGCGGCCCAAGAGAACCGGACGACAGAATTCAAGCAGGAGATACTCCAGGAGCTGCGGAGTGAGATCAGGGACAGACTGCGAGAGAGTGCAGCCTCCCTTGTGATCCAAACTCGGAGCACCACCACCAAGCCCTGGCCTGGATCCTAAAACCTCTGTGTTTAGTTTATTTAGTCTTTATTTTGTTTAGAAATTGCACAAACTTTGGGGCTGATTCAGATCCATTCATACTGGCCAGATTTGTCCCT
This sequence comes from Crinia signifera, assembly GCF_055691185.1. Classification (NCBI taxonomy): domain Eukaryota; kingdom Metazoa; phylum Chordata; class Amphibia; order Anura; family Myobatrachidae; genus Crinia; species Crinia signifera. The sequence goes on along the minus strand of NC_139221.1, from coordinate 21,608,341 downwards.
GCCCCCGATGTTCGGTGAAGTCCCCGATGTTCGGGGCTTGCACGCAGAGCCAGATTAAGGTCTAAATGGGCCTGGAGCTGAAAATTATCAAGGGCCTATTATGTGCAATAATAGGGGTTGTGGCCAGCACCTAATAATGTGGGGGGCGTGACCAGTGTCCTGGTTGGGTGGTCAGCTCATGGGTGTGTCTGTATTTGTGTAAATACTTTTATTAATGCTTAACTAATTATATATGCCTGGAAAAGGCAGGGGGCTGGCATAAGAAAAATGCAGGGAGATATATTGGCGGGTGCACTCCAAAGGTGCACCCGCAGGATGCCGATGTCCTAAGATATTTGCGGGGTGAGCCGACACTCCAGTCATAAAAAAAAATACTGAAAGCTGAAACTTGGTAGACAACATTTCAGCACCTTTTATGTGGTCACCTAAGTTTACCACACCATATACCCCTTATACAAATCATGCAACACAATAGTAACCCCCTTATACTGTACTTGCCTTTTACACATTATGCCACACCGATTGAGCCAAAATTCCCACTATGGCACACAGATTGAGTCAAAATTCACATTATGTCACATGGATTGAGCCAAAATACACACTATACCAGGCATGTCCAAACAGAGGCCCTCCAGATGTTGTGAAACTACACGTCCCAGCATGCCTTGACATAGATTTAGCATTCCCTAATAGCAAAACATTGGCAATGCATGATGGGACTTGTAGTTTCACAACAGCTGGAGAGCCATAGTTTGGACATGCCTGCACTATACCAAACAGATTGAGCAATAATGCAGAATATGCTTCATAAATAGGCACGCATTAAAAATTTACACCATAATGCCCATTACATGTTAAGCCTCACACCATAATCTCCATTACGTATTATGCCAAACATCATAATGCCTATTAAAAATTATAAGTGTTGCTTACCTACTTGTTCATTGCCAGGGGTTCCATGTTCATTGCCAGGGGTTCCATGCTCATTGCCAGGGGATCCATGCTCGTTGCTATGTGGGATTACATGCTCATTGCCAACGAGGAATATATGCTTGCGGTAAGTGGGGGACAGCTGCCGCTGGGCAGAAATGACAGCCATTGACAGCCGGGCAGAGAGCAGGGGGCTGCCCAGCTGTATTCAGAGCACTGCATGTCCTGGACTAATACCCCTTTCATACCAAAAAATACAGGAATTTACCCGGGAATATGGTCCCAGGGTCATGCAGGGACATTCCCGGACTGGCCCCTTTTACACCAGCCTAGTCAGAGCCGACCTTAGGCATAGGCAAACTAGGCAATTGCCTAGGGCATTTGGAATGCCCAAGGGCATCAGCAGCTTCTGCTGATTAAAATGATATGCAGCGTGCCTATATTCTGTGTGTGAGTGAGGCTGTATCTGCATATGAAATAGTGTATTCATGGAAATCACTGTAACATAGTTCCGTATGCAGGTACAGCCACAGTCGCACACAGAATATAGGCATGCCGCTGGTCATATCAATGCAAATAATACCCCTTTCAGACAGAAAAAAAGACCCGGGAATTTCCCTGCTCTTGCCGTGTCGACCCGGGTTTTTCTTCTGTCTGAAAGGGTCAACACGGGTCTAAAGTTCCGGGACTTCGACCCAGGTATTTACCTGGGTTTTTCCCGGGTCTGTATTCCAAAAACCCGGGTCGCTGGCTATCTGAAAGGAAACGACCCGGGTTTTTGGGATTATTACACATTGTTAGGCACTGATTGGCTCTCCTGGTGGGGTGCTGGCTGATTGGTTGTGAGGATAGGCTTCTCTGATTGGCTGGGAGGGCATGGCAATGGAGCTGGCCTCTGAGGTCATTAGGGAGCTTAAAAAAGGATAGCATGGCCCACTGGTAGAAGCAAGAGGTGAGAGCTGCTGGCAGTGAGAGGGGAGGAGGATATCGGCAAACAGATTACTGCAGAGGCGGGCTGGGCCGGGGGGCAGAGTGCCACATGCCCCCCAGGCCGGTATGACTAGCTACTGGCTGGGCAACTGTGTGCATCTTGCACACGCTGCCGCAGCCCAGCCGGCCATCACCGCCGCAGCCGCCGGCCACCTCCGTGTGCTCAGCACAAGCTTCCTGGCCGTACGAAATAAGGTAACGGCCTCTCCCAAAATGGCCGCCGCCTTATAGGAGACAGACACTAGAGGTACTGCTATACCTCTAGTGTCTGTCAGAAGAGAACAGTGCGGCCAGCGCTACCCGGAAGTGCTGATTCGGGTAGCGCTGGCACGCTATTTAAATGGAACCCCTTGGCGACGAGCATGTACCCTGGCTCTCCACTGGCAAAGAATCCCCATGGTAAGAAAGAAACACCTGGCAAGAAGCATGTAACCCCTGGCAACAAGCGATATAGGTAAGCAGCATTAATATGGTATCATTATTTAGTTTAATGGGCATTACGTTATTGGCATTATGCTTAATGGAAATTATGGCATTTGGCATTAGGTTTTATGGGCATTACGTTGTTGGTATTATGTGTAATGGGCATTAAGGTGATGGCATTATGTGTAATGGGCATTACGGTGTTGGCATTATGTGTAATGGGCATTTCGGTATGTGGCATTATATGTAATTGGCATTAAGGTGTGGCATTATGTGTAATGGGCATTACGGTGTGGCATTATGTTTGATGGGCATTACGGTGTGTGGCATTATGTTTAATTGGCATTACGGTGTGTGGCATTATGTTTAATTGGCATTACGGTGTTGGCTTTATGTGTAATGGAGATTACGGTGTTGGCATTATGTGTAATGGGCATTACGGTGTGTGGCCTTATGTTTGGGCATTACGGTGTGGCATTATGTTTCATTGGCATTACGTCTGTGATGGCTTCATGTGTAATGGGCATTACGGTGTGTGGCATTATGTGTAATTAGCATTACAGTGATGGCTTTATGTGTAATAGGCATTACGGTGTGTGTGGAATTATGTGTAATGGGCATTACGGTGTGTGGCATTATGTGTAATTAGCATTACAGTGATGGCTTTAGGTGTAATGGGCATCACAGTGTAAATTTTTGTAACGCGCATTCGGCGTGCACTTTCCCCGTTTCTGTTGTATGTGTGTGTGTGTGTGTGTGGGGGGAAGGATTGTTTAATCCTTGCTGCATACTAGATGGGAGAGGATAGGGTGGTGAAACGATGGTGATGGTGATGGGCCACATGCTTGTGTTGCCCCCCAGGCTGAAAGTTGCCAGCCAGCCCCTGGATGACTTGGACAGTCAAAGATGTCACAGTGTACTCAAACATTGCAAATATACTGACAGCCATGTGAGGTAACATGTAGCTTCCAGTATATAAAAACAATAAAACTTGTTTACAACATATCCTTGTGTCATGCCATGGTTAATGCAATGCAGTGAGCAGTCACCACCCACTTTTGATGACCTCATCTCTGTGTGTCTTTAAAACTGTCCTATTCTTATGACACACAGAGTTTTGCAGGAAAAATCCGGCTTCTGTGTGAAAGGGGTCGACACGGGAAATACCCGGGTTTTTGTTCCTGTGTGAAAGGGGGTCAGCCCCTTGCTGCCTAGTTGTACCCGGGTTTTTGTATCTGGGAAATACCTGGGTTTTTGGGATTTTTCTGTCTGAAAGGGGTATAAGATGAATTTTCAGCAAAAAAAGGCACCCAAACTTAGCAGAACTGGCAAGGAGCTGCATGGCCTATTGAGGTTAGATGTATGAGGAAACATCTGTATCCAAACAGAGGCAGAGGTCACAGTGTTAGCGGCTGTGCGAGTGCTGTCTGCGGGAGGGTTGGTTGTGCAATAGTGTTCGGCATATGTGTAAGGGGCATTATGTGTGTCATGTATAAACGCATTATTAATGTGCGTCATATGTGTAACAGGCATTATGTGTGTCATGTGTATAAGGGCATCAATAATGTGCAACATATGTGTAAGGGGCATTATGCGTGTCATGTATAAACGCATTATTAATGTGCGACATATGTGTAACAGGCATTATGTGTGTCATTATGTGTATGAAGGGCATTAATAAAGGTTGGCATAATGTTTAAGGGGCATTATGGTTATAAGGACATTAATAATGTGTGTCATGTGTGAGGGGCATTACTGTGTGGTATTATCAGGGGTGCCGAGAGAAAGGGGTAGGGGGTACAAATTACCCAGGCCAAAGTCTGATGGAAGGGCCCAGTGGGGGCCCCGGGCCCTCTCCCCTTAAGTGACAGCAGCAGCTGCAGCTCTTCTCCTCTGCCCAGCACACACTGCTTTGTGCTGGGTTGCAGTGTGGCCATGGAGGTGCTTAAAATACAATATTTTCTCAGGATTTTTTTCTAAGGGTATAATGTGAATAATGTGAGGAGTAATGTACATAAGGTAAAGTGGTACTACACTGTGTGATGTAACGTAAATAAGGGACACCATCACATGATATAATGTGAATAAAGTTGCACTACTGTATGGCATAATTTGAATTGGGGGTATTATTGTGTGGCCATGCCCCTTCCCAGCAAGAACACACCCCTGTTTGGGCTGCGCACCGAATGTGTGCACTGTTTCTATTTAAAATATTGCGGGCAGGGGCACCAAAATGATGACTGCTATGATGGGGGTTGATGGTTCTGGGAAAGGGGAGCAGGGTCAGAGGCGGAACTAGTGGCGGTGCTAGGGGGCACCAGCCAAAATCTTGTCTAGGGCGTCATTTAGGCTAGGGCCGGCTCTGAGCCTAGTCCCTGCATTTTCTGGTGTGAGGGGGAGAGAAAACCACCCCCACCCCCCTTTAAACAACCAGCTATATCTTCGGAACCAACTGACCCATTTACATGTAGACTTCGAATGATTTTGGTCTCGTGAAACTGGGCCGTTTGGTTCCAGAGAAATCTGTCCTCAAACAACATGAACAGCCATGAAATTACATTTCGGAAATGAAATAAATTGGTTTACCCGCAATATCTCTAGAACCAATGAACCCATAGGGACCAGGTATCAAATTGAAGGCCCAGCGAATTGGGTTCGACTGAGATCAACCTCGAGCTTCTGTGATGCCAGAGGGGGGGAGGAACTGGCAGCCGTTGGAACCGGGTGGAGGTCGGAATTAGCGGGTCCCATGTTATCCTATGGGGAAAACGTTCCAGGTTTGCCTGGCGGTATCTCCGGTTCCCGGGGGGCTAGCGACGCTGGGCTGGGCTCTTTGGAAAGCCCTGGCCCTCAGCTACAACATGGGCCTATTTGGAGAGTGGGCCTGGAGCTGTAGCTCCATCAGGCCCATTGTTAATCCGTCCCTGCTTGCACGTACGCAGAATCATTCGATGTTGTACACACTAGATGATATAGTGAAGGATATCATTCAGAAAGCCCTTTATACATGATATCTTTCACTATATCCTCTGGTATGTATGGGGCTTTACTTGGTGGCTGGATTCCTTTTGCACTGTCTGCAAGGGAATTTGCAGCTGTGTGAAAATCCTCCTGCATGCTCAGCTGCAACCTCCCGCATACACGCCCACCTACACGCCCACCTACACGCCCACTTACACACCCCTCTTCATAGGAGTATGAAGCACCACCCACGAACCTCCCCCAGCACGCCTCTTCTTCAGCGCTTTGCTGCAAACTCTTCTGGCACATGGGTAGTACTTGTTTGGCGCATGGGCAGTCGGCATAAAAAAAAATGCTGTGTGGGGATTCAACAGCCATGCGACCAGGCCTGAATTGGACCCTGTATTCAAAAATACCGTGCATTGGGTCAAACACTGATGGTCGACATGGCTTGGTGGACACAAGAAATAGGCTGACCTGGGCTAAGGCCGACACAAGCATTAGGTCAACAATGGCAAGGTCAAAAGGTCAACATGAGTTTTTCACATTTTCATTTTTTGGGCGACATGTGCCGACAGGCACATTCCCTACCATCCACTAGGGCATGGAGGGAGAATAGAATAGTGTGCCGAGCGCAGAGAGGCGCCGTGCCCGAAGCACGAGGGGACGCAGCGCACTTTGACGGTGTCCATGTCAACATTCGGGACAAAAACCGTCCACCTTGCCATTGTCGACATAATGCTTGTGTAGAGGATCCAACCCTGTCGACCTTAGCCATGTCAACCTAATAACCCATACCCTTGCCTTGCACCATCTATCTTTACTTGTATTCCCGACCTCGCGGGGCTGCGCATCAGTATCGCGAGCAGTGCGGATTCACAGGCTTATCACCGTATACCCTAATGGGTTAAATTAATATTTGTTTTTCAATTGTTTCTTATGAATGGATCCTTAGCTCAGCCTGTTATTATGTGCCCTGTCCTCGCCATGTCCTCTATCATGTCTGTTCATGATACAATGATGGCTTTTTTTCTGAAGATTTGTGCAGTTTCCATGGCGATGGGAATAAAGGCACAGTTATTTATATGTCATGTCCTGGGACTGATGTCATATTACCGACGCCTCACTGTGTACGATGATGTCACAATATGCCCGAAAATGTGTGAATATGGAGACAGCCTCGTGCTTTTAAAGGTAAGCTACCACCCTGCTGCTTGTTACCCCTGACGATGGATGAAATAAACCGAAGACGTTATCAGACTCTATTGTGTCTTTAAAGTCCGTGTGTGATATATGTATGTGTATACTGTATATATATCAGAGTCAGGTTTTAAGGTGATTGTTATTGTTCTAGATAAGCTATTATCTGCCAATCACATTAATTATTGGCTGTAATAATACATTTCATTAATACGGCCATCATTAGTGGGATATTTTATATATGCGCTTATGCTTACATGTGCTTTGTATTTTTAATCGCTGGTCTCATATGATGGCCTATAAGAGACCCCAATGCCACAGTCTTTTCTCTTGTATAATACTGGGTTTTTGGGGACTCTTGGGAGTGCCACCAACATATAACATTGCACTTGATTATAAGGCTTAATTGATTTATGTTGGTCACGCAATTTTCTTAGAGGACCTCACTCAGGTTCATTCGCAACCACATATTTGTTTTCAAGGGGGCAATGTTTTTTAATTGCGCATGTGCATTTCAGTGCATGATGTGCATGTGCTGGGTGCCTGCGCCCACGGTGAACAGAATGGTTTGGAATCAGTGAAATAGAACTTCCTTGAGAAAGATCAGTTAGACCGTTAGGAATCCTTACCTTTATTAAATGTGTGTAGTTTAGTTGTCCGTTATGTGAGCCTGTAGCAGTAACATAAATGTACAGCAGGTGACATGCTTGTGAATTAGAGTGCAGTGCAGTGCAGCAGACAGATCATAGCAGTCATACGATACAGTGCATAAGGATGTATATAATTTAATGACGTATCACTGACAGGATAAGGCTACGAGAAACTTTAATCCAATAATAATATAGACACATAAAGCTGTGATCTAAGAGTGTGACAGAATATTGGCAAATTTATTTGATTGCTATCAACATTTGTGTCCCTGAACATCAAAGATCACAATATGGGGGTCATTCTGGTTGACACGCAAAGCTGCGAAATTTACGAGGCCTAGTACATACGGGGTTATTCAGCCCTGATTGAATGGCTGCTAATTTGCAGAACCCTGTGATCAGGGAATCGCTGGCCAGCCAGAGTGAAGTCTCACCCTGCACAAGGCTGCAATAAGCCTGTGAAGATGTCTTAGCCCTTACTTAGTGGCTGCGATGGATACAGGATGATCAGGGCCGGAGCTGATGTCACATGACTTCCCCTCAAACACCTGGGCACCCCCTGCCTTTTCCCTGACACACACTGACCACCCACAAATGCCGCTTCCTGCCAATCAACCTACGCCCAGCGATCAAAAAAGTAGCGCATGCGTACTATGGGCCATACACATGAGCAATCTATCAATAATTACCTGGCCTGCGAAATCACAGCAAGCGATCAGGTCTGAATAGCCCCCATAGCCTAGGGAATCTAAGTGCTATGCCTTGGAGAGCCCCAACCAATCAGCTCCTAACTGCCACCATGTTACAGGCTGTGTTTGAGAAAAGTCAGTAAGGAGCTGATTGGCTGGACGTTTATCTCTCCTTATCACCCTTGCATTTATCTCTTGTTAAGGCTTAATACATCTGCCCCACTGATTGGTTGATGGTAAATCTATCTCCACATTATCGTTCTCCGAGGCTTAGTACATCTGCCCTTGTATCTGTCTCCACTTTATCTCTGCTCACCTTAGCGGCAGATGCTGGTGACAGGATACAAGTGGAAACGTTCTCTACTCTTCATGTATGGACACATTATTAATGTTCCTGCCGATCCCATGTGCTCATTAGTTATTGTACATGTTCAGAGCCGGGAACTGAGAGCTGGAAACCAGCATCTCGTACATCCATAGATGTATGTTTAATATCAGTGAGGAACATGAATGATTCCACCAAATTCCACTGATCCAATTATAGCTTCCCGTTTATTTATATTCCGAGCCCTCCACGTCTGACGTCTGATTCCTATAAAGGGTGTTTCCCTATAGATTTTGTTCCTTCTTTTAGAAATATATTACTCGCTGTCAGTTCTCTCTTGGACAATATTGAGAAGTGTCTAGTCATCTTAGGATACGCCCTTCCGCACTGATTCATGACTCATTAATTCTCCATTCAGGGCAACCTAACCTCGACACGCACTTGTGGTCACAGGGATTACAAAGCACTTGACACAACACAGGATAATAACCTTCACTTGGAGTGTCGCCATACGAGGTCAATGAGTATGGGATAGTTCAGAAAAGTACTCAGGGAACAGATGCTTCATATGGGCTGCCCAATACTGTCCATCATAAGTGCAGGGTTTCCTACTTTTTGGCTGTCCGCTATGAAAGAGGGCAGCCAGCTAGAGGAAGCAGGGGGCGGGGCCAGAGAGCATGCTGTGGGCAGGGCTCAACAACTGAGCCTTGTGTGGGGGCGTGGCCATTGCTATTGCATTATTGTGGCCACGCCTCCTGCTGTGAAATGTCGGTATTACAGACTTGGCACAACGGGGGGCGGAGCCACAATGACACGATTCATGCTATCAGGTCCCCACGGTTCCCCCGCCGATGGCTGTGGGTATTGTGGGGGATTTGCCTCACCTTTTCTGGAGGGTAGGCAAGTATGCATAAATGCATTATTAAAGGGAACATAGGTAGTAAGGTGCATTCCGACAGTCGTCTGATGGCTAAGGGGCTGATCCCTTCAGCGTTGATCCCCTGAGTGTTGCAGAACATAGCGGAAAGGGGCTCAGACATATAGCTGCTTCCACAGAATCCAAGCCCAGATGGAGACACACTGCCATAGGCAGGAATAAGTGTCGATGGCAACTGCGATGGTGCGCCGATGGTGGACTGCCTGAAAGTATTTCCATATTTTTACAGCCAGCAGCTGGTGCTATCATGGGGCAGAAGAATTTACCTCTGGATCTGACTCTTGGGGTAAATTTACTAAGATGAGAGTTCTATTGAAGATAGGAGGTTGCCCATAGCAACCATTAGTTAATATATCCAGGGCATAGTCCGGAAGACATTATATTACTGCGTCCTTCTCTGCAGAGACACACATGCAGGTAAGTCGAGTTTGGCGGAGGTGTTATTGACCTGCTGCAGCTGCCTCTGGGAACCATCTCAGTATTGCACTGCTGTGCTAGAGCAGAACTCTGGCTCCTTGGGTCTCAGTGATTGATTGATCCTGAACTCTTATCTCCACGTACAGTTGTCCACAGGTCAGTATATTTAAAGGGAGATCACAGCTTCGGCACTGATGCGTTTTGCTCCTGTATGGGAGCTTTATCAAAGAGTCTTTGATAAAACTCCCGTACAGAAGCGAAACGCGTCAAATCAATCATTTCATTTGGACCTAGATCACCAACCTGAGGCAGCCCAGGCAAGAGCCTCAAAGCACCCCAGGCACAGAGTTTAGGAACCACTAGACTAGGCCATACCACCTAGCCATCCTGATTTTGTCAGGATAGTCCTGTTTTTCGAGCACTGTCCTGCAGTGGGAGAGGATATGAAAGACCCTCTCTCACCCTCTGCTCTGTAGATAGATGCCAGGCACACATGCGTGGCATTTGTTCACTGAAGAAAAGTTTCCGGTGCTGAAAATGGGAGGTTGCGGGGGTAGCGTGTGGCACTGCATTTCCTGTAAGGCCATGCCCCTTGCAAGGAGGTCAATTCCTTTTTCCAGATGTTCTGCACTTGAAGAATATTTGGAGGCAAGACCTACATGATGTCGAATTGCTTAGGACCCTCTGGGGTTCTTAATCCAGCCCGAGCAAGAAGTGCACCCCATTACAGACCAGTTTCACCTCCAGAGTTGTAGTGTAGATGAACTCAAAGTGTATATAACATTGCATCGCCCATAGGGGTTGATTCAGGATCACTTGTATCGATCCAAATTCATCCCCAGCCCCGATAGTCGGGGCATCTCCGAACCCTTGACAGCGAACGGCTTCAACGAGTTACACACACACCAGGCCATTCGCTGCAGGGAGGGGGGGCCAGGGGCGGACACAGGGCAGGACCAGCGGAATGCCCAGCGTTTTATGGACTTAAGCCGCATGCCCTGTCTTCGTCCTAGTGCTCGTTAAAAAAAGTCAGGGACCATCGAATGATTTCACCTGGTAGTGAGTCGATGTTTTCTCTTACACATCCCCTTACATGTTACTGAGGGTATTCGGTGGTGGTGGTGGGGGGGGGGGGGGGGTGGAGCTGTTCAGGTGGGCGGTGTCAAGCTGCTCGTTTTGCAGTGAAGGGTCACTGGTTAATGAGCTGTACTGAATTCCTCCCATAATGTACAGCTGCAGAACATGTGCACTAAGAAAACTCCCAAGAAACGCTCTGCAATCAGGTGCACAGTCCACTCTGTACGGGTTCCGGACAGTTTCCCGTCAGTCGGCATCCCGACAGTCATTACCCCAACATCGGGAACCCGACAGTCAAAGCCTCTCTCGGGGTCCGACGGCCACCGGCTATTCTCCCTCGTGGGGGTCCATGACCCCCATAGAGGGAGAATAGAATAGCGAGCGTAGCGAGCTTTGTTGTGCTTGCCCCACTGTCTGAGTCTGGCCAGTCGGGATCCCGACTGTCGGGACTAGGGATTGAAAAATGCCCGATCCTGGGATCCCTGGATTCCTGGGATCCCGGGATTGGCTTCCCTAATTAAAAAACCCACCCGGCCGCCCCGCATATTTACATACATATGCGGTGCGGTGTGGCTGGGAGGGTGGGCAGCGGATCACTGATGCCGGGAGGCGGGCGGGTGAGAGTGAACGGCCACATAGTGAAGCCACGGGTAGGTGGGCGGGCGGGTAGGCAGGCGGGCGGGACCACCCTAGTCGGGACCCTATACCACACCCCTCTGTACCAGGCCTGGAGTTACTAGACACAATGCCCATCACACACCCTTCACTCTTTCAGCAGCTGAATGCATGTGAAAACCCATATATTTAACACTTTTATGATCAGACAGAGGGCCAGATGTATCAAGCTTTAAAAAGTGATAAAATGGAGAGTGATAAACAACCAGCCAATCAGCTCCTACCTGTCATTTTTCAAACCCAGCCTGTGACATGGCAGGTAGGAGCTGATTGGCTGGCTGTTTATCACTCTCCATTTTATCACTTATTGAAGCATGATACATCTGGGCCATGGAATTGACCTTGTGGCCCACTGGGGTTCTACTGGAATCTTGTCAATATGGACCCACCTACCGGCAGCCGTCTCTTAGTAACGCTGGTTACATACAGCGCGATCCTGCGTCCAGCTTGGGATCAGTGTATAATTTGTCCCAGAAACAGATGGTCAGATTGGATGAGAACCAGACATTTGGGCCTGGATCCAGGATCTGCACAATGACGGAATAAAAAAAAACTGGATTTGTCTATGAATAGAGCTGTCCGCTCTCCTGAAACTCATGTACATGGCTGGATGGGCTAATTCTGGGTGCTCATGGGCTAATAATACCAGTGACGTTGGGCGCCATATTTCTTATTGGCGTCTACAAGTTCTGGCTAGAAAATATTTTATTTATAGACATGTTACTGTACTTTATTTCCTGTAATTCCTGGTTACTGTCTGACACTTATAATCGTCCCTGTTTATGATCTCCTGCTATTTTCTGAAATTAACATATTGTGCCCCAAACGTACGCAGGATAAATGCTTGGTTGAGAAGGGCACTAACGTCATAATTGCGTACATTTTCAGAGACCCAAATGACAGGTTTTTTTGTGTCATTTTCGCCCCGCACCCTCCCCGAAGACCCGCAAATTTCTGGCATTTGACGCTGCAGGGGGGGGGGGGGGGGGGCTTTAAGATACATGCAGGAGACTTGCCCACCTTCCTGTAGGCCCAGGCTGGCACTCAGTCATCAGAAGCTCCACTTTTTCCTTCTGATACTCTTCCCTCTTCTATCAGCAGTCACTCAGACATCAGAAGCTCCACCTCCTCCTGCTGAGCCCCACCTCCTACTGCTGCTACTCTTCCCTCTCCTCCCAGGCTGGCACTCAGGCATCAGAAGCTCCTGAAAGGTGGCTTAGAGTACGAGGGGGCATGTGTTCCCTTCCTTAAGGGATTATTCTGGATGATGTCACAAAAAGGGACAGCAGAAGAATGTGGCAATTCCCCAGCCCTGATTCTGCAGTCCTCATTCAGTGACAAGTATGAAGAACATTAAATTACATTGTATTTGCTATGTGTGTATGTGTGTGTGTGTGTGCGTGCGTCCGTGCGTGCGTGTGTGTGTGTGCGTGTGTATGTAAATGTACGTATGTGTGTGTGTCACATATTTGCTCTCAGTATTGTCTCTCTGGCTGTCACATATTTGCTCTCTGTATTGTCTGTCTGGCGGTCACATATTTGCTCCCTGTATTGTCTGTCTGGTGATCACGCAGGTTGCAGAGGGAATCAGTGATTGTTATGCTATTGCACATTCATCATTGGCTGAGATTTAAACCACAGTAATATAACCAGCGTTGAGTTTAATCTCCTCTACTCCCTCCATCCAATCACCCCCGTTTACTGTCATCACCCTATAATCCACAGGACAAATAACGGTAGCAGGAAATTGCCTGTAACTGGGTAGGCTATGAAAATCATACGCGTCATTCGTGGTACAAATTGGAATGGGGGGCAGTGGCGTAAGTTCGTCCCAGTTGCCCGGAGGCAAGATAAAAATTGACGCAAGGGGTCAAACATCTATCTTGCTTTCGGACCACTGTGATGAAGTTACACCCCTGGATTGTGCAGACCCTCTTGTACCTCCGCTGGGCCTATTCATGCATTTTTTTGTATGCATACACAGTAAGCGAACGTTGATAAAGCATACATATGCCAGAATCTGTGCGAGTCTCTCGTTGTGTTTAGCAGAGTATCACTGTGTGTCACAACAGCTGACACACGAAACTCAGGATCGCTTCCTCGGATTATCCACATTTTCAAACTCCTAGGGGAACAGTAAGAAAGTTCATTATTCGCGTGTGACCGAGTTAAACTAAGAAACATTAGGCGGTTCAGAGATGGAACCATCGGAGTGCGGTCAGACAGGAAACATATTAAACGTGTTAATGCTCTGACTGTGACTCAGTGACATTTTATAACAGCGCACTGTGTAGGTCACGGAACCGTTCTCTCCTCTCAGGATAGACACATATTGCCAAATGGGTACTCTTTACCTAGAAGGGCGCCAGCGATTGAAATCGCGGTCGTCGGGGGTAAAAATCGCGGTCATCGCGGGCATCGCGGGTAAATCGGGATGACCGCGATGCCCGCGATGACCGCGATGACCGCGATTTTTCCATAGGGAACAATGTTAAAAAGGCTGATTGACCGCGATTTTACTGTTAAATGGCTCAATGGACCCGATTTGGCCATAGGAATCAATGTTAAATGGGCCACACAGCCCATTAACCCTTCAATGTCCCCCCCAATTTTTAACGCCACCCCACGATCCACGTCAACCCGAAGCGTGGCGAGCGCAGCGAGCCCGCGAGGGGCGGCGGTACGCGTCCTCCGACCTTTTCATGCCCTACTATCCACTAGGGCGTGGAGTGAGAATATAATAGTGTGGCGAGCGCAGCGAGCCACCGAGCCCGAAGCGTGGCGAGCGCAGCGAGCCCCGCGAGGGGACGCGGATACCTTCACAGGTAGACGCGTCCCCTCGCGGGCTTCACAGGTGTCGGCGTCGCCACGGACACCTGTGAAGCCCGCGAGGGGACGCGTATAACTGTGAAGGTATCCGCGTCCCCTCGCGGGGCTCGCTGCGCTCGCCACGCTTCAGGCTCGGTGGCTCGCTGCGCTCGCCACACTATTATATTCTCACTCCACGCCCTAGTGGATAGTAGGGCATGAAAAGGTCGGAGGACGCGTACCGCCACCCCTCGTGGGCTCGCTGCGCTCGCCACGCTTCGGGTTGACGTGGATCGTGGGGTGGCGTTAAAAATTGGGGGGGACATTTAAGGGTTAATGGGCTCTGTGGCCCATTTAACATTGATTCCTATGGCCAAATCGGGTCCATTGAGCCATTTAACAGTAAAATCGGGTCCATCGCGCCTTTTAACATTGATTCCTATGGGAAATCGGGAGCATCACGTCCTGGGCATCGCGGGTACATTTATGGCCGGCCGCGACGCGACCGACACGATTTCCATGTTTAACATGGGTTTCAATGGGAAATCGCGGTCATCGCGTCGGTCGCGTCGCGGGCACACATAAATGTACCCGCGATGCCCGCGACGGATGCCGTTCTAGGTAAAGAGTACCGCCAAATGTACATGGAAAGCTAGTTACACCTTTCATCTTTTATGTATATACAGTTCCCAACTGATTATAATATGACCAGCAACTATGTTGGTGCCAAATGACTGTAAAAAAGCAGAGACCTATCGGCTTCCATGCAGCCCTAGAGGATGAGTATGGTTCTATTGTAGCTAATGGGAGGGCATAGATACCCTCCCATTGGCTAGAGCCAATAGTCTGACTATCTACGTCAAAAGTCGATAGGTTGACGACTCAACACCATGTGGTTGAAATTGCCATGGTCAACATAACAAAATGTCGAGATGGCAATGGTCAAAAAGGTGAACATGATGGTTTTTTTTTTTTTGTTTTCTGCTGTGTCGACCATTTTGATGTCAATCTTTTGCTTGTGTCAACCATTTGGTATTTGTGCGAGAAAAGAAGACTCTTTTTGGGGGGGCATTCTTAATTTCTCACTATCAATCATATGACTTTAAAAAAAAATTGATACGTAAGGCTACAATATAAAAAAGTATCTTGAATAACCTTGACTGGTAGCTAACGGGAAAGTTTGTTCCCCTTTAAATGAATAGTACAGAACTGACTAATCTGCTGGTGACGTAAAGAATTTAAACCTTTCTGACTGAATCATTCTGCTGTGAGAAATGTATACACCTACAGTATATCATGTATGCTATATGAAGCACTGAAATTATCTGCAAATAGAATTGTCCCTTCACCAGCGCTTAGGAATAAGATTGAATACATATGACTCTCCTTTCAGATGTCATCAATTATATGGAGAACTCCAAGGTTCCTTCAACCATTCAATGGTAGACTTGATTGTATTTGTAAAAGATAGAAATACAATAATTAGCGTAATCAAGTTTAATCACAACATTCATATAATACACATAACACTTTGTTTAAAAGATGCCAGGCGGCTCCCCGGGCAGGCTAGCTGGTCACCCAAACCAAGGCATGTACATGCCTTGAAGAAGACCTTAAGAAAAGAAACGCGTTGGTTGATACACAGACTAAAGGAGTGCTAAATGGCGCTGTTGCTGTATCCGGATTGGGTGACCAGCTAGCCTGCCCAGGGAGCCGTCTGGTATTTCCGTCTACCCAAGCCTATTTTGAACTGTTTTCTTCATAGTTCAATAGCATATGGTAAACACATACTTTGCACTTTATTTACCTGTGGAAAAACTTTTTAAGCATCTTTTAAACAAAGTGTTATTTGTATTATATGAATGTTGTGATTAAACTGGATTACGCTATGTTATTGTATTTCTATCTTTTACAAATACAATCAAGTCTACCATTGAATGGTTGAAGGAACCTTGGAGTTCTCCATATAATTTATGACATCTGAAAGGAGAGTCATAAGTATTCAATCTTATTCCTAAGCGCTGGTGAATGGACAATTCACTTTTCTATTTGCATTTGTACAGTATGTCTTTGGGATTAAAGGACGGTACCTGAAGTAGTTCCCTGTCTAGCTGCTGTGTGCTCAACAGTATAATTTTTCTAACTGAAATTAACTGTATGTTTATATGGAACTTCTTTCTCTCCGCCTGGTTCAGAGGCAATTTCAGCCATAAGGGAACCTATATAATTCAAATTCAATTCAATTCAAACGTACTTTTCAGAAAAAGTACGTATATTTAATTAGTCTTTTAAATTAGTAGATGGTATTGGGGACTTGAACAGAGCCATCACGATCGCATGTCTGGATGGCTGCCTGTCATTTGTCTATTACCATCTATTTTTCTATCTGTGTGTATCTTTTGCTCATTATCAATATTGGCCTTTTAAAGGGATATTAATAAAAGTTATATTCTACTTTATTTTGAGAGCACGTTACCAAAACATATCCCAGAACCCCCAAAAAAAGAGTCTTCTTTTCTCCTTGCACAAGTTATTTAGGCTAGAGGAAAAGGGGTATAAGTGTTGTAAATATTGGCTGAGCTAGAATACAGCACAGGCAGTCAGTAAGACATTGTTAATTATTTTTTGTAGTGTAGGAATTAAGTTACATCTATTGTGTAAGTGTGTCGCACTGGTGCTGCACTGTCACTTCACAGGCTGTACCCCACTGCACCTTTGTTGACATACTGTTGACATACTGCAATAAAAATAAGTGGTTTGACTCGCTGCTTTGAGTTGTCATTTTTTTTTTAATTGCTCCTTTTTTCCTGTGTGTTTTGTACCCCACTGCGCCTTTATTGACATAATAAAAAGAGAGACTCGGTGCTTTAAATTGTCATTTTCCAAAAAATAAACAATTGCTTTTTATAAAAGCTTCATGACTTGTAATAACCACTTAATTTATTGACATAATAAATATTAGCAGTTTGAATCAATGGGAGAAATTTACTAAGATAAAATTGGTATAAATGGGTAAAATGGGTACAAATTCGTACCCATTCAATGTGATATACAGCCGGACCCGATGCCTGATTTGCCTTTTTCACGAACGGCAACTTCAGCCAAATTCGGCTGTATGAATAAACAGACCATCGATAGAACTCAGACGTACAGTATAATGGCCATGAGTTCTATCTGATCGGCTAATATATACAATCATTCGTATAGCTACGAATTCAGAAGTAAATACGACTGGAAAATAGACCTAATTTTCCAGGTGTATTTGGCTGAAAAGAGTTTTTGGGGAACCACTTTCTGGCTGAGCCAGAGAGAGTGTCCCTGTATGGGGCGCAATAAACAAGGGCTGCCTTACTAAGTAGCAGCTGCAAATAACCAGGTGTGTCGATCGTGGAACAAGATAACCAAAAAAAAAAATAAGGACAAGTATGCAGCGCTGATTTAAAAATGTACCAATTACGTTGGATTGACTTTACAAATTTTTATATTTCTTAAAATGCATGAAAATTGAATACACACTTGTATGGGATATATTACATGAAAAAAAAAAAAACAATAAAAACATTGTTTAAAAAAACATTGTAAATCTCATCTAAAAGCGTAGTGGGGGGACTCTTTAAGTGGGTATTTGTATGTCCTCACTGGCCGTTCCTAGTAATGCCTGGAGAATCAATGGACCACCTCTATACTGGTTTAGAGTGGTTATATTTACCGTCCACCTGTAGGATTGGGGTCATGGATCCAAATGATGATAGGGTTGTTCCTTTAATTGGTCCAAATGTCCTTTTTATATCCAATTGTGGTGTGGCTTGCACCTTTGGTGGTATTCGGTGGGCAATAGGGTTCTGGTCCGTCCAGGCTGGTTCGGGCAGCTGGTTTGATGTTTGGGGTCCCCCTCTCTCTGCACAAGTAACATCTATCCCACCTGCAGTGCACATGGTTCTGTCCATCTAATGAGGACTTTGTCAGAAAGAGTGAACCAAAATAATCCCCTAAGAGGTTTGGGGTCCCCCTCTCTCTGCACAAGTAACATCTGCCCCACCTGCAGTGCACATGGTTCTGTCCATCTAATGAGGACTTTGTCAGAAAGAGTGAACCAAAATAACCCCCTAAGAGCCTGGGGCTGGTTATAGCCGGGTGGGTAATCTGTACGCCGTTGTTTTTTGTTATATAATTAGTTTTCCTAACTTTTACACTGAGAAGTATTGCAGGGATCTTTGGCTGATGGTAAATACGTATATATGAATCTGGAGAATATGGCAGCTTTGTAAATTATCCGTATTCTCCATTGGTATTTTTGGGCCGATCACCACTGATCCTGGCCATAATTGGTAAATTTACCCAATGCTTTGAGTTTTTATTTAAAAAAAAAAAAGAATGACTATATTTTTATTGCACAACTTGTGTCTTGAGTGCATCGATATGGATAACAATTAAAGAAGCGTGGAAGCAGCAACTAGCTACTAGCACTGCAGCTGCTACCAGTCATAATAGTACAACACCTACTAAAGGAGAGTGGAATTGATTGGAAATTAATGTTATTGAGGTTAATAATATTTTAGGAATTAAAAAAAAGCCCAAATAATGTGATTTTAGCTGTTAATCTCAATCTTTGAAAAAAAAAATACAGATCCAGAACCAAAACCAAAATGTGAGGGCGGTTTTGGCGAAACCAAAACCAAACCACAATGTTAATATAGATCCAAAACCAATACGTGGGGTTTGGCGCACATCTCTCTGATTCTCTCTGACACAGTGGCAAATATCCAAAATGACTTATGTAACAAGAGCATAAACGATTTAGGAAGTGAAGTTGTCCGCGTGGGTGGGTGCAGTTTGTGCCCTTACGGCTGCAGTAGGATTCCCACAAGTGGGTGTGTCTTGTCTGGTGAGTGTGCACGGACAGGCAGACAGTCTGATGTTGTGGCTGTTTTTGGGCACACCTAGAAACGCAGTTACATTCAGATGTCTCTTGTCAGCTTCCTTTATTACAAATATACATCTGGTAATGATTTACCAAATGTCAGGAAGCGTGTAATTTCCCGGTGATTTGCAGCAAAATTGGTACTTTTACAAAACTATCAAATAAGCAACAAATTTTCAATGCAACAAAAGTGGCACAAAACCCTCCCACATAGAGAATGTGTGCCACACCTCCACCAGCAGGGGGCGCTCATTATCAAACATAGGGGAAAAGGATACGGCTGCTACAGTGGGGTACAGTCACTAGGTTGAGTCTATTTAGGTGGACATGCATTGGGTCAACAACTGAAGGTCGACAGAGCATAGGTCGACACCTGAAATAGGTTGACGTGGGTAAGCAGGGTTGGAAGGTCGACACAAACATTAGGTCAACAATGGCTAGGTCGATAGTCAAAATATCGACATGAGTTTTTTCACATTTTTTTCTTAACCGACATGTGCCAACAGGCGGTATTTCATGCCCTACCATCAACCATGGTGGGAGAACAAAATAGTCCCAGTTTCCCAAGATGATGCATAATGGGGTGTGAAGTGTGACCATGCCCCTAAATAGATGCACCACAAGGGGGGGGGGGCGCTTTGGGGGCTTACAACTTACCCATTTCTTTGGGAGGTTGGAGAATGGTAATTGGGCAATAAATGCAATGCATTGGGCAGTACGGACGGTGCAGGGGCGTAACTATAGCACCGCAGCCCCCGCCACCGCGGGGGGGGCGCTGTGCATGTGGGGGCGCTGGGGGCTGCGGTGCTATAGTTAACCCCCCCTCAATCCCCCGCAGACTTACCTATCGCGCTGGTCCCGGCGGCTCCGTTCTTCTGCTGAGGACCACCACAAAATGGCCGCCCCCATATAGCACACAGTTCTCTGAAACTGTTTGCTGTATGGGGGCGGCCATTTTGTGGTGGTCCTCAGCAGAAGAACGGAGCCGCCGGGACCAGCGCGATAGGTAAGGCTGTGGGGGATTGAGGGGGGGTTTGCATGGGCGGCGGGGTAAGGGTGCTCGGCGGGGCGGCGGGGTAGGGGTGCTCGTCGGGGCGGCGACGGGGGGGCGCCCCCCCCCCTAACGGCGGGGGGGCGCCCAAAACGTAGCTACGCCACTGGGACGGTGTAATGGTTAGCATTACTGCCTCACAGCAGACAGAGGTCATGGGTTCTATTCACACCATGGCCAAATCTGTGCAGAGTTTGTATATTCTCCCCGTACTTGCATGGGTTTCCTCTGGGTACTCCGGTTTCCTCCCACAATCCAAAAATATACTGGGAAGCTAATTGGCTTCCAACAAAATTAACCCTAGAATGTCTGTGTGCGTGTACATGTGGTAGGGAATATAGATTGTAAGCTCCACTGGGGCAGGGGCCGATGTGAATGTTTAAATATCCTCTGTAAAGCGCTGCGGAATATGTGTGCGCTATATAAGAAACTGCAAATAAATAATAAATAAATGCAACCCCAAAAAGTACATTAGGGATAAATAAAAATTTGAATGAATTTTAGACTAAAATGAAAGGGTTTATCACTGGGTTCCAGGCTTATATGGCAGAACATCTTCATGCGGAAACGAAATAAGAAATAATAACAACATAGTCCGGCTTTGAAAGTATAACACATAATCTCGCCATAAACTAGCCAGGCCAGCAAGTGATCTATCTAAGTAACCAGGCTGTTTAGATTATGGGGCCCCTTACGGTACACGGCCCCCCAGGGTTACCCTGGATACTCAGTAGGTCTGTGTGATCAGTCATCTGTTTCACTGATACATGAAGGGAATCCTTTTAGAGACAGCGAGGGAGGCTTGGAGACTTTCTCCTCTCCCAACACTGAGTCATGTTTAAGCAGACTTCAGTAGCGTCAGAATTGGGAAACACGGATATCAGATGCCAGAATTCTTTGATCTGAATACAATTGTAAAGTAAATCGTACATGATAAAACAAAGTTAATGACAATTGTGTCACAGACAGGGAAGTCGTTACTGTCAGAGTGTCTGTAGTTAGCGTATTGCCCATCATTACTCCAGTGAGATATTTTATACTTCCAGATCAACCGTCAACAATCAAAAGATCGACATCACATTTTCAACATACGTTAGGTCGAAGGTGACAGAAGGTCATTTCTTTTTTACGTTTTCAACAGTTTTAGGGTTAGGTTTATGCACAAGGGAGAGGGTTCGGCTGCCAAAGGGGAAGGTGAGAGTTAGGCACCGAAGAGTACAGATATTGTTAGGCACAGGGGGAGGGGCGGATAATTTTAGGCAATAGGGGAATGTACGGATGGTGTAATGGTTGGCATTACTGCCTCACAGCACTGAGGTTATGGGTTCAATTCCCACCATGGCCCTAACTGTGGGGAGTTTGTATATTCTCCCCGTGCTTGCATGGGTTTTCTCCGGGTACTCTGGTTTTCTCCCACAATCCAAAAATATACTGGTGGTTAATTGGCTCCCAACAAATTAACTCTAGAATGTCTGTGTGCGCGTACATGTGGTAGGGAATATAGATTGTAGGCTCCACTGGGGCAGGGACTGATGCCCCTGTCTCCCCCCACTCATCTCCGCTCCAACGTTTGTACGCCGGAGTTTCCCTGCTGCCGCTGCCTCCTCTGCCTTATCCGCCTGTCACATTCAGCAGTGACGTTGGCGGCAGGCTGGGGGATGTTCGCGGCGGCATGGGAGCGGCATGGGAGCCTGAACGCTCCCGAGTCTCCCCGAGCCGCGCCAAACATACCCGAGCCTGCCGCCGATGCCACTGCTGCTGTAAAATGAGTTGCAGCTGGCAGCATGGCGGCCGGGTCAGGAGAGCTCAGGCGTACGCCGGAGCAAAGGTGATGGGGGGGAGTCCGGGGTGTGTGTGTGTGTGTGCGCGACAGACGGGGGCTCTAGAGGTGCTGCGCAGGAGGGTACGCAACTATGGTTATACCAGTGTGCACTTATTGTATATTATACATTCTGCATCTGTCAATTGTACGACTCCTTTAATATTAACTATGCATTATAGTGATGGAACACTGAAACCAAATGGGGTGCAATTTGGAAGCTCAGAAACATACAATATAGGACATATATTGTATATTTCTGAGCTTCCAAATTGCACCCATTTGGGTTCAGTGTTCCATCACTATAATGTAAAGGTAATATTTCCAGGCATACCACCCAAGGGGTCCAAATAGACCAAACCCCTTTTTTGGCGCATGTTGTTGGCTCTTTAGTTTGACTACAGATATTTTTCGGCTCTTTACCTCTGACCGGTGGCCACCCCTGCACTAGGGGATGGATAGAGTTGGGCACTAGTGGGGCAGTTAAGGTTAGGCACTATGGGGGTGGTGAGAGTTAGGCAATAGGGGGATGTTTAGAGTTAGGCACTGGTCGACGGTTAGAGAGGCACTAGGTGGACAGTTAGAGTTAGGCCCTCGGGAGATGGTTAGAGTTCAGCACGAGGAGGACGGTTAGAGTTAGGCATTGGGGGATGGATAGAGTTAGGCACTAGGAGGACAGTTAGAGTTAGGCACTGGGGGATGCAGGGCCGGCGCTACCCACTCAGCAGCTCCTGCAAAGCAGGGAGGCGCCATGCTGAAAAGGCGCGGTCTCCCTCCCTGCTCTGCTAATGCTGCCTCAGCCCTCACTGTCACTGCCTCATGCACACCGCCCGCAGCGCCTGTCTGACAGCGGGTGGCAGTATGGAGAGGCTGAGCAGCTCCCTGCACCGTGCACACACTGTCCTCCTCCTGCGACCTGCCCCCTCTTCCTCACGGACACTTGCACTGAGGCATGTAGCGCTGTCTGTGAATGCCTGGATGAATGTCTGGATCCACCCCCTACCCATTGCTCCCTGCGCCTGTCAGCTGTCAAACAAATGACGAACAAGCAGCAGCGCCGCCTCCCCTTCCTTCCCTCTTCTCAGTGTGCTGTGCCAGTGCCACTGCCAGTCCTCAACACTCCGCCCCCTCTATCTCCTCTCCTCTTCTTCCATCTCCTCCTTCTCTCCCCTACTTTCCCCCTCAGTCACGAGTGCTGCACATACTTTTTGTACTGCTTTCGGATCGCATCGCACACACATTGCATGCATGCCGTGCGATACGATCTAGCCCATAACGTATGCGATTCTCGTAGCGTGTATGGGCACCTTTAGTGTCTGCAACATTTTGCGGACACAGCACTGAGATGGTGTATGTATACATGTACATGCACCCGAGATCCTACATAGGATCGCATGTTGCATACGCTCCCACAATCGGGCTTCAGCTTTTTGCAATGACAATGTGAAAGGGCGCAAAATGTATGGTTTGCAGGAGGGCGCCGGACACCCTAGCACCGGCCCTGGGGGGATGGATAGAGTTCGGCATGAGGAGGATTGTTAGAGTTAGGCACTGGGGGATGGAAGAGTTAGGCACTAGGAGGATTGTTAGAGTTAGGCACTAGGGGGATGGATAGAGTTCGGCACTAGGGGGAAGTGGTCAGGATTAGGCACTAGGGGGGCAGTTAGGATTAGGCACTAAGGGGACAGATAAAGTTAGGTACTAAGGGGTGGTAGGGTTAGGCACTAAGGAGAGTGGTGCATTTAGATTTAAGCTAAAATAACAACAAATGATTTGACAATTTCCATGTCAACCTTTTGTACCTGTTGACATTAAGCACTGCCAACCATTCATCTGCAGACCTTTGACACTGTTGACCTTTGCATGTCAACCTAATGCATGTTGGCCATATGGGGGTGCCCTATTCACTGCCAACCTACACAATGTTGATCTATTAACTAAGATTCCCAGGAATGGATAAAAAACCCACATGTGGGGACAGGGGATCTACAAGGAACCCATCCCTGCAATGTGTTAGAAGAAGTGACCTCAGAGTGCGGAACTCTCTCCAGGTCATTTCCTGGAACGTAGCTCACGGGCTGCAGCGGCTAATGCCACCCAAACTTATAGGGGCTGTGGCAGCTCCAGGGAGAAATGGGTGGTGATTATGGGGCACATTTATCAAGATCGCATTTACAATGCGATCTGGGCGCAATATTACCGCCCAGGATCGCATTGTAAAATGCGATCATATCACCTGAATGTATTAAGTTTGAGAGCGCAGGGACAGGGCTCCGAAATGAGCCTGTCCCTGCGATGCCTGGAGCTGGAAGCCGGGGGGTCTGCGCATGTGCGGTTACGCGCTGACCCCCCCTCCTTCCCCCGCGCGACCCCGATGACCGCACTGCCGCTTGGGCAGTGCGATGTGTAGCCATAGGCTACAATGGGCTATCGCCATCCCAGAATGGCAGTAGCCCAGGGATGCAAAGCCATGCTGCCCGATGTTGATACATCGTGCAGCTTCGCATCTCCCATAGAAACCTATGGGGGATGTGGCCGGCGGCGCTGCAGGGGGGATCGCAGCAGGGATCGGAGATTCCTGCTGCAGTCCCCCTTTAATACATTTAGGTGATACTTAATATTTGCGATTTAGCCGCAAATATAACTTGATAAATGTGCCCCTTCGCCACAAGTATTGACCTATAAATAACATCATTGCCGTTATCAAATATAGCCAATGTCCGGCGTTTCGCAACAAATTGTCCATAGGCAAAATAAGGGTAATTGCTAAAATAACTTCTACTGTTAATAGCAGTTTATTACATGTTTATTTTATTTTTACAGGTAAAACCATGTTACTAGCCAGCCCATTCACTATACGTGTATTGGGCTCATTAAACTTGTATGCCCGCCCATGTAAAATAATAATGTTGATGATGACTGACACATGATGACAATTCAAAGCCATTTCTCAGAAGCTGGTGCTAATTACGTTCCTTTAACTGGGAGCATTGTGATTCTACACCTGGAGGAATAATCTAATTAAGCTAAAACAGCCCCATTCACCAGGCACTGGCATAACAATGTGCATTCTAATAACAGGAAGAGCAGCGCAGGCATAACAAAGGATTGTAAATGACAACATGATAAACACAATGATAATGTCATACAATGGAAGAAAGAAAAAAAAAATTAATATACAATTCGGTACAAAAGTTTTAGGCAGGTGTGGAACAGATCCTGCAAAATGAGAATGATCTAAAAAAATAGAAGTTTTAATAGTTTATTTTATATCAATTATCAAAATACAAAAGTGAATGAGCATTGTTTGACCATCCATCGCCTTCAATACAACATCAATTCTCCAATACCCCTTTCACACAGCACAAATAACCCGGGTCAATGGCCCTTATTCTGGTTGACTCGCTCGGGCACAAATTTGCACCCTTGCGAGTCAACCAGAACACGCCCGGCGAATAGTGGTATGCCCCCCCCCCCCCCTCCGTATGTCAGGTTCGTTCAGCTGGCATGTGAATGGATGTTTACATAAACATCCATTTGTATGCAAGTGGAAACCTCCCCCAGCATTTGATGGTCACGGACCATGAAATGATGGTGAAGGCAAACGCATAGAAGAAGGATGGTTCTCGTACATATGCGTGTAGAATTCCAGGGAGTTGGGTGGGCAGTTGACATCTGGTTGTGACAGCTGTCTGCCCCCCGCACATGTGTCACGGACACATTAGCATGTGTATGCCCGCAGAGTGTTCACATATGCTTATGGCCCTGCCCGGCACGATTGGTGGTGTCTGTGGGTCACGGGGTAGAAAGTGGTATGTTTGTGTAGGTGTATTAGGGGGTAGAAGATGACAGGCTGGCCATGTGGGCCTGTAAGGGGACAGTTTTTGGATTGTTTTTCCAGGTCCACTTTAAATTCCCAATCCGCCCATGCTTGCCATGTTGAAGGAACCTGCAGGGAGGTTGTGGATGTAGGCTTTCTTAAATCCTTCTGTATCTTCATGTAATCCAGACAAACCTAAAGATGTTGAGATCAGGGCTCTGTGGGGCCATATCATCACTTACAGGACTCCTTGTTCTTCTTCACCCTGAAGATAGTTCTTAATAACATTGCCTGTGTGTTCGAGGTCATTGTCCTGCATCAGAATAGATTTAGAGCCTCTCTGATGATATTGCATGTCGGATAAGTACCTGTCTGCATTTCTCAGCACCAAAGACACCAATAATCCTGATGAAATCCCCAACTGGGTCCCACTGGTCTCTGCCAGCTCAAAGCGCATGGCACTGCTGGACATCTTTTTAAGGGGCGTGAGTTTTCCTGGCCAACCACTGCATCAATGTTCCCCAACGTTTCCCATTTCTTTGTACTTCTACAAAAGAGCTTGAACATTTTGAAACCCCAGTCTGCTTTGAAATCTTTGCCTGGGAGAGACCCTGCTGATGTAGTATATAACTATCTTGTGTCTTATTATAGTGCTCATTCTTTCCCTGGTGTATGACTTGTGACATGAAACTATCTTCCACAGCCTCAACTTTGTAGAAATTTTGTAGCAGAGTTAGGCTGTTCCACTCATAGGGGGACATTCACTAAGATCGGCCATATACGGCCACTCTCTGTACTCTCCTGTATGACCCAAAAATACGAATGAAGAATACGACAAATTTACAAAACTGTCATATTCTTCTCATATGCATTTTTCAATGTCATAGCTTTCTGTACCCTTCGTTATGCATACCGGGTCGTATATGTATTTGGCAACTGTATGTATGGCTGCCAAATATGTACAAAGTGGTAGCATTCGTGTGCTGCCCAGTGTAAGAAAAATAATACATACTGTAAATAAATAATAATTAAAAAAGGTGTGGTCCCCCCTCATGGTTAAAACTAACCCCGGGTTCAAAGAATTGGTCCTGGTTTTAAAAATTCCGGGGGCCAAAAAAGTTGGCGTTCTCTGTTATTTCTAAAACCAGCACTCGGCTCAAGGGACAGTCCTGGTTCCCAAAATACGAGGGACAAAATGAATACGGCCGTATTCTATAAATGGTGCATGCATTCGTATTTTTGGGAATTTCTTAAAAATATGAATGGAAAAAATACGAATCGTATCTGTTTCTTCTTTAGCAATTTATTTGATCCTCCTGCACTGATGTTTTTGTTTCGGTTAATGACTGTGTTTCAACCTACATATGAAAATTATGATTATTATCGCCTGTTTGGTAGGATTGGTTAATAATCTTAATTGGTTAAAAATCTGTGTATAATCTTACAAAATCCCTGTGCGCGTGTACCTAGAAGAGTTAATGCTGTTTTTAAGGGGAAAAGATGGTTGCACCAAACATTGATTTGTTTTAGATTTCTCTTCTGTTCTTTCTCTTTGCAAATTGTTCATTGATAAAAATAAACTGCTATCACTTCTATTTTTGTAAGCATTCTTACTTTGCAGATTTCTTCCACACCTGCCTCAAACTTGTGTATGGTATACAGCACAGCAAAGGTCCTACGCTGTGCTGTATACCATACAAAATACTCCTCCTCCTCCTCCGCTGCCTGTAGCTTCCTCTGCATGGTGTACTGACGTGATCTCTGAGTGACAGATGAGGACTGGCCAGCATTCTTTGATACAGAAAACATCTGTCCGTGAATGAATTGGCCGTGTACGATTTCTGCAATTACAGAGAAGAAAACATTATCTCTATCGTCTCTCTGAGTTGGCAGCCAGACTACAGCCCGCAGCCATGTATACAGAGAGCTGTACTGTAATCATAGTGTGTCCACGCTTTTATGTCCTGACCCACCTATATCACTTCTGCATGGTTTTATAGAAGGCCGAGGACAATCAGCCCTGTACTGTAAAGGCAATTATTTACTATGATAGGTGGCCACGGGATGTGGTCAGTATCCTTGTGGTCAGGTTGACGGCATTCAATCTACCAATAATGGTCCAAAGGATCAGGTCACCAATCTGTGAGTATTTGGAACAGGTTACGGACTGGCCAAGGAAGGTGAGGTTAGGTTAAGGCACTAGTGGGAGGGACTTAGGATGCAGGGGGTGGAGCTTAGGGTTAAACTGCTGGGATGGGGGCTAGGTTTAGGTAGCAGGGTACAGGTGCAGGCTTTAGTGGAGAGGGATAGTGTCAGGCTGCAGGGAGGGATAGTTCAGGTTAAAGGTAGGCTTCGAGGGGTTTGGGGAGAGGGTTAAGACACTTACAGAGCCCCTGTTGGGATCATCCATATCGGGATGCCAGGTTCGGCACCTCCACCAGTGGGATATCATATGTATTGCATAATCATTATCAGAGTGTGAAGGATACCAGCCTCTCAATATAATGCATTTGTTAACAGTTACTTATATGAGGTTGGGTACGGCGTCTGGTGCTGGGAATGTCGGCAGTCAAAAGAACTCTCCCGTCATCCTGGTGGACACAACCCAACAGTTACTTATATAGGGTTGGGTACGGCGTCTGGTGCTGGGAATGTCGGCAGTCAAAAGAACTCCCCCGTCATCCTGGCCGACACAAACCCAACAGTTTTATGGTAAGTATACTAATATTCTCCCCTCCCTCCCCATAACCCTCTATTCCTGCAGCCTAACCCTAACCACCCTTCCTCCTGCTGCCTAAATGTTACCTAACTCTAACCTCCCCCCGCAGCCTACCCATAACCCTCCTCCCACAGCCTAACCCCAACCTCCCCTCGCAGCCTAAGCCCCACAGCCTAACCGTATCCTCCCCTTTCACAGCCTAATCATAACCATTCTCCCACAGCCTAAACCTAACTGCCCCCCCTCCACTGTCTAAACATAACCATTCCCCCCCACAGCCTAGCCCTTACCTCCTATACCGTAGCCTAACCCTATTCTAACATCATTCAGCCTAACCCTACCTCCTATACCGTAGCCTAACCCTAACATCCCCTCGCAGCCTAACTGTCTCCTCCCCTTCCACAGCCTAACCATAACCCTTCTCCCATAGCCTAACCATAACTGCCCCTCCCCGCTGCCTAAACATAACCATTCCTCCCCATCGCTTAACCCTAACCTCCCATCTCGCAACCTAACCTAACCTCCCATCCTGCAGCCTAACCCTAACCTCCGATACCGCACCCTAACTCTATCCTATCATCCCGCAGCCTAACCCTAAGCTCCCATCTCGCAATCTAACCCTAACCTCCCATCCCGTACCCTAACCTCCCATCCTGCAGCCTAACCCTAACCTCCGATCCCGCACCCTAACCCTATCCTATCATCCTGCAGCCTAACCCTAACCTCCCATCTCGCAACCTTACCCTAACCTCCCATCCTGCAGCCTAACCTCCCATCCTGCAGCCTAGCCCTAACCTCCGATCCCGCACCCTAACTCTATCCTATCATCCCGCAGCCTAACCCTAACCTCCCATTTTGCAACCTTACCCTAACCTCCCATCCCGCACCCTAACCTCCCATCCTGCAGCCTAACCCTAACCTCCGATCCCGCAGCCTAACTCTAACCTCCCATCCCACAGCCTAACCTCCCCCCGCAGCCTAACCCTATCCTATCATCCCGCACCCTAATCTCCCATCCTGCAGCCTAACCCTAACCTCCCATCCCACACCCTAACCCTATCCTAACATCCCGCAGCCTAACTCTAACCTGCCATCCCGCAGTCTAACCCTAACCTGCCCCTGCAGCCTAACCCTATGCTATCATCCCGCAGCCTAACCCTAACCTCTGATCCTGCACCCTAACCTTCCATCCTGCAGCCTAACCCTATCCTATCATCCCACATCCTAACCATAACCTCCCCCCCCCACAGCCTAACCCTATCCTCCCCCTGCAGCCTAACCCTATCCTAATACTAACCTTAACCTCCCATCCCGCAGCCTAACCCTATCCTTTCATTCGGCAGCCTAACCCTAACCTCCCATCCCGCAGCCTAACCGTAACCTCCCATCCCGCACCCTAATCTCCCATCCTGCAGCCTAACCCTAACCTCCCATCCCGCACCCTAACCCTATCCTAACATCCCGCAGCCTAACCCTAACCTCCCCTCACAGCCTAACCATATGCTCTCATCCCGCAGCCTAAGCCTAACCTCCCCCCACAGCCTAACCCTTTCCTCCCCCCACAGCCTAACCCTATCCTACCTACACGCTAATACTTACGTTCCGGATGTCTGTCGTAAGTCCGATGTTTGTATTGTTACAGATGTTGGTCTTCCATCCAACGCCATCCTGAACGCCGTAATGCCGTAATGCCCACTACATCACCTTATATCGCTCATATACTAGACGGAGCTTGGCAGAGCTTTTAATTGATCCGACACATAATAACTTGCTACTAGTCTTTTAAAAGTTGTTTTATGTGCTGCATAACAACCAATTTAAATTCAAATAAGCAATAAAAAAATATTAAACACGTATTACAACAAATAATCATAAACTTATAACAGCCAGCTGTCTTCTATAGTATATGTAACTTATTGGATACATATGTGCATACAGGGATGTAGGACAATCCTAATATCACGGAGGGGAAGCTGTACATCTGTCAGAACAGACTTAGGTCTACAGTCATTAGGTCGACCCCGGAAGGTCGACTGTCCCCAAGGTCGACAGGGTTAAAGGTCGACATGGCTCAAGGTCGACATGACTTAAGGTAGACATGGGCCAAGGTTGACATGGTTTTAGGTCGACAGTCATTAGGTCGACATGAGTTTTTCACTGTTTTTTTACCCGAATGTCGACTTGGTCGACATGGACACAGTTGGAGTCGAACCGCAGCCCCTCGCATTGCTCGCTTCGCTCGCCATGCTTCGGGCACGGTGACTCGCTGCGCTCGGCACACTATTTTATTCTCCCACCACGCCCTAGTGGATGGTAGGGCATGAAATACCGCCTGTCGGCACATGTCGGCTCAAAAAACAGTGAAAAACTCATGTCGACCTAATGACTGTCGACCTAAAACCAAGTTGACCTAAAACCATGTCGACCTAAAACCATGTCGACCTGAAGTCATGTCGACCTTGAGCCATGTCAACCTTTAACCCTGTCAACCTTGGGGACAGTCGACCTTCCGGGGTCGACCTAATGACTGTCAACCTAAGTCTGGTCTGACAGATGACCGTTTCCCCATGGAGGAGTCACGGCAATGTTGAGGTTGCACAATCTCTGCAGAGTATAATTAGTAGTGGTAGCATCATAGCTTGGCTTTCCCTCTATTGTCTGTTCTCTGTCTTACAAGAGTCTGCAAGACATGATTCAGTGATAGTGGAGCTTTCTGTTTGGCAGACTGACTTGGAACAGGAATCGCTAACGGCTCACGTGAATCTGGGGTCGGCTGAACATGCCTTGATATTAAACAATAGCTGTCTGAGCTCAGTGACCAAACCATTGTGCTGTGACTTTAATCAATCCAATCTACTGTACAAAGAACTATCAGTTTCATTTTCTCTTTTTCAGGGATAAGCATTCTCACTATCAGACATACTGTAGCAAAAAAAAAAGTCTAAAATCAATTTGTTTAATTGCTTATTTGGTTGTCAGTTGATGACATCACCGATACTTGGTCGGGGTTGAAGCTGAAAGATTATGTCTCCTGTTCCTCAGGAGATCCTTTATTAATTATTTTCCCTTATAAGTTATTATTTTTATTAGAGGTTAGTAGATTTGGATCTGTATTAACTTTGTGTTTTGGTTTCCTTGACTTGTTTTGGTTTCCATCTATATTTTTCTTTAAAAAATTGGTATAGAACGATAAAAAATTGCATAATGTTGGTCTTTCTTTGTTCCTACAGTATTATTAACCTCAATAACATTAATTACCTGTCATTTTCAGTCAATTTTAACCATAGCTCAAAGTATTCTTCACCAATATTGGCTAAAGGCAGGCTGATTAAAAAAGTGGCATAAGATGGAATTGTCCTTGGGCCCTGCCACTCAGTTTGTGAAAGACATGCTCAGTTTAACAAACTAAGCACTTCAGCAACACTGATTGACACTTTTGTGGATGAAGTGCTTAATTTGTTTGGGCACCCACAAATTCTCTGTTATAATGGCATGAGAGAATCCAACGTGGGAATGATGACATTTTGCTTGTTTTGGCAGCAGGGTGGGAAAACCTGAGCAACCATTCAGATTCACTTGGATTCAGGGCTTACAGTGGTCCTGGAGAAATGGTGAAACTCATTTCCCTCTGCCACCTGTTTACCCACCTCCCCCCCCCCACCCCATTAGGAAGAGCCAAGGCCAGTGGTTGGGTTTTTGTTTTTTTGAAAACCTAACCCATTAATCTCAAATTTATATACAGTACATTAACAGTCTCTTACTCGGAATACATACACTCAGGCAGTGGCATAAGTTTGCCCCAGTTGACCGGAGGCAAGATGAATATAGGTGCACCCCCCACACACACACAATTTTATTCAAAATATATATAGTCTGTTATAAAAGAGAGAGAGAACACATATATATTTCAGAACTCAGCCACAGAAGCGATTTTGATGGCTTTCAATTAATGGTTTTAAACTGGCAGTGGTGGAGAGGTGCCCCCTTGAGAGCAGGAGCCCGGCGGCAGATGACTCCATTGCCTCCCAGAGTTCTGCTTCTGCACTCAGGGCTCCAGAGAGAGGGCGAGCAGGAACAAAGTACTCTAGGAGCCATATTTATCAATTATTTCTTACCCCTGCTATTAGAGGAAACCTATGGGGGGATGCAGATGCTGTCAGATATATAGAGGTGAGGCACGTGACACCCCAGGCAGGTGCCTCATGTACCTAATGGGAAATCCATCCACGACATAGTGAATGCATAGGGGGGACTTGTCAATAGCAGGATTACTGGTGGACATGCACCCAGTGCAATTTTTACCAAAGTAACAGAATGGTTCTTTCTTTTATACCCCTTTTCCACCTACTTAAAAATCCTGTGTTTTTGCACATAAACGAGCACCGACCTGGGATTTCTGTCAGTGGAAATGGTGACCAGGTAAAAATCCTGGGTATAGTGACCTGGGATTCTTACCCAGGGGTTAAACTCAGGTAACGAGCCATGGAAACGGCTCTTACACGTGTTATTTGACCTTCAGCTGCAAGCCCGGCTGCAGCTAACAGCCCTTCCCCGTGCCGGTGCTTGCCCACCCATCGCTGGCCAGCCTGCCCCCCCACTGGATGCCTACCTGCCTGCCGCTGACCCCGACACTGTTGCCCACCCATCACTGACCCCCGACCGGTGCCCATCTGCCCATACCCCCCCTGCCAGTGCCTGCCAACCGCTTCCTCCTCCTGCCCTGTTTTCCCAGGAAAAACCTGGGAAAACAGGGCAGTGGATTTTGGCACCATGGAGGGGATCTAACAAAATCCCAGGTCAAAATCACAGGTGTGTGACCCAGGATTTTGGTGGAAAAACTTTATTATTGGCCAAGTATCACACAATGAGGCAATGAAGTCGCTTTCCATACAAAAACATGGCGTCAGAGTTGCTACTGCTGTGTCCAGTCTGTGTAGCCATAGGCCAACCTTTAGTTCCGATGTTCCTTGCTTTTGCATATACAGATGGGTGCGCCAACTGTTTGCTGGGTATGGAAGCGCCAGAGTCTCAAACACATTTGCGCCTCAAGCCATTTGCTGAGAGCCTCTCAGATGACAGTGGGGTTTATTCTAGTTCATTCTTTCTTACAAAATCCTTCTTAGATGGACAAAACCATGTGCACTGCAGGGGGGCAGATGTAACTTGTGCAGAGAGAATAAGATTTGGGTGAGTTATTTTGTTTCTGTGCAGGGAAAATACTGACTGCATGATTTTACACTTCAATATAGATCTCACTTTGAAGAAAAACCCCACCCAAATCTAATTCTCTCTGCACAAGTTACATCTGCCCCACCCGCAGTGCACATGGTTTTGTCCATCTAAGAAGGATTTTGTCAGAAAGAATGGACTAGAATAACCCCCAGTGTCTCCATCTGTAGGCTGTAAATGTACAGAATTGTGAATGAGTTTGTGATGATTCCAGTCATCGTTTATTCTATTCCTTGGCGGCTGACATTAGCAGGGTCAAATTTATTTGCTTACAATTGTGAGTTCGGCCAATATGCGCTATATGCTTACAATACTAAACCCCACATTTACTAATTATCGGGCTGGGTCCGACTTCTGCACCTCATTATAGTGAAAGTCTATTATAGTATACAATACACCCTCTTGTTTACCTATTGTTATAGGTGTGGTGTGTTATGTCACCATGAACAGGATCATTGTTTATAACTGTTTCTTGTTTTGTTCATTCTGTTTGTGGCTTGGACTGTACACCTACTGCTAAACATAATGAGAGGTGCTACCATGCTGAGACTTATACCCCTTTCACACCAGCCTAAATTCCAGGGTTGGGCCCGGGAACAACCCGCACCCGCTGGTGTGAAAGGTTCCCGTGCAAAAATATCTGAAAAATTTGCCTGGAATTCAACCCTGCTATGGAGCAGGGTAGTTCCCGGGTTCAACCCAGGGTCCTGGCCGGTGTGAAAGGGGTAGGGGTACTCACCCGGGTTGCTTGTCCTTGGTGCAGGTGGTCAGGCCGGGTATCCACACAGGCGGCAGGCGCAGATGACAGGACAGGTGGCGGATGGAGAAGACGCAGCTCTCTGGCGCCCTCACTGCAGCCAGAGAGCTGCGTCATCTGCGCCCACCATCTGACCTGTCATCTGCGCCCGTTGTCTGACCTGTCATCTGTGCCCGCCACCTGTGTGGATCCCCAACCTGCACTGAGAACCGGCAACCCAGGGTAAGTACTGCCCACCGCCTCCGCCGCCATCCAACCTCCTGAGTCCTGCCCACCTCCTGCCCGTCTCCTCCCTGCCTCCTTCCCACACCAGAAAATTCAGGGACTTTTCTGGGGTGAAAGGGGCCAACCCAGGAATTCCCCGGCATGATCTCTGGGCTGTATTTCTGGGTGGGTGCCTGCATTTTCTGGTGTGAAAGGGGTATTATAGTTTCAAGTGCACACCTGACCAGGTGACTAAAATTAGGTGGTCCGTAGCATACCTAAGGTTCAGTCCAGAACACAAGCTTTGGGGGGGGGGGGGGGGGGGGTGCGAGAGGCTTGTCATCTAGTCACCTGGCTTAACCTACCAGTTTGTCTAAGTACCTCCCTCATTTGATTTTATTATAATTATACTAATTAGAAGTGTTTAGTACTTAGATTAGCCGGCTAGTGAACAGGTAAACAGGTAAACGCCACCCGCCGAATGCCTGCCCCCCTTCCCCCCACTGAGCAATCCCCGCACTAGCAAGCAAGGGGATGTGTACACTTACAGCAAAGGCGTTTACTACATATATGCGTATCACCCCCATTATGCCTTAATGTGCATGCCACAGTATAAATCAGTGTTTCCCAAACTGGTGTGCCTTGGGGTACTTGCAGGGGTGCCTTGGGTTGGTGGCCAGGACCAATTCAAGTTATTTATGTCTAATATAAGAGTTAAATTGGGGACAGACAGTAGTGAATCCTGTCCATTACCGCATAACTGATCCTAAGGAGAAGATATAAACGCAATTTAAGTAACTTTAATATTTGTTTGTGACTTTCTTAATGATAAACCTTTAGCCTAGGGGTGCCACTGAAAAATTTCTGGTGCTTCGGGCTGCCGTGATTCAAAAAAGTTTGGGAACCCTGCTATAAGTCCTCGTAATGCAGTGGAGCAGAAGTGGTGGGCAGCAGTACTGCAGCCGCTGGTGATTGCAGCACTGTACTCCCAGGTCCTATGTATGAATCGCCATCTGACACTGATTGAGATGAATTAGTGGGAGCGGAGACCGAGCCGGCTAATACTCACTTTGCGCTGCATGATTGTAATCTCCCGTCAGGTCTGGTAACACACGAGTGTCATAATGACAGAACACATTAGAGAGACGAGAAGGAACATTGAGAGTAATATAATATCTCTCCATGACATCATAGAGCATTAACGTCTTCTGTAGCCGTCTACAAGGAAATGTCACTGGGATATAATAATGCATAATAGGACGTGTTCTCGTACTAGAAATTACATATATAGTTATTTATTTTATTGTTTCACTGAGCCGGGAGCAAAGGAAAAGGCGCAGAACTGCACATGGAAACGCTGTGTTCCAGTGCAGACTATGAGGGCTGCTTTCCGGCACAATGAGGGTGATTCAGCAAGGCCCGCTCTGAAATGCTGCACGCCTTCCTGCCGAATACGTTTTGTGACATCATGCCTGCCTACGTTCCCAGGGGTACGCCCAGTATTTTAATGGAGGCGCTCATAAAACTGGCCATTCCTCTGGTCCGGGCCGATGTCCGCCCCTCGCCCGCCCCCTTTGGAGCAAGCGGCTTGGCGGGTGTGAATCTTTTCCAAAGCTGTTCTCTTCCCGGCTCTGCTCTGCTCATACGTGCGTGCGCAGACCCCCCACCATTAGAACGGGGAGGAAGTTGTTCCCTTCCGAATGGTAAAGAATCAGGCCCAATATGACAAGCTTTGTCAGGTGTTTAGATGGCACTAGCAGTGGCGCTTCGAGTGGGAGGAGCTTAGAGTGGGAGGAGCATGTGTTTATTACTCCAGCCCAGAGACTTTTGCACTGATTGGAGGGTCTAGAATAGATATGCAGCAACACACAAGGGAAAAACTCCTGTCCACCTCTTAACTGTCGACCACACCCACTATGCACAGCCCAATGGTGTTGGATTATTGATAGATAATAACTAGCTTTATAGCATGTCATTTAATTATTATTATTTTTATTATTATTACTATTCATTTCACCTATGGATAATCCATCAATATAAAATGAAGATACTAGGTATTTTTTAATATTACGGAGGCAAAATAAAATTCTTACTTATTGGGCATATTTATTCTATACTGCCATTAAACACTAATTATGTTGTGAATTACTGTGGCTTTAGTTATTATAATCCACATTAATAAATTCAGTATAACTGTGGTCCTAGCCACACCAGATGTTCCTGTGATCTTCCAAACAGCCACCCCACTCATTTGAATTCTACTCCACTCATCTTCTCTGCCGGTCTTTGGAGACCACGTTCATATCACAAAGGGCAAACTGTACCCTTACTTTACTTGTGACTGAACTGTGACAAAATAACCAAGTCACAAAATATGGAGACCTCTAACAATAGAAATCATTGATTGCACTGTGTGGTTTGGTACTTCAAATGCGGAATAGGACCTTTTTTGGTGAGTGGATAAGTGAGCCACCCCATGCATTGAATGTCCATGTTGGAGACACCAATTATTCTTGCAGACGTTTGGGAAAGCATTTGCGGTACTTGTTTCCTAGAATGGCGCCCACTAAGCAATTTGCTTAGTGGGCTACTCTGCGTAGGGAAATCACATTGATGCGATTTTCCTATGTAATTTATTCACTGCTCTCTCTGCCCCGGGCCATTGCATCGCATCTGCCGCAAAATCGCATGCGATCGAATGCGATTTTAAATCGCATGCGATGCCATGACATTAGGTACACAATAATATGATTGTATGTCCCCAAAATCGGTTGAACGCACCCCTCCACTATCCATGCCACCCCGAAGCGTGGCGAGGGGCGCCGGAACGTGTCCTCCAACTTTTTCAACACTAAGGCTTATGATACTTATAATAATTATGAGATATAGTCCTTTAGTATAATATGGTCACTCTTTAAAAATGATGACGTCCAGTCGTAATAGACAATCTCAGGTGAGGATGGTCAAACAAGCAAAATAAACAACAGTAATAAAAATTAGAATATGTTGTGGGTGTCTTTTTTTGTGGTGTGTGCTCTTTTAAAGGTGGAATGGAATATTTGAATCAAGCGTACCCAACTCTCGTTTGAGTAAATCGATGTGAAGCTTATAAAGGTTTCTTTAATGCGATTGTGAAGTATTCCAGTCCAGATTGTTGAGTGCAATCATACGTGAAGGGGATATGTGTAGTTTCCAAACCTATAGAGGTTTCTTTACTTGCATTGTCCATGAGTGTCCCAAATTGGTGTCAATCTTGCTGTAAACATAGTGTTAGGTCAACATGGGTTAGGTCGACAGGTTGCAAAGTCGACATGGGTTTTTTCACTGTTTTTTTTTTACCCGAATGTCGACACAGTCGACATGGACACAGTTGGAAGTCAATCACAGCCCCTCGCGTCGCTCACGATGCTTCGGGCACTGTGCCTCGCTGGGCTCGGCACGCTATTTTATTCTCCAACCACGCCCTGGGATGGTAGGGCATGAAATACTGCCCATTGGCACATGTCGGCTCAAAAAAAACAGTGAAAAAACCCATGTCGACCTCGCAACCAGTCGAGCTAACCCATGTCGACCTAATGCTATGTCGACCTATGTTGACCTAAGTCGACCGTGTCCACCTGTCGACCTTCAACCATGTCGACCTAGAACCCTGTCGACCTAGTTGCATGTCGACCCAACGGTGTCGACCTAATGACATGTCGACCTAAGTGTGGCATGGAGCAAGTGGAAGCATCTTTCACTGCTGTGCGATCCGGTCTACAGGCCCCCATACACTAGCCGATTTTGGTCAGATTTCGGCCAGATCAATCGGATCTGGCCGAAATCGGACCAAAATCGGCTAGTTCTGATGTCCCCTCAGATCCGTTGCGCGGTCCCGTGCGCATCGGATCTGCGTCGGGTGGTCGGACCTGCTGCACGTCCGACCACCCGACTTGGGACCTAGTGGGGTGGCGCGGCGGTGGAGGGAGCAGGGGGGGCTGGGGACGCTGCGGGGGACACAGGCGGCATAGAGCCGGGCAGGGGGAGCCGGGAGCTGTCAGTACTGAATAAAAAAAAAAAGTCAGCAATTGGCTGAGAGAGCGCTCAGCCAATCACAGGCTGCCCATTCATTGTATAGGCTTTTTTTTCTAGCACTGACAGCTCCCGGCTCCCTCTGCCCGGCTCTATGCCGCCTGTGTCCCCCGCAGCGTCTCCAGCCCCCCCTGCTCCCACCAGCAGCCCTGCTCTGTAGCGCCCCCCCCCCCCCCCTGCTCCCCGGGTTTTTTACATGTGACAAATCGAGACGATTTATCACATGTAAAAAATTGCACATCAAGTGCCAATCTAATCAAGCTCCCCCGGGGAGCAGCCGGGGAAGCTCAGGGGGAAATCGGGGGCGACTTGTCCTAAGGACAAGTCGCCCTAGTGTATGGGGGCCTTTAATCAACCACTACTTATATATATTGGTCTGTTACCTGATTGTGACACTGGCGTACAGCTCCACTGTGTTGCAGAACTTGCGTCTTGTCTGTGCTCCGTCCGTAAGTGAGTTCCCGTGAACTCACTAATACCCCTTTTAGACATACTACCCGGGATTTTGGCCAGGTTTACCCGGGATTTTCAACCCAGGTCACTCCCGGGATTTTAGTAACAGACCCCCTTTCACACTACACCTCAAATCCGGGAAAAACCAGGGTATACCCCTTTCACACATAAACCAGGCTTTTCAAGCATTTCAGTGTTTCATCATTAAAATGGGACACGCCCCAGCAGGAAAAAAAGCAACATCACATGTTTAAAACTGAAAAACCCAGGTAAACCCATTCAGACATAAGCCGGGTATTATACCCGGGAGTTAAATACCGGGAAAAACCCTGGTCAATTGCAGGTGCTCAGTATCCGGGAGTGAAATCCCGGGTATACCCTTTCAGACATACGCTAGTCCCGGGTTTGGGCACGTTCACGTGAAAAAACCCAGGATTTTCGCGTATGTCTGAAAGGGTTATAACACCAACTTTACCAGTTCCTTTATTGAATTCTGCTCGGCTCCACATGACAGCTCGGCAGTTCTCAGCAGCGCCCCCTGCTGGCGGCCTTTACAGCTCACTCTCATACAGTATCACAAGGACAAAAGGCTCCCTTAGCTTGCGGCTGAATTGTGACACTAATGAGCTTGTAAGACAGACATGGGCACAGGGGGGGACAAATAACATCCCGGACAATGCACCGACTACATGTTTGTGACTAGGACAATAAGTAATACACGGACAGAATAGTCTATAAAAACCGGAACCCTCCACTTTCTGTCATCGTCGTTTATAAGGTGCCACAGATCTCTTCATGGTAAGACAGTATGGGGCAGATGTTCTAAGCCTTGGAGAGCAATAAAATGGAGAGAGAGAAACTCCCACGCATATGGCTCCTAACTATCATTTCCCAAACAAAGGGGTCTGTTCGCTAACCCTTAGACCAGCCAGCTTCTAACTGTAATTTTTCACACACAGCCTGTAAAATAACAAATAGTTGATTGGCTGATACTTTATCTTCAAACTTAGTGAATAAACTCCACAGTCTATAACATGACAGTTAGGGGCTGATAGGCTGGTACTTTATTTTACTCCACTTTAAGGCTTAGTACATCTCCCCCTAGGTAAAATCCCTAAGGGGCCCATTACTTTATTGTGAGAAAATCACAATAAATGGGTACGGGGCACATGATCTTTTTTTTTTTTTTGACCATTTGACTTTTGCTATAAATACTCCATAAAGGACCAATGAATAAATAACAGAACCCTGTAAGCTGCCTAGCAACACAGCAGAGGTTCTCAAACTCGGTCCCCAGGACCCCACACAGTTCCTGTTTTCCAGGTCACCCGGCAGGTGCACTCATTACTCACTGACATTTTTAAAAGATCCACAGGTGGAGCTAATTATTTCACTTGTGATTCTGTGAGGAGACCTGGAAAACATGCCCTGTGTGGGGTCCTGAGGACCGAGTTTAAGAACCTTTGTACTTTATAATCTAACCAATCACAAAAAAAAAAATCATGGCTCTTATATGTCCTTGTGCTTAGTCATCCCGTCGTCTTGCTTGCGACGGGAACAGGCGGTGGAGCCGTAATTTGCAAATTGGAGTTTGGTGCTATGAAAAAGGGGAAAACCGTGTATGTGTGTGTATGTGTGTGTGTGTGTGTGTGTGTGTGTGTGTCATCGGGTGCAGACTCAGAAGTACCAGATGGGAGCCTTCTATTCTAATTCTGCAGCAGCGGTTGCGCTGTAAAGTTCCGTTGGAAGAGCAACTGTCACACGTTGATCCTGCAGTGAACCAAACAGGTGCTGCTGTACATGCAGGTGCCCCTTTATGGCTTGGAGCCCGGAGGTAAGGTGACTCCATTGTCTCTGGGAGTTGCTCCCTGGGCAGCATGGCAGATGATGGGGCTCCAGCGGGCACACACTGTGGGCACACACTGGACCATTTTGAGAATTTGCCGTAACGAACGGTCGTTATAGGGAAACTTGTTTAAAATGTCATTTAGGGTGTACCCAGCTGGGTATAGGTCATAGGGCCGACACTAAGATGGTCTACATTCCATAGGTCAAGACCTGAAAAAGATCGCCAGGGTCCAAAAGTCGACACAAGCAATAGGTAGGCATGGAGGCAGTGAACATGAGTGCTTCACATTTTTGTGTCCATGTCAACATACGTCGACATGGGCACTGTATCCAAGTGGATAGTAAAGTATGAAAAACCACCTGTTTTGTGGAAAAAAATTGGAAAAACTAATGTCGACATTTTTTTCGACCTATCCCATGTTGACCTATTGGTTATGTTGACCTTTTGACCATGCCGACCTGAGGCGTGTCGACCTTTCCATGTGTCTGTTGCTGCAGAATTAGAATAGAAGGCACCCATCTGGTACTTCTCAGACTGCAGCAATTGATGGTGCACCTGATGACACACACACACCGACCTTTTCCATGTGTCCACCTATGGCCTGTCGACCAATAGTGGTCGAACTAGTGACTGTCAACCTTTTTATTGTCAACCTGCCAACCACATCCCATCCAGGGACTATGTAAAAACCAAACCCGGACAAGACCCCGTACCGCCGGACCTGACATTAAAGTCTGCATTCCGGAGTTTGTAGTATCCGGTCCGGGGGTGATAACTTTCACCAGGGACATGGGGAAGGGGAGATTACAGCCTCCCCGTGTGGTCCGGACCATACCTGTTTTCGTTAAAAATCCGGACCATACAGGGAGGCTTTATTCTCTCCCTCCTCCTTTCACTGGTGACAGTGAGACGAGACTACAAGCTCTGGAATGACAGAAATTGATGGATGGAGCCTTTCCGGTCCAGCGTTCCGGGTGCTGTCCGGTTCCGGGTTTCATCCCTACCCTCCCATCCAGTTTATTTTAGATACATTAGATCAGCGATTTTCAACCTTTTTACCTTGCGGCACACTAAATAAGATTTTAAAATTGCCAAGGCACACCATGAGATCCCCACAGGGCAAGACACATTGGCCCCCACAGGAAAAAACCAAACCTATTGCCCCCCATATAAAAAAAACAATCACACTGGTCCCCACAGGTAACAAAATAAAATGCATTGGCCCTTTAAATGAAAAGAAGACACCAGTAAACAACACTTGAACTGGTGGTGGCTGTAAACTAGTTTGGGCATCTCTAGATCTGGAGGCACACTAGTGTACCACGGCACTGTGGTTGAAAAACACTGCATTAGATACAGAACTTCTGCTACAAATAAAACAACATCTTTACCATTTGATCCCGTACTGTTGCCTAATAACGTTTTATACTTATTATCCGTGCATTGGATGTTCCCGGGACCGTGCAAGCACTGCCACCTAAAGTCAGGAAAGCACCAGTGTTACATGAGAACACAGGAACTGTTCCTAGAGAGCATCTGCTGCTTCCCAGCCACACATGCGGAGGATGTTGTGTTACCTACTGTAGCCCTCAGGCTGTGAGAAGCATTGTGAGACTTATTTACCTAAAGGGGGAGGGAGACAGCTCAGTGCTCAGTGCCTCTTAGCACCCAATAATTAGATGATGCTCAGCAGCAGTCTGCAGCCAGGGATCCGCTTGTTGCAATTCACAGGAACAGCTATATACATTTTTATTACAGTACAAGAACTGCCATATTTAGGAGACATATTAGGAGATTCTTGCACACCTAGCATCCTATAAATGCACAGCTTGCATAATGCCATACACACTCATGTCATGTTCTATATAGTCTGCCTGACATCATTTTCTTCTACACAGCGCCATCTATTGTCAGCTTGGTGGAAGCACACATGGTCTATTATTTAGGGATGGGAATAGAATAAATGTCTGAACCATTGATGGGTTGACATCGATGTTCGATGTTTTACCCTGCAGTAGTGTGGATCCACTGTTTTCTCATTGTCGATAGTTTAATTCTGACTGTGATGGGCTCCATCCTGCTTCTTCAGCTTCAGCCTGGCATTCAGCGCGGGAGATTACTGCTTGGGCACAGGGCAGTGGGCAGTCCGTCACCACTAAGATGGCTTGTGTAGGTGACATCTCCTGGCAGCCAGCCCAATACAGCAACACCCTGCCTGTGCCTGTCCGCAGCACCGTATGTCGGTATTCTGTAGTGCAGGAGTAGGCAACCCATGGCACGCCAGCTGCTGTGGAACTATAAAGACCAGCATGCCCTGATACAGTGGTGCTGGGATAGGTAGCTTTGATGTTAGCTGCAGCCTGCGATTGCTCAGCGGGCAGAGCAGCCACATTGCAGCCTGGCATCTGATGCTCTGCTGACTTCAGGAGGTTGGGTGAGGCAGCGGGTGGAACTTGGCATCGGCTCCTAACTGGCATTTGTCACGCACAGATAGTAACATGGCAAATAGGAGCTGATTGACTGGTACTTTATCTCTCTCTCTCCACTTTAGCTTTCTCCAAAGCTTAGTACATATGCCTTATGGACTACTGACACAGTGACGGAGGAGCCGAAGTTGAAGACAGGCGCGAACAGTCTGTAATGAGATCGCTAGTCTCTGGATTGACCAGTGGTGGGCCAACTGTGGCCCTCCAGCTGTTGTGGAACTAAGCATCCCAGAAAACCTGGCCACAGTTTTAAGGGAACGAAGTTAAGGGGCAGGTAGGCATGGCCTCATGCACAGGGGTGTGGCCTAGTGCCGCAACCCCGCTTTTATCGTGTTTGGAGGCGTGTCCAGCGCTTCCCTAGCAACTGGCCAGCCCCCGGTTCCCTCTCTCCCTGCACTGAAGAGATGCCGGGTGCAGAGCAGCGGTGATCTCTGACTTTCCCCAACTGTCCGCCACCCGCTGGAGGGACAGCAGGACAGTCTCCAAATAGCGGGACAATCCCACTGTAATCGGGAACGTTGGGAGGTATGCCCAAAGTGCAACAACT
Organism: Crinia signifera; assembly: GCF_055691185.1. Classification (NCBI taxonomy): domain Eukaryota; kingdom Metazoa; phylum Chordata; class Amphibia; order Anura; family Myobatrachidae; genus Crinia; species Crinia signifera. Next base: position 21,564,333 of record NC_139221.1, on the reverse strand, counting down.
AATAGAATTTATGGATAATGATTGAAGGTTTTTTTTTGCTTCAAACAAGTAAAACCATCAGAAAAACATCAGAAACAATCGATGTTCCTGGACCAGTGTTTAAATCCAAACACTAAGCCTGATATATGGGTGGTCGCCAACGTTGTTTCCACTCATCCTTTTCATGCAGCAGCTGGGCCAAAATGATCAAGGCGGCATCTTGTGTCCTCTGATTCGCTAGCTGAGTATGAAGATGCAACATCCGATAAACATCGCAGCCACCGATAGTCTGAGTGTACTCAGGATGTTCATCAGGACTATGCTGACACTCTGTCCGAGGGAGGGCGACCACAACGCTCCCACATTTTTGGCAATGCTCCCCATCACCACCCCCAAATGCTTACAGTCTGTCTATCAGACTTTAGCTATTAGCAAACAGTATCCGATGTCGCAGCTATATCGAGATGCATGCGCACTGTCGGGTCAATGTACAAAGATGGAAGTTCTATTGAAGATTGACTATAGCAACCAATCAGATTGTACTTCTTATTTGTTTTAGCACCATCTAGAACATGGCCCTCCAGTTGTTCGGGAACTACAAGTCCCAGCAGGCCTTGCCACCGTTTTAGCAAATCGTTATATAAAATCTGTGGCAGGGCATTATGGGATGTGTAGTTCCATAACAGCTGGAGGGCCATGAGTTTGGCACCACTGATCTAGAAGATAATAGATAGGACCTTATTGGTTGCTACGGGCAACATCCCATCTTCATCCTAGTAACTTTACCCCTGTGTTCGCGGTGCATACGCAGGCCCCTAAACTTTGGCAACTCTGTAAAAATCGTAACAGCGACCACTGCTGATTCAGCTCCAATATTTAGCGACCGATGTTTCTTTTTTTTTAAACCATCGGTGTTACCGATGTTCCCTTTTAATGTCCCATCACTACCATTATTGTGAATGACATTTGCTCTGAGAAATAACTGCCCTCCAGGGAGGCGTTAAGCCCGGTGTTATAACTTTGCCATTGCCCTAGGGGTATTTCTTTCTTGGAAATCTGCTGTGGAAAAAAAAAACTGTTCTCTCCATACATCCCCTACTAACTTCCCATACCGAATAATCCCACAAGGGGTGTATTGTAACAGGCTGCTTCGCTTTCCCTTTAACCCTTTCTGGGCTTGTGATCCTCCATGGTCCTTTGGAAGCAATAACCCCCAAAATTGGGTGATCAGCAATAACCACTACACACAATGGCATTGGCAAAAGGGTAACACTAGCACTACTGTATAATACCCCTGCAGGCTGTGGGGTGACCCAGACAGGTCCTGGGGGCTTTTGTAATGCAAGAATAAGAAAAAGTTTGGCACCCAAATCTATACAGAGGGGTGAAGGCTTCTGTCACATGTCTGTCTGCACGTAGAGGAAATAAGGTGGTGACAATATATGTGTATTGGGGGCTTTGTATGGTTGTAATTAGGTTAATTGAATTGTGGGGAGTTTTTTTTTCCTCCTATAACCGATTCCAGCCAAGTCAAGAAAACTTTGAATGAGTTTTTTTTTTTTCTCTTCAAGGCAAGGAGTCTCCTCCTTGTCCCCCAGTCCCTCCGCCCCTATTAAAGTCAGGATCACAGCAGCATTTGCACTGGTTTAAAGACCCCCTTAACTTGAAGAAAGGAGGAAGAAAGGCTGTTGCAAGGGGGGGAAACGTCAAACAGCGTCTGGAAAGAATTACCCTGCTGATGGTATGGAGAAATCTGCTTAAAGAGGAACTCAGAACAGAATATGAGCCCCACACAAGGCTGCACATCTGGATTGGCCACTTCTGCATGCAGACCAGCAGCAGCTGCACCCTGACCAGCAGTAGATGCACCCTCTGACCAGCAGTAGATGCACCCTCTGACCAGCAGTAGATGCACCCTGGCAGCAGTGGGCACAGCACAGACCCCTCCAAGTGCATCTTAGCCATTTATTTTATACTTAGTCTAGATAGATTTTTTTTACACGCCCCAAAAAAGTTGGAATACAAGTGGAATTCTTTATAAATATATATATTTTTATTATTATTATTATTATTAATATTATTATTATTTTTTATGACCACCTCTTACTTGTCTGTAAGAAAGTGGTCCTTGTTCTATAATCACTGCCTCAGACCTCGCAGCCCAGGACTGATCTCTATTACCTCAGTACACTTGGAAGCCCACACGTCGGACTGCAGTCACTGTGCCTAGGACTCTGGAACCCTCAAGGTAAAACTTTTTTTTTTTTTTTACTGTTCTGCTTCTTCATGTGTTGCTGAGGCTGGGGAACTACAAAGCTCAGCATGCCCTGGCAGTGGCTGTCTGGGCATGCTGAGACTTGTAGTTCCTGAGGCTCGATGGCAGCTGGGGATAATGTGCTTGGCAAGGATGGCCAAAAGAGAGCATGTACTAAATATATGTATGTACAAATATATATGTGTATATATATATATATATATATAGTACTTTATGTATACATATATGTATACTGTATATTTTATATATATATATATATATATATATATATATACATATGCATACTGTAATATATATATATATATATATATATATATATATATATACTTAATATATATATACACATACTGTAATATATATACTTATTCTCTCTCTCTCTCTCTCTCTCTCTCTATTAATTTCACATCATTTATATAACGGTCAATATAATATTTGACATCACTTACATACATATTCTATAATATAGCCATCATATATGTAGCCATTGCTGTACTGTATGTAACAGTCTTTGTTACCTCGCCAATGACTGATGAGTTTGTATATTGGAAGCTGATACAATGTAACCATTCATTGTACTCAGTGTCTCCCGTTATAATGATGGTTGTATAGGAAGAGGGGGCGTGAGGCTGCTGAGTGCCTGCAGCTACATTATACTGTACGTGCCAGTTACTTGTCTAGGTATGGGGTGGGGTGTGTGAGCGTGTGGGGGGGTGTCAAGTCCAAACTCAGAGGGAATGACAAAAGGGGTTAGAGTGATGGGACACAGACACCTTCTATTCAAATTACAAATCCAGGTTGGTGGTCTTTGTCAGGCTGTGTATCCTATGGCACCTCGCACCTATCCAGCTCAGCATGTGAATGGGGGAAGTCTGTGATTCTAAAACAAGGTGGGGAGACTTTGAAAGCGAAAAAGTAGAGACAACTAATCAGCTCCTAACTGTCAAACTGCAGGCTGTGTTTGAAAAATGACAGATGCTGGGGGGGGGGGGGGTGTTGTACTTTGCCTCTCTCCACTTTAGCTCTCTTATGCTTGATACATGCCACCTGATCACTGTTGTAGGGGGGACCCTCAGTCATTTAGTAACATTAGTTCTGATGCCTTCATCTGTCCCTGCAAGGGTCTGAAACGTGGCATCTGCTTATGGACCAGATGTACTAAGCACCGAGGGTGATTAAGTAGCACCCAGCTCGCTCCTAACTGTCATTGTACAGTCTGTGGTGTATATGTATGAAGCAGTGATAAGGGGAGAAGTGAGCCAGAGGGGGAAGTGGACCATGGCAACCAATCAGCTGCTATGTATAATTATATATAATGCAAATTATAGATGTTACTTCAGTGCTGATTGGCTCACTTCTCCACCTTTATCACTGTTTCATACATCTACTCTTCTGTTTGAAAAATGACAGTTATGAGCTGGTTGGTAGTTTATCACTCTCCATTTGATCACTTTTCAGGGCTCAGTATATCTGCCCCTCTGTACCCACTTACACGAAGCCCGCTTCCCTGGGACCGGGGTGAGGTTGCTGGCAGATCCGATAGCCGCACTGTATTATAAAACCAGATTTAAGCTCCTTCCCTGTTTGGGACGGGAACCAGAATTGTGCTGGAACCAGTAATGAGGGATATATAACGTTATCTGGCAGCGGTTCCAGCACAGCGAGAAGCACAGTCATTAATAAGAGAGACAGAGGCAGCCAGGGAGACAAACACGTGGATTCATAACGCACTCAATGTGATGGAACAGAGCATCACTGTGTCACCTAATGCTGGTGTTATCCCAGCAAGATCAGCAGCAAGCTCGCTGCTATTGGGCTGCTATCGCTTGCAGGAGCGAAGCTGGGTCTGTAAACCATGAAACGCGCTGTACAGAGAGGCCTGTGTGTGAGGAACTTGGCTCTGCTCCTGAGCATCCAGCTTACACAGAGTCATGAAGTTGCCTGTTGTACTCCCCTCGCCCACGTGACCCATTTGGGGGAATACCTTTGGCGTCACAGGGCTGCAGGCCTCCCTGAGTGACGCAATACCCCCCACCTTCCCCTGCGCATGTGATTGGATGGCCAGCTGTAAGCTGGGGGTTCCCTGCAGTTTGAGGTAGAGTATGTCCAGGATGAAGCATGGAGGGGCTTGCTAGCAGTGATGACAGCACAGAGATTATACTGGGAGCCTGACGCTGTAGGGGGAGAGGACGCTGCTATCGCTCCTTGCATTAGGACTATTTTCCATGGGAGAACAGGAGAACATTTTCCTGTGCTTCACATTCCTCGCCATCACCTACTGCTTTATCTCCGATGGCTAAGAATAGACCATGACTGTGTGTTTATTCCATCTATAGTCCTTTGGGGTATAATGGGCAGGGTCCTTCGGCAGCGATGCTAAAGGTCTATCAGTCACAATGGAAACATAGAGATAATGGACCAGATGTATCACGCTTCAAGTGGAGAGTGATAAACAGCCAGCCAATTGGCTCACAACTGTCATTTTTAAACCCAGTTTGTAACATGCCAGTTAGGAGCTGATTGGCTGGCTGTTTCACACTCTCCGTTTTCTCACTTTTCGAAGCTTGATACATATGGCCAAGAGGCACCGTATAGGAAAGGTGGGAACGTTGTCTTACGGCACTTTGGACCCTTTTGTTGCGCCTTATCAATAAATAATACCAATAACTGGTATTTATGTGAAACCTTAAAACGTTTAGTGCGGTCGCAGCTTTTCATGTGTTTCCAGCTCATTGTGATGCCACGCGTTTTACCAAGGTGCCGGTCATTTAACTTGGATTAGACACCCCACCCGATGGAATGTATTAGTCTATGGGTGAGATGTACTGAGCCATGGAGAGTGATGAAGAGGAGAGATATAGTACCAGCCAATCAGCTTCTAACTGGCATGTTACAGGCTGTGTTTCAAAATGACAGGTAGGAGCGGATTCGTTGGTCGTTTCTCTCTCTCCACTTTATCTCCCTCCATTTTCCCTGAAGAGTTTCGGTTGACACTGAACGGTAACTCGTCGCCTACACACAGGCCCGTTTTTCGAAGATGAATAAGGAGTGAAACGGACAATGCGTTTCCATGGATACGATGACGCCGTTGTTATGGGGAAGCGATGGTCGTGTTTTTAGCTCATACTGATTTACTTTTAATAGGAATTAGTGGTGACTATTATTATACTATGTATATAGCAACATTGTATTATGCTACATTTTCCACATAATGGCCCTTATTCTGGTTGACTCGCTCGGATGCGGATTTGCATCCTTGCGAGTCACTCTAACCCTGCCTTGTGAATGGTTAGCCGGCGCCTCCCATTCGCACGCGGGATGTGTTCGCAAGGGTTGCGAATGGGTGTTTTACATGAACAGTGAGAACCTCCCCCATCTTTCGATGGTCGCCGACCATAGAATGATGGTGAAGGCGCACGCATATGTAAGAGTGCTCCAGACCGCTGCATGGAATTGGGCGGGCTTACATCCGGTTATGTCAGCTGCCCGCCCCCCGCACAAGTGTCACGGACACATTAGCATGTGTACGCCCAGCGATTTCATGGGAACACTGGGCTTTCAAATATGCTAATGGCCCAGGCTGGCACCCTACGCCCCTCTCTTTCAACCCGCCACTCGCAAGGCTTTGTGCGTGCACCCGGCAAACAGACTTTTTGCAGAGTTCTCACGCACCCAACGTATACACATGCGCAGAAATGCTGCTGCGCATAGCGCAAAACATCGGTCCCCATGTGACCAGAATAAGGGCCGATGTGCCTTTCAGCATTGGTAATAGTTTACCTGTTTTTGGCATCCAAAAACCAAATATATTGCTGTTTTGTATCTTATTTCTGGGTGTCTTGGTTTTCTCTCCAATCCTAATACCCTAATTAATAAAATGCTGACACTGCTCCTCACCTCTATAGGGGTCATTTAAGTGTTCAGCACGCCAGATACTACTAGATTGCTCCTGATGGAACAAATCAGGCGGTGCACCATTCAGGCGCTCACATTATTGTTACCTTGTTCCGTCATTTTGACGGGCTGGTAACGAATAGTGTAATAATTAGCATCCAATCATAATTTGTCTATTAATTCTCTATTGCATCCTAGAAAGTGATGTCCCCTAGTGGTCATTTAGAAAACCACGGCTCAAAGGTGGTCTGTTTTATATCCAGCGGGAATACAAAGTATTTATTTATTTATTATTTATTAACAGTTTCTTATATAGCGCACACATATTCCGCAGCGCTTTACAGAGTATAGTTGAACACTCACATCAGTCCATGCCCCAGTGGAGCTTACAATCTATATTCCCTACCACATGTACACTCACACAGACAGTCTAGGGTTAATTGTTTTGGAAGCCAATTAACCTGCCAGTATATTTTTGGATTTTGGGAGGAAACCGGAGTACCCGGAGGAAACCCACACAAGCACGGGGAGAATATACAAACTCTGCACAGTTAGAGCCATGGTGGGAATAGAACCCATGACCTTAGTGCTGTGAGGCAGTAACGCTAACCATTACACCATCCGTGCATGTTTTTTGATTCGGTTAATCATTAACCACGTAATTTTAGCAAAATCGAAAATTATGGATTTCAAATCCAAATTCCGAAGCGCGGGAAGATCCGAACCAGAACTTTGTTCAGATCGGATCTCCTCGGGAGAGCCAGACCGGGTTTTGGTTTGGTTCGAAGATACAAAATTGGAGCGGATTTGGATTTCGGAGAACCGAACTGCACATCTCTATTTTTACTGGGGATTTGATTGTCCCTTTAATAAAAAAAAATGGAGGATAAAGGAAATGTTCTGCACTTTGTTACTTGGTAAGCCTAGTAAAAACCCACAGTGAAGTTTTCCATGCGCTTCCCTTGTGGGTAACCTCAGGATAATACTTACTTTTTATAAACTTGCAACTAGCCATCGATAGGAAAAATAGGCTGGGCGCAAGAACCCCGTACAGTTGTACACATTATTCTAACACTATATTGTCAGTTATTATTAACACTACATCGTTTCAGACTTAAGGGGGGATTTAAGTGTCCAAGTGGTTATTTACTAATTTCCTCATTCATACCTGTTCCCAGGCGGTGCAAGTTCGCTGTCTAGTGGGCAGCTAAACGCTGAGCGAATCCGCCGAGCGATAAAGTGGAGGGAGATAAAATCAAGTCCAGTCAGCTCCTAACTGTCATGTTACAGGCTGTGTTTTAAAAAGGACAGGTAGGAGCTGATTGGTTGGTAGTTTATCTCTCTCTACTGTATCACTGTACAGGGCTCAGTACATCTGGCTGTTACACTGAAATGTGTCATTTATTGTAATGCTGCAGTAAGTGGTGGTTTCCTACTGGAGTAAGCACACTGACACCACCAGCTTGGAACTCTCCATAAATATTTAGAATATGCAGTGTCCTATATATGGGGGGTTTGTGTTGTATTATGTGAGATATTTGTGCATAGCAGCGTACCACTCTGTGTGTTAGTATACTGTTTCCTCCTGTTATATTATGACCGGCTTACATGGTCACCAGCAGAACATCTGTCTCCTCTGTTCAGCATATGGCCAGCAGAGCTGTCACTTTATCTCACTCACACATCCTCACCACCTCATTGGCCAGGTCACTGGCTCCCTGAGACCTCTGCAAGTCAATGAGTGGTATTAGTAGGGGGTACAGCTCTCTGTGGTCGGATGCACCGGAACTTCATGTAGCACAGGTTCTGTATTGTCCTCTGACCTCTGCTGACCAGCAAGAAATGTCCTGACTGAGCATCTCATACAGTACAATGACGGCCGATGTGCGTTGTGTTGTGTTCCAGAGCAGCACATCATAAGATCCCGGGTATGGGTAACACCCGGACCCGGACAAGAGCCCGGAACACCAAATCTGAATCTGCATTCCTGAGCTTGTAGTGTCCGGTCTGGGGGTTTCCTGTCCAGGGGTGTCCATTCCAGATGTCACCAGGGAAAAGAGGAGGGAGAGAATAAAGCCTCCCTGTATGGTCCGGGCATGTAGCAAAGCCGGAATGGTCCGGACCACATGGGTAGGCTGTAATCTCCCCATGTCCCTGGTGAAAGCTATCATAGGCATCCCCCCAAACAAGACCCCGGAACACTGGACATCAAACTCTGCATTCCAGAACTTGTAGTGTCCGGTACAGCATTTTGGGGTCTTGGCCGGGTCCTCGTTGCAGCTATAGAGTTGACCGGGGATATCAGAGATGCAGTAGGTATCATCAAGGGCAAATGTGACCACAAAAACAATACATTGTAGCATGTATGGCGGCACATTGCCCCTTTTTGAAGTGGCGTCATTGTCTGCTGCTGTCGGCCAACATGCCTTATAAAAATCTTTTCATACTGTGCTCCCCACATGTATGCCTGTTGGGCTGTGAGGTAGCAACAATGCTGAGCATAAAACGATTAGGAGCCCATTTATCAATGAGTTTTAGCTATTTAAAACTCATTGTGTAAGATAAATGGTGCGCCAGCCAATCAGCTCCCAACTGTCACACGTTCAGCTCCTAACTGTTATGTGTTCTAAAAATAACAGTTGAGCCATCTGATTGGCTGGAGCACCATTTATCATAAGCAATGAGTTTTAAATAGCTAAAACTCATTAATAACTAGGTCCCTAATTTCTTACAGAAGTCAGTTAGATGTCCTTAACACAGCCCACGGCTAATGGCCACCATATAACATAGCCCAAGAGGTCGCAGCGGCCAGTGGCAATAAACAGCTGACTTGGATTGTAACCACTTCATTTAGGGCCCCATTAGCACTTGTAATTGACACTAATGGGGCTTATGTCATCCATTGATTACTTGGCAAACATGTAATGTGAGTGTACTGTTGTTTAGGGGTATTGCCAGGGCAGTTGAAAGGGGTATATGTGTGTGTGTGTGTGTGGTGTCACAGCACGGGGCCCAGTACCGTCATGGTCTCACAGCTCACACGATTGCGCCACTAGACTTTTCCCCTTACATGCTTTGCTTAATCCCTGTTGAGTTGGAGACGAATACTCAATGCAGATGCCCATTGCTCAACGTTAGCCAGAGGTGGGTTCCTGTCAATTCACCAGAGGACTCAGCAGAGGAATAAGACAGTAAGTGCAGTGGCGTAACTGTGGTGTGGCAGCCCCAGCCTTGGCTTGGGGGAGCCAGCGGTCTCGAGGCGCACTGAAAAATACCTGCTGTCCTGTACGAATACACAGTCTGCTGTCACTCAGTACCGTGCAATGCGAGGTACCATTATCCATTATTTAACGCCTCTTTGCCTATATATATGAAACAAGGAACAGCTCCCATCCTTTGTTCCAGCTCATTCATTCTCTGCTCATTTCTGGCTCGGAGAACACTTGGCAGGGGATGGATCTGTGAGACTGTTGCAGACATGATATAATTTTCCACTGCTATCGTACATGCATCCAGCAGGCTCTGGTGGGCAATCAACTTCACTTTACATTGTTTATATTAATCCTTCCCTTCCTATACACTTATGAGCTTACGCTGCACGTGGATTATCGCTGGAACCATTCTGCGTGAGACAGTATAGTATTGTTTAACATCGGATCAGCCACAGCAATATACAAGTGATTATTTAGTTCTATGTTCTTATGACATTATCCTAACTTACAAGACTAACATGTTTCTACGCCTCGCTGACCGCCACCTTTCGCTATTGTGCCACCGATCAAACTTATGGGATTTGGGATGATTTCACCCGATTCCGATGGATCTGGTCTAGAGATCAGGTGAAATCGGCCAACATCGCATGTGTTTGACATCCCAATCCAATCCGATGCGCGATCCAGTGCACATCGGATTGGATCCGGATGTCGGACCTGCTTACACATCTGACCTCAGACTCGGACCCCCTCATGGCGGTAGGGTACAGGGTTGCATGCGATACATCACTTGCAAGAGGTCCTGCCGCCTGGGAAGGTCCCAAGTGGCTCAAGGGGAATCGGATGGCCATACACTGTGAGAAGTCGCAGTAGTGTATGGCCATATTATGCAAATAAAGCCCTATGTCATCTGTGCTCAAGCATGGATATCCTTAAAACCTGTAGTGTGTACAATGTATAAATTCAGAATGACAGAAATAGGGAGCAAGTACGCAAAACCGTGTTCTGTACATATGGGTCCCGAAATAAGACTCCCATCTGTTGAGAGATATGATTTTCAATAGATTGTGTCCTTTCCATGTACACAGGTAATGCAGCCATTTTGTGTGCGCTTCACCAAAGTGTACCCTTTCCTTACACACCGTGGAGGCGGCCATTTTGTTGGCTGAACCATTATTCGTGGAAATGCTGCACATCCAATTCACTTAATCTTGGCATATCACTGACTCATGAGGCTGTTGTGTATTGCGGTGTAGATGAGTCCAATTTTATTAACCTACTAGCATGAAACATCCTGGCAGACATTTTGGTAACCTCCAACATGACCCCATGGTGTAAGAGGTCATGTTGGAGGGTCTGTAGCCATGGAAACTAGTGCAATTAAGTACTCCCTTATACTTACTGCATTTCCCTTGCCACCATAATCCCCCCTTCTCACAAATGAAGGGTACAGTATGACTAAAGTCTGTGTGTAATCACCTAATTTCCCAGCCCTGATGCTAATTGCGTTATGTTAGCATGCGGCACACCAAAGCTTTGGAACAACAGTCCCCCTGATTCTTTTCAACTAATGTTTACTACAAATGTGACTTTGATATACATTCAGCACTTTCCAAAACAGGGGCAGTCCTTGTTGGCGATTTGTGTGTTTTTTCCCCCAGAGCCGTAGTTTGTCCTCAAAGGTGATTTTGTCCCATTCTATGAAAGTACAGACTTTTTTGTCATTGAAAAAACATGTGCTATATTGAGGTAAATTCACAGCATTCCAATACCACAGTGAGGTCTTTAAATACCCTGGCGCGCTGCCTGGGAACAAGTAATGTGTGTACAGGCTCCTCACCTAAAACTCCCATTTATGTAGGATTTAGGGTACATGTGAGTTATCCGGACGCCCGATTTGAAAATCGGGTCGGATCGGGCACATCGCATCGCATCGCATGCGACCATCGGATGCGATGCGATGCGATGCGATGCGATGCGATGACCCGATTTTTCCATAGGAATCAATGTTAAAATGGACTGAGTCCATTTTAACATGGAATTCAATGGGAAAAAGGGGTCCTTTTCATACCCCTACTATCCAAGTGGGCATGGAGTTGGATATAAACCTGTGGCGAGCGTAGCGAGCCACCGAGCCCGAAGCGTGGCGAGCGTAGCGAGCCCCGCGAGGGGACACGGAATACCGTCCCCTCGCGGGGCTCGCTTCGCTCGCCACGCTTCGGGCTCGGTGGCTCGCTACGCTCGCCACAGGTTTATATCCAACTCCATGCCCACTTGGATAGTAGGGGTATGAAAAGGACCCCTTTTTCCATAGGAATCATTTTAACATTGATTCCTATGGAAAAATCGGGTCATCGCATCCGATATCGCATGCGATGCGATGCGATGCGATGCGATATCGCATCGCATCGCATCTGATTGTATGCCTTAACTTAAGGCATACAATCAAAAAATCGGGCGTCCAGATAACTCACAAGTACCGGATTTAGTGTTCAGTAATGTGCAGCACTGCTGCAAAAACAGCGTTAAAAATACATATAGCTATCTGCTCAGATAGGCTTTATATCCAGGATATGTCTGTGCACCCGATTCACCCCTAACTGCAATACTACAGAGAGGGAGACTTATCAAATCAGAGAGAAATAATATACTAAGGCCCACATGCACTAAGCTTCAAAAGTGACAAAATGGAGAGTGATAAACAACCAACCAACCAGCTCCTGCCTGACATTTGTCAAACACATTCTGTGACATGGCAGGTAGAAGCTGATAGGCTGGCTTTTTTTCACTCTCCATGTTATCACTTTTGAAGCTTAGTGTATCTGGCCCAAGCCTGGAGAAGAGATATACTGGAGATAAAGTGAAAGGAGATAAAAGCACCAGCCAATGAACTGTGATTGAAAATGACAGTTGGGAGTTGATTGACTGGTGCTTTATCTCCTTTTACTCTATCTCCAGTTTATCTCTTCTCCAGGCTTAATACATATGCCCCACTGTTTGAAAAATGGCATTGGGGGCAGATTGGCTGGTACTTTCTCTCTCTGCATTTTATCTCTCTCCAATGTTTCGCAAATAGACCCCTTAATTTTTTTTTTTTGTAGAAGGATGTTTAACAACTTTTACGACAGGAAAAATCATGGCGTCAGATGTTAAAGTAACAAAAAAAAAAGGCATTTTAAGCCATGTCGTTTGGGTTTGCAAATTTTGTACAGACGTTTGAGTCTTCCGCCAGCGAGAATGACTTCAGCATCTGCTTGCAGCCGGGAGATGCTGTCTGAAGTCAAGGCTAATCCTACAACGGACTCTGTAACGTTGCAGGCTGTTGGGGCTTGGTTACGGCTGCACAGGAAGGTGCATGATGTAAGAGGGTGGTGTTCCAAAATGTGTCCGAAGCCAACGGATGACGCCTGAAGAGAGAAATCAGAGCATGCTCAGCTGGCTGATAAAACACAAAGAAACGAAAGGCCAGCGGGCGGCTTATCGTGCCGTTCCCAGGACCTCAATCTCTCTATTTTTTTCTTCTAGCTACCACCTAAGCTTATAATCTGGGGCTCTCAAGATGGGTGGAAAAAGTTACTTATAGGATCCGTGCCATTGGATCAGTGCCTCGAACCTCTTAATGTAGAGGCTACACCCTGCTTTAACAAACAAAATAGACTACAAACGCATGTCAAGTGCTCTGTTTTAGAGTTAAAAGCAAGACGATGGGAGCGTTGCTCATCGACTTGGACTATAGGAACAGCCAATCAGCTCTTAGCTGCCAGGTCATAGCCTGTTTGAAAAATGATATTTAGGGGCCAACTGGCTGGTACTATGGGGTCTATGTACTAAGACTTGGAGAGGGATAAAGTGGACAGGGTTAAAGCCAATGTACCAGCCAATCAGCTCATAACTGTCACATAACAGGGTGTTAGAAAAATAACAGTTAGGGGCTGGCGGGTTGGTGCTTTAGCTCTGTCCTCTTTATCGCCATCCATGGTTTAGTACATAGGGGCAGATTTATTAAGCCTGGTGTCGTGATCACGTGGAAGGTGATAACGCACCAGCCAATCAGCTTCTGTCAGGTTACAGACATGGCTTGGAAAATGACAGTTGGGAGGTGATTGGCGGCATCACCTGCTCCCGTTTCAATTGACCCCTTTGAATATTGTCTTAGCTAAAAAATAGTAGAGTATATATATGTAAACATAATAGTGCTTAGCCATACGTGCTTATTTCTGTTTCACTTAGGTAGGACATAAAGGTTATGATGGTTTTGTTAATAAACTGATCTATGTCGTATCCAAGGGCCCCAAAACTAAACCTATCAGCCAAGTTGATGTGAAGGTCTTAGTGAAGCACACAGAATGTGCAAAAGAGACAATGTACTTAGATTTGGTTTGGTTGAAGGCAGGAGTGTACAAGCCATTAGACGAAAGTCATCTGAAGGTGTAGCCACCTTTATTGTATCACAACGCCTAACAAAGCCACAGAATGTGTGCTTGTGTGTGTGTCGCATCCTAGGCCTTTCATTTGCTTGCAGTGCCAAAGGTTACCCAGTAGGGGGCAGACAGGAGTATGACTGATAAGTAAGTTAAGATAGTTACACCACTGACTATAATGGTGTCTGTAAAACAGGAAATAAGAATTTGTCTAGATAGATTAACTGAGTCTCCAGCCTTGGGCACCGATTGTCAGCAGGAAACGAGGAGGCAGAAATTACATACAGAGAAATTACTGCAAAACAAAACTTTTCTGTCACAATTAACAATTGTGATGTATATTTAGGCTATTGCATAAGATATCAAGCATGGGAAATTCTTATCTTGTTATATTATTATATGTGATGATAACAGGTATACACTCCTAGAAACTTTATTTCCTTAATGAATTCGGATGCAGCTATATATATATATATATATATCATCGGTAAAATCTAACGCCATAATTCATTTATTTATTATCAGTTATTTATATAGCGCACACATATTCTGCAGCGCTGAAAAGAGAGTATATCACCATTCACATCAGTCCCTGCCCCAGTGAAGCTTACTATCTATATTCCCTAACACATATACAGTACATGCACCCACATTCATTCTAGGGTTAATTTTGTTGGGAGCCAACTGACCTACCAGTATATTTTTGGATTGTGGGAGGAAACCAGAGTACCCGGAGGAAACCCACGCAAGCACGGGGAGAATATACAAACTCTGCACAGTTTGGGTCATTAGCGGGAATTGAAACCAGCTGATTGGCTGGTACTTTATCTCAGTGCAAAGCTTTGTACACAGACCCCCAAAGTACCAGTAATCAGCTCCTAAATTCTATTTTAGAGGCTGTATTAAAATAATGACAGTTAGGAGCTGATTGACTGGTATTTAGAGTATTCAATCCCCTGCCGCTATTCCCGACGGGAATTTCTACCCAGACAGCACTGAACAGAGATCTCGGCAGAAGGGCCCCAACTTTACAAGCAGATGGGCCCGTTCTGCCAAGAACATCTGGAAATTGTCGAGCTCCCGGGCGCAGCTCGATGATTTACGGCCGTTTCTCTGCCCCCTTTTCGGTGCCCAGCTGGCGGGACATTGAATCCTACCTGCCGAGCTAACGTTGAGCCGGCCAAGAACGGGACCAGGTTACGACTGTTGGGCCGGATTGAGTACCCCTTTAATCTTTTTCTACTGTATCACTCTACCACTCTTCAAGATTTGAAACATTCTATTAATTCCTTCCGCAAAGTATTATTGATGTTATAAGTTGTTTCCTGTATAAAAGTTGCCTCATGACTTTATCGTTGACCTACTATATTGTTATAATGCACAACAGGGGGTAGATTATCCCTTTGATTGATGGTATCGAGCATGTTTGTTGATTGGCCACTAACAATCATTGTGTCTCTGTTGTTTCAGATGCATTGTGAACGATTTTTGACCATCCTAAGAATAATTGGAACTACCCTTTTCGGAGTGTCCCTCTTACTAGGAATTACTGCTGCTTATATCGTAGGGTATCAGTTCATCCAAACGGACAACTACTACTTCTCCTTCGGACTGTACGGTGCAATATTGGCCCTCCACCTCCTCATCCAAAGCCTCTTCGCTTACCTAGAGCACAGGAAGATGAAGCGGTCTCTGGAAACGCCTATAAAGCTGAACAAATCCGTGGCCCTTTGTATTGCTGCATATCAGGAGGACCCTGACTACTTAAGAAAATGTTTACTGTCCGTCAAACGGCTGACCTATCCCGGAATGAAAGTCATCATGGTCATCGACGGCAACAACGATGACGACATCTACATGAAGGATATGTTTAGTGACATCATGGGGAGCGACCGGAGTGCCACTTACATTTGGAAGAACAACTTCCACCAGAAAGGCCCCGGAGAGACAGAGGAGTCGCACAAAGAGAGTATACAACACGTGACCCAGTTGGTTCTCTCCAACAAATACATCTGCATCATGCAGAAGTGGGGCGGAAAGCGAGAAGTCATGTACACCGCCTTCAAAGCGCTGGGGAGAAGCGTGGATTATGTGCAGGTAGGTAAAAAAGTCACTGCTTGGCTGCCAGGAATAACAGTCACGAATCAATGGCCTTTTGTGCGATCTGTGTAGTGTGTTCGGGGAATATGCCAGGCTAACTCGGACACAGTGCACCATTCAGACTATGTGAAACGTTGTGTGCTGCAGGCAGGTCGGTTGTCTCCCTTGTACGAAGTGGCTGAACAAACTGTAAACTGAAATGAAAGTGGTTAACGTCATTTTTGAGAATTGACAGGGTGCCACCTCCAGACGGCTTTACCTCCCCCCCTCCCCCTTTCCCAATACATGTGTTCCTAGAAGACATTGACAGATGCCGAAACTAAACACAGTGACTGGGTGTAGGAACACGGCGTGCACAATTATAGCCGCCTGTAACCTGATGTGGTTAGAATAATACCTCGCCAGACAGAGCAGTATATTTATACTCTGATTACAAGTACAGCGCCGCCTTCTTGCATGAATTATATAAGGTTGCATGTGCACTTTCTTATGGAAACTGCAGCACTAACTAGTCACCCTGCTATGCCCGAAGTCTCCAGCATCCCCTATGGGTGGCACTATTTTGTTTATTAAAAGTTTGTCAGTTTGTCAGTTACTGTCTATTATTTTTAGAAGGTGCTAAATAATTAAAAAGTAGTGCCTGCTTGGTTGGTAGGGGCAACCTCCCATCTCCCAACTTAGTATATTTACCCCCTAGACTCTAGAATAAATCATACTGATATTGCTGGGAATTAAAAAGATCAAAAGTCATTATCCCAAGAAGAAAAATGTAAAAAAATTAAAATATTATGACTTTCCACAACATGTGCAACAAAGCTGCCCTTTTTTATTTCCAAGGAAAGTGCAGGGGGAACGTTGATTTCAGCCATGGTTTCCTGAGCTGCATGTGGCGTACACATTTCCCTTTTAACTTGTGCTGCGTAACACCTGAAGATCGTCCTCCTCCTTTAATGTTAGCTGAGGTCAAGCCAATGTAATCCCAGTGGGCTAGGAGTTGTTGGTCTGGCAGGCGTGAGTTAGGAGCGCTGTAGATGTATTAGGTAAAGCGCACGCAGTTGTCGAGGTGAAACAGAAAATATTTCCCAGAGAGAAAGCCGTTTCATTTTTCAATGATTAAAACACCCCTCACAGGCATCACCATTTCGTTGTCTTCTAGCTATGAGTCAAGGGGGTCTTCTTGTCCCTGGAGACCCCTCTATAATGTAGGCAGGGTCTCCTTACCCCGGCACACCAAGTACATCTGGCGTTTGACGTTACATATGTGAATTTTCTAATCCCTGAACAGTCTATTGGTATTTTTCCAGGAAAACTAAAAGTTTCTCATTCAAAGAATTTATTTTTTTATGCTTTCAAGAAAAAAAAAAATTTCAAATTATGATGCGATAACAAAAAATGTGCACATGCAATTATCTTATAAAACGCCATTAAAGTCTCTCTTACCGAGCGCCAGAGAGCCCGCCCCTCCGAATACTCGCCCCTACCACCGTCATTTCCCCTCGGAACCATGCGAGGGGATGTGTATATCCCCTCACATGCCACCGCTGCGGGAAAAATCATTCAATGGTCTCCGACCATCAAATAATTTCTTCTGCCTTTGCATGGCCTAGCGCCGCCACCACCCCGTCCCACCCTCCCCGCTGTGAACGGAGTGTGAAAGGCAGGGGCCGAATTCAGATCACTGAGTGTGATCGAGAATCGGAACCCTAATGTCGTTTTAATTCCATACTGTTACTTTTAGTTAACTTCCTCAGTAATTAGTCACTCTGGCCTCGTAGGGACTATTTGTTTATCTGTTATTATTTATTCCGTCCGTTCCAGTGCTGAACAGCTGCAAATACGCTATGTACTCAGCGGTGAAGCAGCAGCGAGGGGATATAATAAGAGACTGTTGCTGAAAGCAGAGGAGCAAGGCAGAGAGGCCAAGGCGTACGATAGTTTTTGCAACGCAAAGATGTTCCCACCATGCAGATGGCCTGCAGCGGCCAAGTATCTGTTTCCAATATGGCTGCTTGGATGCCTGCCTCGGCTTTACTCCACAAATCAGGGCTGTGACACTGAGGGAGCGGGGATGAGCGCTGATGGAGCCAAGAGATTTAAAGATCACTTCGAGAGAGCTCTTCTCTCCGTTTATTTTGATTAGCGAAAGTCTGCTACCTCTAAAACATTCGAATCGACGGCTTCCAGCTCTGTGTGGTAGCTTCCACGGCGGCGCTTGTTGTCATGACGAGATCATATCATGTGACTAGGGTTCCCTTCTTCGTGAGAGAGCGTGACTAATTTTAGGCAACCAATGCTATGGTTTTAGTAAACGCCCTACAAGTAGTCTTTCGATGGGGTTTTCCTCCATGAAATCCCTATGGTAACGCCTAGTGAAGCACAGGTCAGCCATGTTGTCTGGCCAGCCAGAAGAGAAGACCATTGTCACTGTCACAGTCAGTCCTATTTACATCGCTCTAGGCCTGGTTTGTGGTGGACGCTGGTGCAGCCGTTGAATCATCTTTTGACGTTGGGGTCTATGTAATAAGTTCGTGGAGAGGGATAAAGTATCAGCCAATCAGATCTAAACTGAAATGTTACAGGCTGTCCTTGAAATGTGACTCAGAACTAGGCACCTAGTTCTGAGTCATATATATGCAGCACCTCATTGGTTGCTGCTGTCCAATCAGATGCTACATTCGCAGCAATTCACGTTCCTAGCTAACGGGGGCCGACAGTGCTCATGGCTCCGTGCTGTCAGATGGGGCCGCTGCTGCACTACATGTGACATTGAGAATCGAAGGAAGAGGATTTCCTGCAAGGAGATAAATGGGAGGGGTTGCGAGTTTAAAGTGAGGCGTTGAGGTTTATTTTTAGGAAATTCTAGAGTTTTTCAGGAAAAGTATTTTTTATTGTGTTATCTTTATTTAACTAACGTTGCGCTTATGTTTGTTTCATTTTAGGTATGTGACTCTGATACGGTGCTCGATCCTGCGTCTTCTGTTGAGATGGTGAAAGTATTGGAGGAAGATATGATGGTGGGAGGCGTAGGAGGAGATGTCCAGGTAAGCAAACACAAGTGATATGTTATTAAAAAAAATATTTGGTCAATATAGGCAGCCACCACATGTTGGGTTATATATGGTGGCAGTGAGTATGTCGGCGGTCAGAAAAATGACACCCAAATCCAGACAATGGTTCTCAACTGAACTAACCTAAACTCTCCCACTAACATTAACTCCCCCCTCTCCGAAGGCTAAAGCTAATCTCCCCCCCCCCCCCCATACACTGACCACTGGCACACTGACTGTGCCCAACCCTCAGGGCAGGCGACAGGGGGGGTCAAGGGGGACAAGTGTGACGGGCCCCAGCAATCTCAATGGCCCCAGAGCTTCCATGCCCCATCACGGCCGCTGGCCTGTCAGTGACCCTCACGGCCAGGCCATCTACTGTGCACCATCTGTGTGTGGCTGAGTCTGACTGACACTGTGTGCCGCTTGTAGTGCTCGGCATTCTTTTGTGAAAGTGACAGGCCAGCAGAAGGCAGGAGCCTGGCCAACAGGACTGAGAACGAGAGAAGTCCGCACCTGAAAGCAGGATCTGGAGCAGCGAAAGGTTAAATGAGGATCATACAGAAGAGGGTTGTGTGGATTTGGGATTAGGTGGGGGCCCCAGAAATATAATTGTACAGGGCCCAAAGATTTCTGTTGCCAGCCCTGCCAACCCTAACCCACAGCCTAGCCTTAATCCCCCCCCCCCCCCCCCTGCCTATAGAATGAAATATGTACTGAGGGGAAAACAAGTGGAACATTTGGGACTAACGCAGAGACTCTGTTATGCAGAAGGATCTGCGGTGTATATTGTACTGCACTCACATCTACACCCTGTCCGGAGTCCTCAGTCCACTTACGTATGAATAGGTGTAACAAGTGGCAGCGGGCATTCACATGCTTGCTGAATTGTGTTTGTGCAGTTACATAGATTAATTCCATTCCGCATAATTATGAAATTTCTCCTTCAATACGAACATTTTTGATGATCCGACCAAACCTTAGAGTATATAGGTTCCCCTGTCTCTTGAGCGTATTGATGCCTCATTGAGGGTCTTGATTGCACAATACCTGGAGCGTATAGATTTCTATCCCTCGTTACCCTACAGAAAGCTCCCACTGCTAGCCAGTTATTATTGCCTACGGAGATGTCTGCCTGTACTCCAGCCAGGCCGAGCTGCAAGTCATTACCGAGAGTTCCTTGCTGGGTTTGGCTAGATCTGGCCCCTTTGAAATACATCCTTACAGTCACTTGGATGACACCAGACTTGCTGAAATGCTAATTTATGATTATCCAGAGAGCAGGCAGGAAGGACGGCCCCCGCCAGACAAGCAGTTGTGCTCTCACAATTAAACCAAGGAGAAACACTTAAGACCTTCCTTCCTTTTGATGTTCGGCTCAGTGTTCCATGGTTCCTCTTTCTCATACATATAATTTGCTCGTCTGATCTTGTTTTCAACCAAGAGTAATTATTCCTGTATTAAATCCCATCCTTGTGCTTAGCTGGCTTACGGCTTTATATTACCTTTGTATATTTTGTTAGCTTTTGTTATTAGGATTATTGAGTCAATTATTACAGAGCAGTCGTTATAAATGCCAGATGCATAATTAAATTGATGCTGTTTGCAAAATATACTCTAAGGGGGTGATTCGATGGAGTTCTGTTGAAGATGAGATGTTGCCGATAGCAACCCATCACACTCTACTTATTTATTTAGCACCTTTTAGAAGATAACAGATAGAATCTGATTGGTTGCTAAGGGCAACTTCCCATCTTAGTAAATTTGCCCCTTAATGTTTTGCATATTTTTAATCATTAATGGTATTTCCTCCGTCATAAAACTTTAAGGAGTACGCCTCTCGTGTGGGCAGATTTATCCCAAATCACACTATTAATGTCGCTGTAAGCCAAGGCAATAATTATGCCCAAACTTGCATTAATGCTGAGGTCTCAAGACAAAGCTTCTGGGAAAAAAACCATCACAATGCTTCCAGGTTCTGACCCAGTAAGCATAATACACATTTACACCTTTGGACTAGTCAGAGAAGTGGAGAGGGATCTTGGGGATTCCTCTCCCCCAAAAAAATGTGTTGGCGTAACCCATGAGTGAGCTAATGACATTTTAAGATCTATAGTATGTAAGCTTGTGAGCAGGGCCCTCATACCTCAATATGTTCTGTTATTACCACATCTTGGGGGTTATTCTAGTCCATTCTTTCTGACAAAATCCTTCTTAGATGGACAAAACCATGTGCACTGCGGGTGGGGCAGATGTAACTTGTGCAGAGAGAATTAGATTTGGGTGGGGGTTTTCTTCAAAGTGAGATCTATATTGAAGTGTAAAATCATGCAGTCAGTATTTTCCCTGCACAGAAACAAAATAACTCACCCAAATCTAATTCTCTCTGCACATGTTACATCTGCCCCCCTGCAGTGCACATGGTTTTGTCCATCTAAGAAGGATTTTGTTAGAAAGAATGAACTAGAATAAACCCCCTTGTTATGTTACAGTTTTATTCCCAATAGTAAATGTTAATATATGAATAATAAAGATAATGAATATCACATTTTTAGCAAAGATCTCACCTTGAATGATTCTCATTAGTAAGTCTGGAATTCCTGGAGCTAAATATTTGAACTGTTTCTTAATCTATATAATTAAGTATAATTAAAATGTTTTTATTTTATTTCCACAGATTTTAAACAAGTATGAATCCTGGATATCTTTTCTGAGTAGTGTTAGATACTGGATGGCCTTCAACATCGAGAGAGCCTGCCAGTCCTACTTTGGCTGTGTCCAGTGCATCAGTGGACCTCTAGGAATGTACAGGAATTCACTGCTACATGAATTCCTGGAAGACTGGTACAATCAAGAGTTTATGGGTTCCCAATGCAGTTTTGGGGACGACAGACATCTAACCAACCGGGTCTTAAGCTTGGGCTATGCAACCAAATACACAGCACGGTCAAAATGCCTCACGGAGACACCTATCGAGTATCTGCGGTGGCTAAACCAGCAGACACGGTGGAGCAAGTCCTACTTCCGAGAATGGCTCTACAATGCCATGTGGTTCCACAAACACCATTTATGGATGACCTATGAAGCTGTGATCACCGGGTTCTTCCCTTTCTTCTTAATTGCAACTGTGATTCAGCTGTTCTATCGAGGACGGATATGGAACATTCTGCTCTTCTTGTTGACCGTACAGTTTGTTGGCCTCATCAAGTCTTCCTTTGCCAGTGTTCTCCGAGGGAACATCGTCATGGTTTTCATGTCACTCTACTCAGTGCTCTACATGTCCAGTTTACTACCTGCAAAGATGTTTGCCATTGCCACCATCAACAAAGCCGGGTGGGGCACCTCCGGAAGGAAAACTATCGTGGTGAATTTTATAGGACTAATTCCTATAACCGTTTGGTTTACAATCCTCTTAGGTGGGGTGGTTTTCACTATATGGAAGGAAACAAAGAAGCCATTTGCAGAATCTGAACAGACAGTTCTTATAGTCGGTGCAATACTTTACGCGTGCTACTGGGTTATGCTGTTGACTTTGTACGTGGCACTGATCACGAAATGTGGCAGGCGGAAGAAAGAGCAGCAATACGACTTGGTGCTTGATGTATGATGATACTGAATTACCTGCGAAGTGTGCAAACTTAACAGATATTATCAAAAGCCTTATTTTCTAGGAGTATTACGGACATAAGTTCATGTCTTCAAGGGAAATACAACACTGCTGCTGGGACCTCAACAAACACTAATTGTGGCTCATTTTCACGCATCCAAAGCCAAAATTGTTGAACACTTTTGAGAAAATGAACACAAGTTATAAAGCCAGGCCTCTTCTACGTTCTGGGGAGGCCATTTCGTTTGTGCACTTTTTTTGGTTATCATTGTGCATATGCCTGACAGTGTTATGTTCTATATATACCTCACTGGTCATGCTTATGTTTTTGGGTGGTCATTATGGAAAGGAGTTTGAAGGATTTCTAGGCCTTATTCACTAGTGGATCTTTTCTACAGGGTGGCCCAAACTTCTCCTTGTGTTGGGAAAATTCCATAGGAAAAATTAGCACTTTTTTTTAACGAAGTGCAACTTTATTTGCTAAATATTTCACACACAAAACCGCAGGTAACCTCTGAGCCTAAAGCCTACAGTATGTTAAAAAAATGGAAGTATAGACAGTTTCCCAATGAGAAAGTAGTGATAAGATTGCAATGGACTTTAACAGCGAACATGTCAAAAACATCACATAGCAGACCTCAAAGAGGCTTAAAATGTAGTAATTGCCCAAAAGCAACCAATCTGCTTTCAACTGTCATTTACAAGACTGTGCTAGATAAATTAAAGACTCTGATTGGTTCATTTGGGTCAATTCTTCATTTTATCCTCTTCAAGGCTTGATATATCTCCCCCTCGAAGTGTTAAAGACCAAACAAGAAATAATTGTCCACGTGCACCAACCGATGAATGTTAAGTCGTTTTAATTATGGAATTTCCCCTATGCGTGGGGCCGCCCTGTATTTTTTTTCCTCTGGAAAAGTTCCTAGTAAGTTGGCCGAGTGGCTCTAGCAATACACTACAACGTTATTTATAAACTTTGTTTTTGAAAGTTACTATTTTTTGTTTTTAGTGATGGCCCATGGGCCGTCAATTATAAATGCCACCTGTGCTTAAAACGAAAGCACAGTGGCTATGCTGTATTTTTATATTATTGTATTAATTATGTTTTTTATTTGTATGCCAATGTTTAAAATTTTTACATATTTTATATTTTACTTATCTGATAAATCATTCAGTTCTCTATTCTTTTTTAAATGTGTTTTTAATGTTTTTTATTTGTTTGTTGTTTTTTTTTTTTTCTCCAAAACTGATACTGGCCAAAATGTGAAGCTTTATAATAGTTCATATTTTTCCACCAAGAAAAGAAATAAATAATTATTTGTACTTTTATGTCTGATTAGATTTATTATATTACAGTGATAGTATAAGTATGTGTACAAACAATAATAGGAGGACATGTATGTTACCTTTTAAAGAGTGAACCAGTGGAGGTAGTGCCAGATTAAGGTTCACATGGGCCTGGAGCTGAAATTTACAAAGAGCCTATAACCATACAGTCTGAAGGAACAATGCACGCCAAAGGTCGATGCAAAAAAAAGGGGTGTGGTATCACAAGGTAGGAGCGTGGTCACACAATAGTACCCACATTTCAAATTACACCAGACTGTTGGTAATTGCTATTATGTGGCTTATACAGTATATTGAATGAGGCTACTTATTAAACAGAAGGTAAATTCAATCTGAAGCCACATTTACTGCAGTCCATTCCCTTTCTGCCTGTTTTCCCGGAATCCTGTGCATGTGCTCAATACTCTCCCACAATACCAGAGTCTACTGCCAGAAGGGAGGGGTCCCAATCGGAGCTGCACACAGCACCCTTCCTCTATTGAAGTGCCTCTGTATTGCCGGGCAGTGATGTCACTTGTCATGCAGTAAACAGGTCCCGGGTTGTATAGAAGTGAATTACTTATTAAAAATGTGCCGTGACCTGGGTCCTTGCCTACAAGCTAGCTAGGTTGGATTCCTGGGTTACTGGACCTGGGTTGAGCCGTCTCCACTGACAAAAATTCTGGGTTCACGTGCAATAACCAGTGCACAGGGGGTATAAGTTATTTTCTTGTCATTCATTCATTCACTTGATTTCCTGTTTCCAACCATGTAAATGACGGTTATGGTTTATATGCTAGAGATCACCAACTGAATCAGTGGCGGAACTCTGGGAGGCAATGGAGGCTCCAGCCGCCGGGCGCAAGGCCCTGGCGGGGGCACTTCCACTCGACTCCATTGCATGGTTGCCTACCTGACTCTCTCCTTCAGGGAGAAAATGCTCTGTTCCTGGGCTTCCCTGGTAATGTATGATTGCCATCACCTGTGGGTAGCTAGGTAAGTGATAAGAAAGGTGTTTCACCACAGGTGATGGCAATCATACATTACCACGGAAGTCCAGGAACAGAGCATTTTCTCCCTAATGGAGAGGGTCAGGTAGGCAACCCTGCTCCATTGTCTCATCCAGAGTCGGCTGGCTGTCTGGAGGGCAAGTATCCCTGGGTCCCCCTGAGAAGTGAACTCACGCCCCACCTCCACTTACCCGCTGCGGATCGGGTGTTTATTCCTGGATCCGCATCGCAGCTGACTGCACACAGACAGTGACAGACAGCTAGCAGCGCTGAACTTCCGGCGCTGTCTAATGGAACTTGGTCCTGCAGCCTGGACAGGACAGCGCGCAGGCTGCAGGGAGGTAGTGCGGGCGGGGGAGGATGCCTGGGAAGGCAGTGGCACACACAAACGCCACACATGAAGAAGAACATGCTGCTCAGCCGCTGCAGCCTTCTTCTCTTCTGCAAGGCTCAGGTAAAAATAAGTCCCTTATAGCAGCCCCATTTTTTTTTTTTTTGGGGGGGGGGGGGGGTCGAAAATCTATCTTGCCTCCGGGAAAATGACATGAAGTTATGCCACTGAACTGAATCCATTTTCGGTATTAAAATAATGGCATGATCTCGACGCAGTGTTGAGGACGTAAGACCTTGTTTATAATTAAATGTAGTCACGGTGGTATAAATGTTTTTTACAGAGATTACACCTATTGTGATTCTCATAGAAATAAGTATCTGCAAGAGGAAACTAAAGATCATTCATGGACTGTGGAATTTAAAGAGCCACAAAGTTGTTAGATATAACTGGCGTGCGGATTACTATGGTAGCAAGGGACCACCCAGCGTTTTATGGGTGTCAGATGAGTCGGTGCCTGCTCGATGTCTGCTCGGGGTGGGTGGCTGACGTCACATGACATGACGTCAGTGGCCCTCCCCCTTTTAGCCCATCGTCCTCAGAAATAAAAGTCAGTCTAGACTTATTATTTAGAGAATGTCCATATTATTATTCTTAATATCGTTTATTTATATGGCGCCACAAAGGTTCCAAAGCACCTGATAATACATAGATTAGCACTAGTACATGGTAAATAAAGACAGTTCATTCGGGGACAGGACACTGATGCAATTATCAGAGGGTGGAAGAGGCATATTCTAAGAAAAGCACATGAAGAGAGAGGGCCCTGCTCGTGAGAGCTTACATTGCAATGAGAGCTTACACAACATACCGGTGCTCATTTCAAATATTTACGAGAGGAACAAAAAAAGCATCTCCAAAGATGACACAAAGCGATGCAGTGACGGCGGATATATTTCTGTTGATCTACCAGGAGATATATTTGGCTACTTAATTACCTCTGGAGGCAGCTGACCTCATTTACATAGTCAGGAAGAGGAAGGGACCGGTTCAAAGCCTGCAATTTGATCAGGACTTTCCTGGCTAAATGACACAGTGTGCAGTGATGCTTGTGAGCTGCTGACGGACAGGCCTGGTCACTGCGGAGGATTTGGGAAGCTTTTGTGCACAAACAGTTTTTGTGCCAACTAAGGGCCAAAGTCAGATGCAATAACTTCCAGGATTAATGCTTAGAAATGGGTCAGAAACCACAATCCGCAACACTGAGTACACTGATTATCGCTGGCTAATCGCACAGCCCAGCGACCTCACAACCCGATAACATTTCAGTGTGGCCACATTTTGATTGACAGGGCCCATTTTATCAGGGAGACATTGAACGGATTATTTCAAATGTTTGTTTTAAGGAAAAATGAAAAGAACAGAACCCAGGTTAGGCCACCGCACACAGCGCTGATGGGTAGAGGGTGCTGTTGTTAGGGATGGCCATCGGTGCAGACGCCATCGATGGTTGCCATCGATGGCGATTCTGCACCCAGCCATCGTTAGTAGTGAACTATCTGACCATTGATAGTTTTAGCTATCGATGGTCATCCATTATTTCTGACTGAATGGCCCTTGGGCCAATCAAAGCCCGGGGGTGGGATTTCCGGGTGTCGGAGGCGGAGCTATGCTCCGTGTCCCGGCACCTTAAAAAGAACCATTGGTTCTCCTTTGCCATCGATGTAGGGAAACCATCTGGTTCGCCCACATCAATGGCAAAATTATTTGACATCGGCCATAAACCATCGATGATTTTAAATCAACGATGGTTGATGGCCATCCCTACTGTTGGTGGCACTTATCAATTATCTATTCATTTCTTACACTAGTACTGTTCCCTCCTCTTTGAGGCTCTGTTTGACGTCCCCTGTCTCCTTCCCCGATGTCGCTAGTACCTATACAACATTCTTAAACTTAACTTGAGAGACCTTTTTGTATTCAGCCACACTATCCTTTATTACATTTCAAGATGCTGACATACCCAGAATTCGAACCCGTCACCTGTGGCATTACAGTCAGACACTCTGCTCATTGAGCTATCCGCCCTTGTATAGAAAGCTTGAGAATTGTAACTATTTGATGCTCACTTTGCACATTGTTAAAAATATATAGCATTGCAGCTAAGCAGCTGTATGTAGTGTGTGGCTGCAAGGGATTGGATGAGCGGCAACACACTATATAGATCTGCTCAATTGCAAGACTGATTATTTTTTACAAAGTACAAGCAGTTTCAAATAGTTAGAAATTCCTTAGTATTTATGCAGCATAAAATAACTCAATGAGTAGTGTGTTGGGCTGAAATGCAACATGTTATGGGTTTGAATTTGGAGTATGGCAGTACCTATCTATCAAACATTGGGAAGGTGCATCATAGAAAGGCTGTGCTTTCTCTGGGAATTGTTTTGTTATGCCCCTTCCCCACAAGGGCATGCGCCTTATGTCTTTATTAGCAAAAGTGAGGATGGTGAGGGGCATCAATTCTGTTTCTGGCACAGGGCACCCAAATGTCTAGTTACAACTCTGGCTATTTCTTCTGAGTTTATTGGAGCATTAGAGAATGCAAGAGTGTAAAGATGGGGCCAACATGATGCTAAATTACTCAATCTGCGTCAGTGTAGCCCCACCCCCTCCCAGAAGCACCATAATTGCTTGTATTTGTCTCAGCTCCAAAAGGTGGTTGTGTGGGTCCGGGGGGGGGGGGATGGGGTTCTTATGCAGACATGACCACCTTTCAGGGAGGCCAATAGCGCCACCGGATTTTCGAGAGCCTACCACCGGTCCGGGAGGGTAGGCAAGACTGAGCAAAGGGCTCTTTTTCAGGCTTCATATTATAACTACATAGTTTTTTGTTATTTAATAAACAACATTTTAAATTGGGAGAACATTTAGGGTGCAGAAATATGTCCTCTAACCTTCTAAGGGATTTTCCAGACAAATTTCGCAATTGTATCTGTGACATAATAACTTTAAATGATTAACGGATAATGTGTCAGTCTCCAACTGTTTTGTCAGCATGAAACATTTGTTGCAACATGACAAGAAGCGTTGGTATAACCCCCCTCCCCCACACCCGGAGTACAGAATGGTATTACCCAGTTGCTTGCTTTATTTACACACATGACTGCCGCAATGGGAGCTGCCCTCACAAGAAAAAAAATCCATATAGAGAGGGTCCTGGTTGGATTTTGCCGAAGCACCGTGAGGCAGCGATGCTGACTACCATGTTACCATACTGCCCTCATTTTAGTTAGACAATTATTAATTAACAGACCGGTATGGGGGAAATCTATCACGAAGCTGGGAAAATGTATAAAAATAGATATGGATAAAGAGGATCAGTTGTCAATAGCCCCCTATGTCAGGCATGTCCAAACTATGGCCCTCCAGCTGTTGTGAAACTACACATCCCAACATGCCTTGCCATAGTTGCAGCATTCCCTAATAGCAAAACTGTGGCAAGGCATGATGGGGCTTGTAGTTTCAGAACAGCTGGAGGGCCATAGTTTGGACATGCCTGCCCTATGTGCTTATATTTTAGAGAGATTGACTGATGGTATGGTGGGAGATCAGACGGTCAATTACTGTATTGCGGAACAGGAAATGACATGTTACCACAGGAAATGACATCAGCAGATGATAAGAAGTCTGAAGAAACATCACGGTTCGCTTCATTGTGTCAGTCTGGTAAAATAACAAAGTATCACGTCCAATAACGAGACATTTTCTTTGGTGAGGAACTGACTCCAACATCTATGGGGCCTATTTATCATTTAATGTTTGCTGCTAATTCCCCGGAAACACCAGTTTTTGGTAGTTCGCCACAAATATTAAGTACGGCTTGCATGTATGTGGGAGGGACTGCAGCAGGAATCTCCCATTAGCACCGGTAACCTATATAGAACTTCTTACCGCATGTGTACGACAGCCTTTGTTCATTTTCCAAGTAGCAAAAAATCTCAAAGTGGAGCTGCAGCTGCAAAGTTCAGGGGTCATCCTGGTTCTTGCATCATAAGGCCCTGCCCCCATAGCAGCAAATTGTCACAGTTAGCGGATCTGTATAAAGGGGTGGAGCTAAATTATGCAATTTGCTTTATCTAGCCACCGCCCCTTCAATGCACACTGACTTATTAAGACATCAACTCTCCATCCTGCAAACTTCACTAAGAATGTGGGTGAGAAGCATTCTTCTTTCCAGGGCTGCGGGGGATAGCCGAAAAATCAAGTGGTTTCCGCAGCTTCCAGGAAAGTAGGTGTGGGGCAGCTGCAACTTGTGCAGAGAGAAATAGATTTGGGTGGGGTGACACAAAATGACTTGTTTTTTTTCTTTAATGAATCTGGCCTATTGTCACTGTTGACATACTGTAGCGATTGTTGAACCCTTCCACTAATAAATGACTGATGTGCAACATTCAATACCGCTGCGATAAGTGTGGATAGAGAACGTTGAGCTCTTTAATCGTTTGAACCCTCAGCATCACTCAGCTGGGATTGGATTACAGGATTCTAACATTTTCGTACATTACTAAAAGCAAATGGGAAGTTTATGTTTTCTGTGTTGAAATAACTGCTGATATATTTACGGAAAAAAAAGTCCTATCTGGTGATCGAGTCAATTTTCTTTTCAAATAAAGAACTTGTACTTTATACACAAAAACCAACGGTCTGCCAGCTGGAGCCGTCGTCTTTATTATTCCATTACAATGCATTTTATCTAATTATTTTACTGCTTGAAGTCGTCCAAAAACATTGGAACATGAGATGCACTTTTATTATTTATTGTGAAATAGTTCTAGATGCAGTGCACACATATTATATTTATTTATTACCGGTTTCTTATATAGCGCACACATATTCTGCAGCGCTGTACAGAGAATATTTGAACATTCACATCAGCCTGCCCCGGCAAAGCTTACAATCTATATTCCCTACCACATGTACACGCACACACAGACATTCTAGGGTTAATTTGTTGGGAGCCAATTAGCCTGCCAGTATATTTTTGGATTGTGGGAGGAAACTGCAATACCCGGAGGAAACCCACACAAGTATGGGGAGAATATACAAACTCCACACAGTTAGAGCCATGGTGGGAATAGAACCCATGACCTCAGCGCTGTGAGGCAGTAAAGCTAATCATTACACCATCAGTGGTGCATGGTCCCAGGCGGCCGCGAAGTTGCTCTACGGGGGGGAGAGAGTTACCGCTCACCTCCATATCATCAAGGGGGGGGGGACACCTGCTCCATCTTCCGCCCTCCAGTGGCCTGAGGCAAATGCCTAAAGCTGCTTAGTGGTGGCGCCGGCCCTGCGTGGTCCTTCTGGTGCCGTCAGTGGTCTCATCCCTGCTTTGTAATGCCATTAAAAAAGGAACGGCAGAAATAACCCCTTTCCCGCTACTGCTTGGAGCTATGGTAGAGTGATGGGTATCCGGTTGAAACATAGACAATATCTTTATCGACAGTGGAAAGGTAAACATTGACAAAATGTCACATGCAAAAGGTTGACGATGCACATCGAAAGATTTACATTGATTTTCTCTTCTACTTAACATTCACGTGGATTCCGATTGGGAGCGGTAATGTGGTAGGTATGGCCATCGATGTGGTTACCATTGATGGTGATACTGGAACCAGACATCGATAGTGAAGTACTATGTGTTGGATGACCATCAATAGTTTTGCCTATCAATGGTCATTTATTTTCTCGTAGGCCAATCAGAACATGGGGCGGAGCTTCAAAGTGTCTGTACCATAAGTGAATCATGAGAGAGTGAGAGAACATGAGGAATATCATTTTTTACACATTGTTTCGATATTGTTATTACCGGCAGCTGTAATTGCAGGCTGCTTCCCCTGTGGATTTTAATGCATTGAGTGTATCTGGCGGCGTAATTCAGTGAACCTGGGAATCAGTATAAGGCATCACACACTCCGAAGCCCGCCCCCTGTGAAACTAGCCAATGGGAGATTGTGGGAGGGCCTTAGGCGTGTTAAAGCTGCATAACGCAACAATGGAGGTTATCCTGGCGAATTTGCATCCTTGCGAGTCAACGAGATCCAGTCTTGCGAATGGTGGTACGCCGGCCCACCATTCGCACTGCGCGTACGTGCGCACGGAATGTGAATGGATGTTTTACATAAACATCCATTCGCAGCCTGCGGGGGAACACCCACATAATTCAATGGTCATAAACCATCGAATGATGTGGAACGTGCACGCAGATCTAAGGTTTGCACATGCGCATAGAGAAATCATCGGCCCTGCCGGATGCACGTGGCCGCGCAAACGGGCCTGAATAAGGTCCCATGTGCGATACACGCACAAACATTAGGGATTCATAGAGAGCGTATGCAGAGTATCACTGGGTCAGACATGACATTGGTAGTGGAGCGAAGGGCTTTACGCCATGGTTAGTATGGCCGTAGCCTCATTCTCTCAGAGGCCTTGGGGAGTCCATGGGTTTGTTTGTACATTTATTTTGGTTGCTCTGTTATTCGGCCAATATGTCATCATGTCCTTATACACAGGGGCATGTTCATGCACGCCGCCTGACAGCTTGTCTGGGTACCACACAGGAAGGGTCACCCGTATGTGACATTCTACATGCAGGAAGTGGTGTCAGTCCGGCTGAGATGCCTGTTTGTATTTTATACCTGTGAGGACTAAGCACTGATGCCGCGGTATGATTTACAGCAGGGAGGACAAACTTTTCCCTTGGACGCCATATTAAGAAAAAAAATTACTTTGAACTGAGGGCCACAAACTTTGGACCTTATTCAGTTCACTCGCAAAGGCAAATTTGTTCTCAAATGGACAAAACCAAGGCCCTTATTCTAGTTGATTCGGTCGGATGCGTATTTTCGGACAGGAACCGAGTGTTCTTAGCCCCGCCTACCGTACGGATTGCTCACACCGTCCGAATGCGGTAAGACGCCGACTGAACGGACCGCGACTGGATTTTTCATGTGAACACCTCCTCCATCTGTGGGAACCTCCCCCATCCTTCGATGGTCGCCGACCATCGAATGCTGGACCGAGTGGTCAGGCAGCACCGAGTGCTCCAGACCACTCGGGCATTTCTCCGTGCAAAAGCAGGGATATGGGTGGGAAGCTGGCATCCGGCTATGTCATATGTCCGCCCCCCACACGTGTGTCACGGCCGCATTACCATACATACGCGCAGCATTTTCATGGGAACGCCCATGAAACGCGGGGCGTACGCATATGGTAATGAGCCCAAACAGCCCTTCAGGCCCCTCTCCACCCCCTGTTCGGATTGTTCCAACTGATCGTTTTCTGTACGGAATTCACGCCGTATTCGGACGTGCGCGGCGTTCGCACATGCGCAGATACGCCTCTGCACATGCACAAACACCAACGATCGTCCGTCCGCATTCGGAGCCATCCGACTCAATCAGAATAAGGGCCCATGTGCACTGCAGGTGGGGCAGATGTAACTTGTGCAGAGAGAATTAGATTTGGGTGGGGTTTTACTTCAAAGTTTGATCTATATTGCAGTGTAAAAATAAAGCAGCCAGTATTTACCCTGCACAGAAACAAAATAACTCACCCAATTCTAATTCTCTCTGCACATGTTACATCTGCCCCCCTGCAGTGCACATGGTTTTGTCCATTTGAGAAGGAATTTGCCTTTGCGAGTGAACCCGAATAAGGGCCTTTGTGTCATCAATAATATTGCCGTTTTTTTTTTTTAAACGTTTAACCCCTTACCGACGCAGCCTGTTTTTGCCTTCCTGACAGAGGCCTTTTTTTCAAATCTGACATGTATCACTTAAGTGGGGATAACTTTTTTTTGCTTTTACTTATCCCAGTGATTTTGAGATTGTTTTCTCGTGACACATTGTACTTTAAGTTAGTGGTCAATTTTGTGAAAAATACCAAAATGTCGTAAAAAAATTGAACATTTTGCAATTTGCAAAATGTTAAATTTTCTGCTTGTGAGACAAATAATCATACCACTCAAAATAGTTCATAACTAACAAAGATCATATGTCTACTTTATGTTTTAATCATTATTTCAAACTCCTTTTATTTTTTTGGACACTAGGGGGCAGCAGAGTCAAAATTATACACCTAACACAGTAAACGCTGCTTTTGGCTGTTCACGTTTGAACAGCCAATCGCAGCGATCGCTGAGGGGGGGGGGGCATCGGTGCCCCCCCTGGGCAATGAGGGAAGATGTCTGCTGTCAGGGACAGCAGACATCGTCCCTCTGTCACTGCGTCTATAGACGCGGTGACAGTTTAAAGTCATGACGTACATTTACGTCATGTGTCGGGAAGTACATCCCGACCATGACGTAAATGTACGTCAAATGTCGGGAAGGGGTTAAGGCTGCAGTGTGAAAGTGCCAGAGTTGATTTACCGGTTAAAGTTAACTGGTATTTCAACACGTTTAAAAAGCAGAGTCCTACACGTTTCAAAGCCGTTTTTTAGGCAGTGTGAATGGCTCTATTTCTATGGCTTGAAATGTGTCCCTTGGGGGTTAAACGGGTTGAATGTGTGAATGGTATTAAAAAATTTTTTAAACGGTTTTCACCTGCAATGTGAAAGGTCTTAAGGTTCAGACCCGTTTTAAAGTCCCATTTAAGAATACAGGGTCAATACCCGTTTCTGCAATGTGAAAGCAGTATAATACTAACACACTTTGGAGCCAGCAACAAATTAGATTGGGGCCTAATTCAGACCTGATTGCAAAAGTAAATTTGTTCTCAAAATGGCCAAAACCATGCTGCACTGCCGGTGGGGCAGATGTAACAGGTGCAGAGGGATTTGGGTGAGTTATATTGTTTCTGTACAGGGTAAATACTGGTTGCTTTATTCTTACACTGCAATTTAAATTTCAGTTTAAACACACCTCACCCAAATCTAACTCTCTCTGCACATGTTACATCTGCCCCACCTGCGGTGCACATGGTTTTGTCCATATTGAGAACGAATATGTCCTGTGATCAGGTCTGAATTAGGCCCTTGGGATTGCTAATCTGCAAAGATAGCCAACCACACAGACAGAAAAAAAACTCGCCCAGCGCAAATCTGCAAATAAACTGTGAATGGATCGCTAACATCGATTCACAAAACGCAATTCTCGAACCATCAAAAGGTTTTTTGCCATCTATGCCGATGTGAGTAAGTCTGACCCTAAAGCTAATTTGAGGCAAAGACAGGCTGAACAAGGCCGGCGCTGACATCACTCCCGTAAAAAGCTTGGGCACGCCTACTTTTTTCTGACACTTCCGGAAAACGGCATCCCCAAACATCTCCAAACGCCGGCTTTCTCTCAGTCAACCTGCATACTTTTTTCGATTAGCAATCGAAGCTAAATAAGCCCCGACATCCTGAACAAAATCACCTAGTCATATTATACTGAATGCAGTAGTGTATTGTCTCCTTATACAGTGCTTTACAGTTGTCAGTCCGTGATAATCAGAATTTGGAACAAGGAGCCCACTGCACAGCGGGTATAGAGCAGCTGTTGGTATCCTAATTAGCTGGGTATTTCTGAGCATATAATTTATTCTCAGATACAGTAGTTGGTAATTGGCTGATAATAAACAAACTACTAATGCTGAGAACAGTTCTCTCCTATTAGTTCCGGTTAGTCCAGTTTGTGTCCCTGCGATTCCCACACATGTTTAATGAAATTTTAATTGATTATTGCGCAGACCATGTTGTGTACTTTTATAGGGTAACATATAAAAGTTACGGTTTATTCCGTTTTCATTTTTTCCTCTGCTTCTCTGCAAGCCAGGAGTCCCAACAATTATTTATTACATTTATTTACAGGTTCTTGTATAGTGCGGCAAATTCTGTTGCACTTTACAAAACAGTGATGAAACAACCTGGATAGTTACAGACAGTCATGGAGGTTGGAGGGCCCTGCTCGCAAGCTTACAATCTAGGTACATTTATGTATGTGCCACACTTGAGTGTCTTAGCCCAGAGCTTAGAATATGTGCCAGTAATGACTGTGGCAGCAATGGCATGAGATTTATTAGAAATGATGTAATAATGACTTACGGCTGGGAGAATTTGCTAAGTGGTATGTTATGTATATGTTTATACTACCTTCCAACTTTAAAAAGATGGGCACCGGGACTCCAGCAGGACACTCCTGATAAGGCCTAGTTGAAAGCGGGTGTGGCTTTGTGGGGATGAGCCACGCCTCTCGCTGACATCATTATGGGGACATGGCCAAAGCTCTGAGGGCTGCTGGTCATGCCCCCTGTACCTCTGCCTCTGTGAATAAAATCTGTGCGCATGCATACAGCATCTACTCTCACCAGTGAGCAGCAAATGTCAGGGGACACCTAACTAACCCCCACCGTGGGATATTACTGCCGGGGGTAAGATGCGGGACAATAACAAAAAATTGTGACTGTCCCATAAAAATAGGGACAGTTAGGGGGTAGGGTATGTTGACATTTTTGTCTTCTTTAAAAATGAGTTTACATGGGAAAACTGACATTGCATGCAATACGGTGGGCAGGGAGGGAGCGTGGTCCGGGGTGCGGCGGTCGGGGAGTGAGGGTGCGAGGGTGAGTGAGCGGGGTGTGACGGGATTAATTGGAAAATCCTTTTCAAAAGACTGGGTGGCCACTGATTGGCTGAGAGAGCTCTCTCAGTCAATCAGCAACCACCCAAATAGGAGGCCACTGATTGGCTGACAGAGCTCTCTCAGCCAATCAGCGGCCACCAAGTCTTTTGAATAGGATTTTTTCAATTCTACTGCCCCCACACCCAGAGCCGGCCCTAGGCACAGGCAAACTAGGCAATTTCCTAGGGCATCTGCAATGCCTAGGGGCGGCTCATGTTTACATTGGTGGTTTGTGGAGCACCCGCTGGCACTGCCAGCCTGAGCTGAGATCAGCGGGCAGCCAGCAGCGCACAGAGCTCACACAGCTGTGCACCTTTCCTCCCGGGATTCCTGAGTGGTCAGCTCCAGTTTTTTTAAAGCGGCAATCATTTACACTGCCAAACCAGTTTGATTTTCCAGTGTAAATGACTGCTGCTTAAAAAACCCCTGGAGATTTCTTCCCAAATCCTATTACATTTCACCAAATAGCTTATGGAAATCAATGGAGAGTTTCTAATAGGGCCTAGAGGAACTGGAAACTATAATATTATATCACAGTTTCTATGATGTCACTTCTATATTTTGTGCAAGTTTTAATTATAGTTTAATGAGGTGTTTACATACTATATATTACCAGTTATTTATATAGCGCACACATATTCCGCAGCGCTGTTGAACATTCACATCAGCCCCTGCCCCAGTGGAGCTTACAATCTATATTCCCTACCACATGTATATGCGCACACACAGACATTCTAGGGTTCATTTTTGTTGGGAGCCAATTAACTACCTGTATATTTTTGGATTGTGGGATGAAACTGGAGTACCCGGAGGAACCCCACACAAGCACAGGGAGAACATACAAACTCCACACAGTTAGACCCATGGTAGGAATCAAACCCAAGACCTCAATTTAGCTGCTTACTAAGCCACCCTGAATTAGGACAACTATTCCTATTGTTTTAACGGAACAAGAACAAACAGCGTTAGCTCCACCCACAGCTGACACGTCGTCCTTCCGAGCACAGGCTGGGGCACATGGCTAATGTTTGAATACCATTAAGAGCACTTAGAGATTTAAAGGCCGTTTACAGCTTTTGGTCTTTATACTCTAAGCAAGCGATCCCTAATTGGCTTTGTGCTTTGGGCAGTTCAGCAAGGTGTTAAAGTAAATATGAATGTTAGCCTCCAGCTGCAGCGTCTGACTGTGCCGCTACTTCTAGGGTATGGAAACCAGCGGTGCCTCTATTTTACATGCTAATTTGACAATTTCTATCAATATTTGAAGTAATTGCTACACCGCAGAAGGAAAAAAAGTGTTGCTTTTTTTTTGCAGGATAAAAGAACCAATTGAGTCTTTCATGAAGACTCTGCAACAGCTGATTAAGCACAGACCAGCTCCTGCACACTGGGATGCACAGCGGACTGTTCCTCAGTGACACCTATAATGGTTGTTGACAGTTGCATGGCTTCAAAAGATCAAACACCCTGGCCAGGCTAATTTCACAGCATGCTCTGTTTGTCCGACAGTTCAGTGGGGGTTCCTCACAGAATCCTTTGCTGTCATTTGCAACCTCGGATTCCAAAAAATCAATGTCCAATTGGTTATTTATTTACCTTAAAGGAACAGCTCAGACAGTAGCATCTTTTTAAGAAACATCAAGCAATAGGGACCGGATGCAATGAAGTCTGAGTTCAGCGGCCGTCCAGGATACCGAAATAACTTTTTTTTAAAGGGGCAATCATTGGCAAGGCATGGTTTTGCCTTGTAAATGATTGGCCCTTTAAAAAAATTGCCGCATGGCTGCCGAACCCGGTGTGGTACTTAAATGGCCCATACTATATCTACCCTTGTTTTTAAGTGGTTTGGGCCTAGTTAATCTGTATCAGATCATTGGAAGGGGTGCATGTGACAAGAACAGCACCATGATATAAATCAGAAATGGAAATATCAGGAAGTCACAGACTAAGAGTTATATAGTGGAAGGAGCAGGGTCCTCATAAGCACAGTAGTGATGGCAGGCTTCTGTGGAATATATTTCTATTTTTATTTTAATGTGTGCAACTTGCTGAAGACTGGAGCAATGTTTTGTCCATTGAGATGCAACCATTCTTTTCCATAACTGTAAATGATCCCTTGTCCTCTTGCTCTTATTTTCCCACAAGGGCCATAAGGGGGGGTATGCGACGTGTGCTGCTGCACTGGGCAGGAAAGCCTGGGGGTGTTAAAACCTTAATGCCGCCCTTCCTCTGCACTGTGAGGGGAGAGACACTGTGTCTGGGGCCAGTGGCGTAACTAAGTTTTAGGCACCCCCCCGCCGTTAGGGGGGGCGCACCCCCCACCCGCCGCTGCCCCGCCAAGCACCCCTAATCCGCCGCTGCCCCGCCGCCCATGCAAACCCCCCCCCCCCCAATCCCCTGCAGCCTTACCTATCGCGCTGGTCCCGGCGGCTCCGTTCTTCTTCTGCTGAGGACCACCACAAAATGGCCGCCCCCATACAGCAGACAGTTTCAGAGAACTGTGTGCTATATGGGGGCGGCCATTTTGTGGTGGTCCTCAGCAGAAGAATGGAGCCGCCGGGACCAGCGAGATAGGTAAGTCTGCGGGGGATTGGGGGGGGGGGGGGTGTAACTATAGCACCGCAGCCCCCGGCGCCAACACATGCACAGCGCCCCCCCCCGCGGTTGCGGGGGTTGCGGTGCTATAGTTACGCCGGCCACTGGAGGGCGGTACTGTGCAGCAGAAGAGGGCAGCAGCGTCAAATAAAAAGAAAGGAGCTGGGAGCAGGTGAGTGACACCCCCCCTCCCCCCCCCCCCCCCCCCCCCCCCTGGAGCTGACATTATCATTAAGTTTAAAAAAAGCAACAGGCTAGATGAGCAAATCACTTCCCAACTGCCATCAAACTCGACATTTAAGGCTCATAATGGTTGCATATACTTCCTGTATATCAAGCTAACAGCAAAGATGCCACTTCCACAATCAGCATACTGTACATCTACAGGGAAAATCTATATAATAAAATCAAGCGCTGATAAGAGAAATAAACAGATGATCATGATAGGGTAAGAGATAGATGAAATAAGAGGGGGAGAGAGGAGTGGCAGGAGTGAGGAAGATATAGAAATAAAGACAGAGTAGTTAGAGATAAGAGAGGGAATTATAGAGATAATAGGGGGTGAGGGAGAACGAGAGAGAGAGAGAGAGAGAGAGAGAGAGAGAGAGAGAGAGAGAGAGAGAGAGAGGAGCGTATATGATATTTAGTCATATATGACTGTGTTTTATTTCTGTTGCAGGGATATATTCCACAGTTCTTTGTTGTACAGAATTTTCAAACTAATGAAAAAATATGATTGAATAGCGAGTTACGCGAACATAAAAAAAAAAGTTGAGAATTTAAAAGAAAAAAAAAATGAGAATTTGATTTTTTCCCCAAATAAAACACCTGCGAAGGTGTTGTGTATACGGAGAGTCGGTTGCCATGAGCGCATAAATTATGCAACGTCCTTTTTATACACCGTAGATGTTGAAGTTAGATCTCTTGATGATTTACTTATTACACGCAATGCGCAACCTATTCGTAGACAAGTCCTGGAATTTCAATTAATAAAGAGATATTATCACTTACTGGTGCTAAGCCGGTGTGTGGTTTGGCAGACTCCGACCAACTGTAAACCCATGGAAAATTATATGACAAACGTCGCACGTATGGCGGAGCTAGGGCAGGCTAAGGGAAAAAGCAGACCGTATACTATGGTATAATGCTTGCAGATGTTTTACACCTGTGGGAATTTCATATACGGTATGTAGGGCATCTATGGATACACTTGTGTATAACATTTTGTATCTTTGTATTGTGGTTTTGCGGTAAGGTCTTTGAGATTAAGGGGCGGTTTTATCTAGCTAGGTGAAGTGAAAAAGTGGAGATGATAACGCAACAGCCTATCAGCTTCCAACTGTCAAGTTTTAGGCTGGGTTTGAAAAATGACAGGAGCTGATAGCCTTCCACTTTATCACTTCACCAGGCGGTAAAGATTCAGTGATAGAATTCTTAGTAATACTGGCAAAATACACTGAACAGTAATTAAATACATAAGCCAATGGAACGGCCATTTTGATTTATAATCATTCAGTGTATGGACATCATCATCATTAATAATAATTGTTCACAACATAAAAATAACTGAAGATCATGCCCATACATTATACAAAGTATTTGGAATATAGTGGGGTATTCAAAGTGTGCCAGTATTCTTGACATTCGGGAATATCTGCATATGCCTATTCAATGCAGCCATTTTCAGCCGCATTTTCATCCCCACACAGGTTTGGCTTTGTAAAAACTCAAATTTGCCATTTCGAAAACGGGCGCTCAATTGTCAGATCTGCAGCTGTTTTCAACAAAGAGCATGTGGATCGGCGAGTGTTTTGCCGATCCGCGTGTTTTCTGACAGTTGGAAAATTTCTGACTGGATAGGTTTAATGTAATGCGGGGTACACACCAGGACGACCCACTCACGATGCACGATGTGACCGGGTCGTCAGTGTTTCTTCCGACCCATTCACGATGACGCGGGGGGCACGACCCGCTCACGATGTGCACCGTGAGCGGGTCCGATCCAATGGCGACCCGCACCCGGCTGTATGGTCGTCATTGAGATCCTACCTGCTGCAGGTAGGATCTGAATAACGACCGACCAACCCGTGGGAACGCGCATCGGATCAGTATCGGCCCACACCAGGGCCCTTATTCTGGTTGGTGCGGCCAGAGCCGCACACGGGGCTCTGGCCGCACAAACCAATCCCCGCCCACCCTACGGATCGCCACGGCCGTCCGTACACGGACGGCTGGCGATCCGCATAAAAATGGTGGAGGCGTACGCCTCCACCATGGTGGGAGCTGCCCCCTGCATTCGATGGTCGTCGACCATCGAAGGCAGGGCCGCACGCCGCGGCAGCTCCCGCAAGCTGAGACCACACGGACAATCGTCCGTGTGGTAGCTTGTATGGGGGCTGAAAGCTGACATCCGGCGACGTCAGCTTTCCGCCCCCATGAGTTGCGTCATGCCCTCATTACCATGCATACGCCCCGCGTTTGCATGGGAACGCCCATGAAACGCGGGGCGTATACATAGGGAAATGAAGGGATGAAGCCCCTCACGCCCCTATACGCCCCCTTTGCGGCGGACGAAATCCGTCTGCGGCGAAGGGGGCTGCACATGCGCAGATTGACCTCTGCGCATGTGCAGAGTAAAAACATCGGCGGTACGGCCGCACGCGGGCCGTACCGATCCGATTAGAATAAGGGCCCAGGACAGAAAAGGGACCAATCACCACACAATCTACATCCATTCGGACGGAATTGGATCTAGATTGATGGGATCGGGCCCTAGTCGTCCTGGTGTGTAAACAGCATAAATCTTGGCGCACAATTGAATAGGCCGCGTTGTATCTGCTGGACTATCGCTCCGCCCCTCTTGTCTCTGCCATTGGGTCAGTCTGCAACCAGTGATTGGCTGAGGGATGTCACCTTTTAGTGACAGCATTGTGCTTAAAACTTTAGTTACATATAGCCATGTATATCCATAAATATCTATAGATGATGACAGTGGGAGGGAAATTTACTATGATCGGAGTTCTGTTTCACATATGTTGTTGCTATAGGCAACCAATCAAAATCTAATTCTTATTTATTTAGCATTTTCTAAAAAAAAGAATAGACTGGATCTGATTGGTTTCCCATAGCAACAGCCCATGTGAAATATAACTCCCATTTTAGTAAATTCCCCCTGGGTTTCTCAGTCCTTTTACAATTGGACGCATAGATTAACAGCAGGGAAGGACTTTGTGGTACATTTATCATAAAGACTCTTAGGTAACTGCGGCAAAAGACTCAGCTGCATCTGACTCAGAAAACGCCCCATTATTTCATAGCCCCCCTTGCACCATAAATATTAGTGAGTTTCATTGTATTGTATTAGCTTTCTGGGTAGGACCAGATCAGAAGCATGTTTTCTGGATAGCAGCGGAGCAGAATGCTTTGAAACAATAACGAAGCATGTTTTCTGGATAGCACCGGAGCTGAATGCTTTGAAGCAATAATGAAGCATGTTTTCTGGATAGCACCAGAGCTGAATGCTTTGAAGCAATAATGAAGCATGTTTTCTGGATAGCAGCAGAGCAGAATGCATTACAGCAATAACGAAGCATGTTTTCTGGATAGCACTGGAGCTGAATGATTTGAAGCAAAACTGAAGCATGTTTTCTGGATAGCACCGGAGCTGAATGCATTGAAGCAAAACTGGAGCATGTTTTCTGGATAGCGCCAGAGCAGATGAAGAATGCTTTGAAGCAATATGTACAGGGCCGGACTGGCCAACAGCAGTACAGGGGAAACCCCCATTGGTCCCCATTGCCTGGGAGCCCACCCCCTCGTCTAAGGATAAGGTCATCTTCGGATGGTGAAATCACATCTGCCATAGAGTTGATGCAGTGACGTTATGTGTGGTGACAGCATAGCGTCACTACCAGTGGGCACCACAGGGGCCTGAGAATCGATTGCGACATTTGCTTCGAGACA
The DNA here is from genome assembly GCF_055691185.1 of Crinia signifera. Classification (NCBI taxonomy): domain Eukaryota; kingdom Metazoa; phylum Chordata; class Amphibia; order Anura; family Myobatrachidae; genus Crinia; species Crinia signifera. Next base: position 21,521,916 of record NC_139221.1, on the reverse strand, counting down.
CAGACGCTGTCGGGGAAGTAACATGGCCGCCACCACATGTCCCTGGAAGCGCCTGGGAAGAAGTGCGTTGTGACTGTCAGCACAGACGTAGCACGTGTTACCATGAGTGATGGCGTGAGGGTCAGCATCTCACAGAGACGTGGTTATACTGTGCAGACTCAATGTATGTATTCTTTGTCTGCTTCGGAGGAAGGTATAGAGGAAGGTTATTCCCTCAGAGGCGACCTGACCTCAGTCTCATCCTGCAGATCTCACACTCAGCACAGATGGAAGCAATAATGAAGGGTTGGAGATGACACAGCAGACTGACTCAGAGGTGCACCCAGTCACATCCGCAGCTGCGATCTCGGGGGCAAGGGACCTGCAAATATATGCTGTTGTCTTGTGCCCAGAGATGCCCACCTCTGGTGCCTCACATACGCCGCGGATGTACATAGGAAAGAACATTGGTCATACTTTGGAGCACCATCGGTACATCTGAGTCTATGATATCGCAGAATGTGCCTCTCACCCAGGGCCGACTCTACCATTAGGCAGCTGCCTGGGGCACCAGGATCTGGGGTCTGCCTATCAAAAAATGAAAGATGACTATGAGGATCCTTGTTGTACTTAATGCAGGTGGCTGCTGTGGAACTTCTAAGACCTCACCTCCATAATTTCCCTCACTTTACCATACTTCATTGGCTTACATATTATACACCTGCTTAATATACGTTGTAGGACCCATATATTTGGCACAGTAACATGTTTTCGCTAGATGTCCCAAGGGAGGGCAGGGACAGGAAGATCTGACTCTGGGGTGAAGTACCGCCAGTGACCACTAGAGGCCACGTGACAGACCAAATTACTCCTTAAGAGAAAGTGAAAGCAAAATGATCTGTTTCAAACTTGCCAGATATGGACAGAGGGCGGGATGTATTAAAATACATCGCCGCCCTTCGCGCCCCCCCCGCCGCGATGCCGCCGCATATGTACTAACATATGCGGCTGGCATCGCGATGCGGTGACGGAGGCCCCCCGCGATACCTGTACTGTGGTCCGTCACCTCCCAGCCGGCTTCTGCAGCTTTCACGCCGGGGACAGCTAAGCAAGCTGTCCCCGGCGCTTCCTCCTCCCCCTGCAGCCGGAAGGACGTCCGGCTGCGTTGCTAGGGGGAGGAAGGGCTTACCTTCCGGGGTCCAGGAGGACCTGCAAGAAGGTAAGCCCAAGGGAGGGGGGAAAGGGGGGGTCGGCGAGGCGGCGGGTTGCGGCGACGCGGCGGGCGGCGAAAAGAAGCCCATAGGCTTCTATAGGGTATCGCCACCCAAAGGTGGCGATACCCTGCCCTGCGAAACCGCTGCGAACGGGTTTTAGTACATAGGAAAATGCGGTAAAACAGGGGTTTTACCGCATTTTCCCTTTAGTACATCTCGCCCAGAGGGAGCTGTGGGGACAGAGACTGGAGGTAGGAGCAGATGGGGACTAAACCGTCATTTTGATGGGCTTATAACTAGTACTATATAGTGCCAGTAAAAATCATTTAAATTAAATTGCTTCCTCCCTTCCAAATAGCAAAATTTATAATCAGTGGCAATTAGTAAATGCCCCTTATACCAGCTGAATCTTAAAAAATATTGTGAATATGAAACAAACCAAAACCTGTTCCAGATCCCCAGAGAAGAGTCCCATGTCGGAGCTTCCCGTGGTTCGTAATTTTTATTTTAAATCCAAAATATGACATTTGGAGTGAAAAAATTAAATGCTTTTAGCTGTTTTTATTGATTATAGGTTGTGTTTGTATATATATAGCTCTGGCTTCATAACACTAATATTTGGTGTGCTGCTCTGGGCTTTCTGGCTTGTGCATTTATTTGGATGCTCCACCTCGCACAAAGATATAGCAATAGCGACCAGCAATACTCAGGGAAGCCTTGACCATGGTTCGGGGCTTATCATACATTTGTGCAAATATATGTAGAAGACTGTGATGGCACAGAGAGTAGTGCCAGGAAAGAACGTTACGCTGTTAGAGTGCACACTGTTTATTTATGTTTTTTACTGTATTGTAATCTGAGTTTGTAGTAAAATTTAACTTTTAATAAATTTGCTTTAAAAAGATTTCCTCTTTGTTTTTATTCCTTTATATTCGTAGGGAAAAAAGAGGATTTTTCACCTAGAAAACCCAATCCTCTTTTTTCCCTACGAATATAAAGGAATAAAAACAAAGAGGAAATCTTTTTAAAGCAAATTTATTAAAAGTTAAATTTTACTACAAACTCAGATTACAATACAGTGAAAAACATAAATAAACAGTGTGCACTCTAACAGCGTAACGTTCTTTCCTGGCACTACTCTCTGTGCCATCACAGTCTTCTGTATACTCCTAGTTACCTTGAGTGGCACCCCCGCAAGTGAACTAGAATAGCGGGCAACACGGGTCCATAAATAAAACGAGAAACGACCCATTAAGAGTGTGCAGACAAATTCCCTACCCGTCCTCTCCCCATCATTTATCTGCAAATATATGTAACCAGGATCTGTGTGTTCTATTATCACGTATTATCTGGTGACTGGTCTCACTCAGGGGCAGATTTATTAAGCTCGGTGAAGTGATGAAGTTTTTATCACCGGCCAATCAGTTCCTACCTGTCATTTTTCAAACCAAGCCTGTAACTTCACAGTTAGGAGCTGATTGGCCGGTGACAAAAACCAGACACTCACTTCACCGAGCTTAATAAATCCGCCCCTCAGTGTGCTGGGGGAAACAAGGTTGTTTTCTTGTACTTACGGGTAAATCGTATTACACCCGAATGGTGCGGATGACTCATGAGTTGCGAATCATCACGACCTTGGGTGCACTTTACGGTGGGCCGAATTCACTGAAAAGTGCTCAAACCTCCATAGGGGTGCAAGCAATTTTCAGCGAATTCGCCCCTGTGAAGGGTGCGAGTTAGACTTAATTCAGGTGCCGTTTTCAGCATTAAAACGTCACACGAACGGCAACTCGCACCCTTCGGGGTATATTAGTATATACCCCTTAGTATATTACCCCGCCCTTTCATGTACCTGAGTGATATCACTAAACTAACGGAGCCTCTGCCACTGTACATAATACTATTTCATACATGTCAGTGCTACAGAGTCCATGCCACCATGTGTAGTAAGCGGGGTGATTCTGTACCCGCTGCCCGGCCTGAACGCCCGCCTCCCCCCGCCACCGTATCCCCCCTGGTAACATGCGAGGACATGTTAACGAGAACACACCCCTTCGCAGGCGGCAGCTAGAAGGAGAAATCGTTCGATGGTTGCCGACCATCGAATGTTTTCTTCTGCCTTCGCAAATAAAAGGCTGAACTGACTTTTATTTGTGAGCACTGAAGACAGGGCAGGCGACTGTCGTAATGTGAGGTCATCCGCCCACCCCTGGCAAGCATCGGCCCGCCCCACGTTCCCACTGGGTGTTCCCCTGGTCTGGCCCTGTGTAAGCTCCCGCCCGCCTCCGGCCCACCCTCTAACCCAGATAACGGCCTGGCGATTGTTTAACTCACCAAAACGTCGCTGTTGGGCAGTGGCGTAACTAACTAATTTTTCACCCCCGCCCCTCCCCGTACCCCCCTGCCCGTTGCTGCCCGGCCGACTCCTGCTGCTATAATGAAAGTGACTCTTAGAAAATGGCCGTTGCCTCCCCTAGCATCCTCAAAACTGTCTGGCAGTATGGGGGCAGCCATTTCTAAGTGTCAGTTTTCATATAGCAGCAGGAGCCGGCACCGGGAGGGACGGCACCACGGACGGCAGGCCAGGTACAGGCAGACAGCAGCGGGTAACTATAGCCCCACACACCCCCGGCGCCCACCACTTTCTCTGAGCCTCCCGCCACCACCGGGGCTGCGGAGCTATAGTTACGCCACTGCTGTTGGGGTTTGCACATGCACAGAAATGGGGCTCCGAGCGATCCAAATTGGCCCCTAAGTATGCAAGTAAGATGATGATTTGCTGTCAAAGTTCTATATTTCTACAAAACCAGCATTATTAATATAAGCAGTAATGACAATTGCTACAGTTTAATGTTTCTTTTTTTCTTTGCAATGTTTGCTTAGGTCTTTTTATGTTTGTTTGAAACCCCTGTAACATATAATTGATAATGGCTTGATGTTAACAAACGGGAAACGTGTTAGATATATGACACCTGGCCCAGCTTTTCATTCCGGCAGAAAATGCAGCTTGTCTGGACAGAACATCTGTTGCCGCGCACTCACAGCGCAGACTATGGATCCGGCACACCTGCCTAAGTGCTATTTTGTACGGCGTTATTATACGTTGCGGTCTCAGCACTGATGTAGCTGGAAAGGAAGAATCATCATAAAGGCCCTTATTCTGGTTGGTGCGGCCAGAGCCGCACACGGGGCTCCGGCCGCACAAACCAATCCCCGCCCACCCTACGGATCGCCACGGCCGTCCGTACACGGACGGCTGGCGATCCGCATAAAAATGGTGGAGGCTACGCCTCCACCATGGTGGGAGCTGCCCCCTGCATTCGATGGTCGTCGGACCATCGAAGGCAGGTCCGCACGCCGCGGCAGCTCCCGCAAGCTGAGACCACACGGACAATCGTCCGTGTGGTAGCTTGTATGGGGGCTGAAAGCTGACATCCGGCGACGTCAGCTTTCCGCCCCCATGAGCTGCCGTCATGCCCTCATTTCCATGCATACGCCCCCCGTTTGCATGGGAACGCCCATGAAACGCGGGGCGTACACATAGGGAAATGAGGGGATGAAGCCCCTCACTCCCCTATACGCCCCCTTTGCGGCGTAGTAAATTTATGTGCGGCGAATTCGCCTGCACATGCCGCAGATTGACCTCTGCGCATGTGCAGACGGAAAACATCGGCGGTACGGCCGCACGCGGGCCGTACCGCTCGATTCTGAATAAGGGCCAAAGTTGGAGTAAATGCAGGTATTAGATACGATCTTAGACTTCCGTTGGGTAGGGGAGGGGTCAGATTCGGCAGTAATCTGACATCTAAGGGATTACAGCATTGGGAATTCCTGATGTATGTGAATGTGCCATGGTCGGAGACTCATTTTGTCATGATGGTCAAAGATACCTTTTCAGTTTATGAAGTAAATCTCGACATTGGACAGTGTTCATATACCCCAAATTGTCCAAAAAGCAATGAGAGGGATGGGGGGGGGGGGGGGGGCGGGGCAGCCGCGCACCAGATGCACTAAGCTTCAAAAGTGATCAAATGGAGAGTGATAAACAACCAGCCAATCAGCTCCTACCTGCCATGTCACAGACTGTTTGAAAAATGACAGGTAGGAGCTGATTGGCTGGTTGTTTATCACTCTCCATTTAATCACTTTTGAAGCTTAGTGCATCTGGCCCCATGTAACTGTGAAACTATCTGAAAGGGGTCTGGACTGCTCATGTGCCTGATGAGGGTGAGATCAGAGTGAGGCCTGGGGAGGATGCCTTTCCGATAGGCTGTGGTACTGAGAGGGGTGCCCAAATCCTGACAATCAGCGATACAGTCCAGAGTGGGAAAACGATGGTTAGCCACACCCAATAAAACATGCCTATATGCTTCTCTTCGCAATTCTGAGAGTAACCCAGTCAGATCAATCTCATCAGCACCCCTGCCCCCATGAGCAGAAAGACTGCTGAGTCATGAATCCAGAAGTCATGTGATTACAAAGGGGAGCTCCTATTGGGTGGGTTGTCCTCTGCCCCAATACCCCCCTCCCCACCCCCATCCTTCCTAGTTGCAGACCTGGTAATATTCTAGCATCTGTATTGGTTAATATTAGTGCATACAGATTTGCTTCCTCTGTAATTATGCAATTATGCTAGCAAATGCGTATTAGGTGCAAAAAAATATTGTGATGTCACTGCAAAATTATTATGAAGTCACACATTCCCTGACATCACTGCATCTTATTTTGTCAGTGTCTCAGTTGCGGCGGCCATTCCGCGTGACCATAGAGTTGCTCAGAGGTTTCATTATCGAAGAATCTGCTATGTGTTTGTGCATAGTTGCTGGAATCGGCAGTGGCGTCTCAATCAACAAATCTGCAATTTCATAAGCGGCTGTCACGAGCTGGTCTTGTTGTATTCCCAGTAATGACCTAGGCAAACCAGTGGAGGGCGCAGGGAACCAGAAGCTAGACAGCCTGAGCTACCGATAGTTCATGCGATGGAGCGCACTTGGAGAATATGCAGGAGCACAGTGAGCAAAGCGAATTGGCAGATACCCAGGACAGAGGTGCGGGGTCTAACTCAACAGTGGTCTTCGTCTGATGAGCAGGTCACAGCCCTCTGCCAGGGTCTCTCTGTGTACTCAGGAATGGTGAGAGACTAGAATGCTGGAAGAACGTTGGAGTACTTAGACCATCGTTGGTGGATTCGATGGTAACTCAGAATGGCACTGTGGACACAGGAGATATCCAACGTAGAGCGGTATGGACTGGAGACTGATGATATCAGGGGTGGTCTGGCAACCGATAGTATCGGAGTAGATCTGGGAACCCATGGTGTGGCCTGGGAGCCGATAGTATCAGGGTCGGTATGGGAACAGATGATGCGGCCTGGGAGCTAATGGTGGGATCAGTCTGGGAACCAATGGTGCGGCCTAGGTGCCGATGATGGGATTGGTCTGGGAACCAATGAGGCAGCCTGGAAGCTGATGTTATCGGGGCCCATGTAGGTGAGCCTGGACTGGGCACAGAAGACTGAAGCCCACTGAAGATGGCAATAGCTGTAGTCTCTGGCAGCAAATGATTAACCAAGAAGGCAAGTTACAGCAGGACACAAGTGACCAGATCTCTGGGGTAAGCCTGGAGTCTTGGGAGCTGACGCTGGAGAACCTGCAGGAAACTGACAAGTTTTTTCATTGCACTGGAGGATTCTGGGAGGCCTGATTATAACCCCGCATAAGGCTGCTGATTGGCTGCTGCTCGCATGAGCAGCAGTTTGCACAGAACCAGGAAATATTACTACTTGGATGTAACTGTGACTTTGCTGGGGTCAGTGGACAGGTTTGCAGAGGTCAAGTGATCCTGGGTGTCATGGCGACACCCATGTCCCTTGGATATTGTGGAAAGCGCCGGCTGAAAGGCATCCCCAAGGGAATGTGACACAGAACATCATGCCAGTAAGCACAGAGCGTGCCAGCGGCCGATCTGTGGCACAAAATTCACCAATGCATCTGTAAGTGGCACACGTGAGGAGCCCAAGGACTGTGATTCCTGATTCCAGCCTCATAGGAATCAGGACATGTGACTCCTCTCTGTACAGTGGCAAACGCAGGATTTTCAGAAGGGGGTTTCCAGAGGGGCGGAGCAAAGCACGGAGATGGACACTTAGGTGACCCAGTATATGCCGGGTCAGTTAAAGTATTATAGATAGACCAAATGTATATAAATAATAATAATAATGAAAAAATATATATATATATACATACAGGGGCGTCAACAGCAGTGTAGACCCCTGGGCATAGCAATGTATTGGGGCACCTACCGATCCTCCAGCGGTAGGGGTGGGGGAAGCTTTGATGTCCCCCGGGTGGTAGGGGGTATTATATCAACCACTCAGCATGTAGGGCCTGGATCAGTAATTTCCACTAATTACCCCTTTACTGCACAGATGGTGGGAGATGGGGTGGGAGAAGGGGGCATTGGGCTGAATGAAGGGGCCCTGATACATAACTTCCAGGGTGGTAGAGGATGTTTAATCTACAGAGGAGGGGTGTATTGTGGAGTGGGCTTATTATTCATAATTTTCTGGTGGGAGGACAGATTGCTTGACTGCAGATATCTCCAGTTTCCAGAAATAGATTTCTTAGTTTTTAATGGGACTAAAAACTAGAGAATCCCACCTACCAAATGGTATTGGGGACTAGGGGATCAAAGTTCAGGAGGCAGAGCAATCTGCCAACGAGTATATAAAACTACATACCAGGTGTGTGGAGCTGGAGCAGTAACCAGCTGCTGGAAGGCTGATATCTCTGGTTCTGAGAACAGTAGAGACAAGCTACTAGTGTCTGTCAAAGGGGGAGAGTCCCAGCTTTTGAAACTTATCCTCAGAAAAACTCTAAGCCAGACAGAACCTGAAATATCTAACTGGGAAGAGCAATTAACAGGCTTGGATGGGGACCACTGCTTTGAAGTCAGATATCTCCGGTTCCCAAGGGCCGATTTTTAAAATTCTTGTACCCATGGAAATAGGGGACCCTCAGCTTTAAGCCTAGGCTCCTGGGGGGTTTTCTGAGTACTCAGAACCCCCCCCCCCCCCCCCCCCCCCCCCCTGCGTGCGCTACTGCTGTACCGGTTGGGCAGAGGAACTAATAGTGAAATATTGTACTGGCAGCGGGACCCTGGGGCCCCTAGATCCCTGTTGCACTGACCTTTGGTACCACCAGTAGTTCCGCTGCTGGTTACTGGTTTGCGTTATTGTTGCGCTACAACACAGTACGAATGTGTCAGTGTATCACACGCAAGATTCTGTTGCATCGCTAGTATTACCTTTAAGATCTGCACATCGCACCCGCCTTACAGGTGTACAAGATACCAGCCTATCTACTGTGACCTAACAATGCACATGCGATATGATGTCATCCCAAACTCACATTCCTGTTGCATCCAGCATCACTCTCAGCACACAGAGGGGTGCGGAGGTGAGTAACGGTTCTGTGAGAAGCTGGGACACTGTGTGTAATGAGATCTCAAGTTTACACAACATTAGCAGCTGTCTACTTATCTCGTTAGGCCATCTTGTCATAGTGATGCAGGGACCAATGCGCTGCACAGACACTGCCCCCAGCTGCATCAACAACGTGTAATTAGGTCCTTGATGGCTAACCTTGACACTCCAGCTGTTGTTGAACTACACATCCCAGCATGCTCTGCATCAGATTTAGCATGGCCAAATAGCAAAACTGAAGCAGAGCATGCTGGGATGTGTAGTTCAACAACAGCTGGAGTGTCAAGGTTAGTCATCAATGGGTTGGGTGCACTAGCTGCAATAGCGCATCGTAATGTAATCTATGGTCGTGTTCCCAAATCAGAGTATTACTGCTCCAAGCGTGGTATCATGGAAGACATGGAAACATGTGGCGCAGTCAGGGAGGGTACTCAGGAACCCACCTGGGACAAAGACGGATTTCTGTATGTGCCGAATTCAGCATTGACCGCTATATAAAGAAAATGCAGTAGATGGTGAGCAGAAAGCCCAGAGGGAGAGAATATACAAATTGTGCTAAATCGCAGATCTATACTCAAATCCCGGATCATCTGCCATCTGTGCCAACCTGAGTAAGTCTGAGGCTGCCACTAAGGCTGGAAGTGGTCAGCACTGACATCAGACTTGGCACGTCTGCTTCCTTTCCGTCAATTCTGCGACTGGATTGCGATTACAAAGCTTTCACATTGTCATTCGCTATTTCAGCCCATGCATGGGCAATGATTGGCCTTGCTGCGTGCGCTCATGAAAAGGGGAGTGGCCTCATGTAAAGGGGGCATGGCTTTACGGAAATGTATGTGATTTGGAAGCCACACCTCCCTTTAACCACTGGGGGGGGGGCATGGCCAGCACTCTGAGTGCTCCTGGCCATGCCTCCTTTATAAGAGACAGGTGTATGTCCCACCACATGCTCCCAGCTCTTATAAGGTGCTATAGCTGGGCTGAACATCGGACTGTCTGTTGTGTCTTTCCACTGTCTATTCCATCCCATCGAAGTAGCGGGGGGCAAGGCCACTTTCTGGGGTGTAGGCGCAGCAGCATTGGATTCCGAATTTGTGACTTACAGCAGCAGCTGGGGCATACCGGGAGTGTGCATTAGGGTGCACACCTGGCACACCCTGTGCGCATGCCTATGCATGCCTCCCAAACCATTTTTTTGCAGGACTGTCACAATTTTTCGGGACAGTCCCACATCACACCCATGGCCGGCAGTGTCCCGCGGCAGGGGGGCAGTTGTCAGTCCCCCCTTTCACCCGCTATTCCCGCAGTCAGAGGGTCTGGGGGCATGGCCAGTAGCTCACAGAGCCACTGGCCATGCACCCACAGAGGAAAAACGGGAGCGTGACCTCGTGGGAGTAATGCAATTTATAGACTTGCCACTAGGCCACACCCCCACATTTCGGGTGAGTTCCAGTCTGGCACCATTCTGAAGTTGGGCGGTATGCCTATGTCCCCCACATACTGTAGATCTGGCCAGGTTCCATCTTTACCTTTCTTTCCATAAACGCAGCCCCCGGTTCTCTTATCATCCTGAAGAAACAAATTGTCATCATCATCCTGAAGAAACACATCGTCATCATCATCCTGAAGAAACACAAAGGCATCCTTGTGTTTTACTTTGTATTATCATGATCTGGTTGAGACAACAATGCTGGATGATATTTTGTGGTTGCGTGTATGAATATGACCACTTCTGCTATGGGAAATGGAAATAGTTTCCCTGCCTGTGGCTGATTCTGAATGAAATAAATGAAAACTAAGTCCTTACTCATGACTGCACTCGATTAAAGTTCATGTCTACATTGGACACAAAAATAACATACTGTATAATCCAGGACTACACAGTGGGCCTGATTCTGGTTCACTTGCACAAGCAAATTCTCTTTCTAATGGACAAAACCATGTGCACTGCAGGGGGGGGGGGAGATGTAAAGTGCAGAAAGTTATTTTCGTATGTTATTTTCTTTCTGTGCAGAGTAAATACTGGCTGCTTTATTTTTACACTGCAGTAAGCTGTAGCTCACTATACAGTACACAGTTTCCAAGACATTTTGGGGGAAATTTATTAAGATGTGTATTCTACTTCACATGTGATGTTGCTATGGGAAACCAATCAGATCCTGTCTTCTATCTTCTAGAGGGTGCTAAATAAATAAGAAGTAGATTCTGATTTGTTGCCCATAGCAACATCACCTGTGAAGTAGAATACACATTTTAGTAAATCCCCCCCCCCCCCCTTCAGCTAAAGGGGGCTGCAAAGGGGGATTGTGAACTTTGACAGCTGTCACAATTGATTGTAGTAAATCTCTATGACAGCGGTGGCCAACCCGCGGCTCGCGAGCCGCATGCGGCTCGATGAGCTGTAAACTGCGGCTCCAGCCTCCCGTCTGCAAAGCGGGGTTTTGAATTTGGCACCAATTCGGCTGCCAAATTCAAAACGCCGCATCGGCGGCCAATAGGAAACGACCGCGGCGAGCCATCAGCGCTCGCCTCGCCGTTTCCGCCCTGCCCCCGGCGTCTGACATCAGACGCCAGCGGGAGGGCGAAAAGTCTTCTCCACGCCGGCGGAGCGCAGGAGCGCTCCTGAAGATGCGAGAAGCCGCCGGAGGATGGCGCAGAAGACGGCGGCGGGGAGAAGAGTTCCGGCGCCGCTGAAGAGGCCAGAAGACGCCGGGATCAAGACAGAAGATCTCCGGCGCCTTCTGCAAGAAAAAAGAAGATGGCTCCCGGAGAGGCCAGCGGGGGTGGGAAGCAAAAGAGCTGACGAAGCTCCCCCCAGCGGCCTCTCCCAACACCAGGTAGGGGCCTTTGGCCTCCTACCCTCCATCCACCCTAGACCACAGGGTGTCGGGCACTAGGCCCGTGGGCAAATTCAGGCCCTTCTGGCCTGTGTGCGCATTAGTCGGGCCCTCTTGGCCCGTGGCTCATTTATTTGTTGGGCCCTCCTGGCCCTCTAGGTGGGCCCTTTAGTTAGGAAGCTGGGCCCTCCAGCATAGGTGTTGCCCTGTGGGCAACACCTGTGCTGGAGGGCCCAGCTTCCTAACTGTGGGGTCATATGATGTTTGGCACTGTGGGGGGGCATATGTTTGGCACTTTGAGGGGCATGTGATGTTTGGCACTTTGCGGGGCATGTGATGTTTGGCACTTTGAGGGGCATATGATGTTTGGCACTTTGAGGGGCATATGATGTTTGGCACTTTGAGGGGCATATGATGTTTGGCACTTTGAGGGGCATATGATGTTTGGCACTTTGAGGGGCATGTGATGTTTGGCACTGTGGGGGGCATGTGATGTTTGGCACTGTGGGGGGCATGTGATGTTTGGCACTGTGGGGGGCATATCTGGCACTGGGGGCATAAAGTTTTGTCATGTGGCCACTCTCCTTGTGTCATATGACCACGCCCCTGACCACTCCCCTGATCACGCCCCTTTTTGGCGCGCGCGCCTTCGGCGCGCGCATGCCGTTGGCTCTTTGGCTTGACAACTGATATTTTTCGGCTCTTTACCTCTGACCGGTTGGCCACCCCTGCTCTATGAAATAATTGTAAAGAAACCCATCCTAGTTTATGAGCCTTATTGTTTTTTCTTTCTTGGTGCCCCTCTGACAGCTGGAGCCTGGCTGACAATGCCTCCAATGCCTCCTTAAGGTACACCACTGATTGTCACTGCAAAACTTTATTAATTAAATTATATTGACCTTTACACGTACCTGTGATTGGAGATAATCTTTGCTTTTTACATAGCACTTTATGCAAAATATTACTTATATATTCAGGATCTAATGCATACTTGCCTACCTGGCTCTCTCCATGATGGAGAAAATGCTCTGCTCCTGGACTTCCCTGGTAATGTATGATTGCCATCACCTGTGAGGAAACACCTTTCTTATCAATGACCTAGCTCCCCACAGGTGCTGGCAATCCTACATTACCAGGGAAGTCCAGGAACAGAGCATTTTCTCGGTGAAGGAGAGGGTCAGGTGGGCAAGTATGATCTAATGTCATATTATTCATAAGTAATAATATGAAGATCCCATATGTACAGTACATAAGGAACACAGTATTGTAGAGTTTATATAGTTACAGAATAATTGATCTTTGAATCTCTTGATGAGTTCCCATGATAATGATGAGGATAACTGTCATTAACGCCAGGCTACCCTGATTGGCTGATTGTGTATTGATCGCTCCAGCGGATGGTGCTTAAATCATTAGCAATGCAACTGTATTATATCATGTAGCATGAGTCTATTCTCGTTACATAATTGACATTTCGATTTGGACTACTGCAGAAAAGAAGATTCCCATTTGATTTTAAAAAAGGGGAAAAAAAAAACCAGATGTTTGTATTTAATATCTTTTGCCATTTAATTACATTTTACATGGAAAAAGTGACTTTCGCAGATATAAATAACTGAAGAGAATATTCAGTCACACAGAGCATGGTCTGGTGGGGATGGGATAGGCTGTGGAGAGGAAATGGGTTTTAAGATAGCAAGTGAAAGTCTAAAGGTTAAATGACCCAATTAGCATTTACTTGTATCATATTAGTAATGTATTGCGTTGCAGTATCAGTGGGGCCTTCCATTGTAGAATACATTAGAGCTTGCATTCTAGCATAGATACCTCCCAACATGACCCTCTCCAGGAGGGACACAATGCTTTGTTCCTGGACTTCCCTCTTGATGTATAATTGCCATCACCTGTGCTGCAGCACCTTTCTCACCAACTACCTGTTCAACACAGGTGATTGCATCATACATAAAGAAGGAAGTCCAGGAGCAGAGCAATGTGTCCCTTCTGGAAAGGGGCATGTTGGGAGGTATGTTCTAGCGTAGGGGTGGTGAAACCGGTCCTTGAGAGACACCAACAGTCCATGTTTTCCAGACCACCACTAGTGACTTTTTTAATATTTGCTACCGGTCCACTTTGCATTTAGCACCTTATCACTGTCAATTCCTCCATTTTTATTGTTACACTCTATATCAGTGGTAGCCAACTCCAGTCCTCAAGAGCTACCAACAGTTCACATTTTACAGACAACCTAGCTAGCTGCTGCACAGGTGCACTCATTACTCACTGACACATTTTAAAAGATCCTCAGGTGGAGATAATTACTTCACTTGTGATTCTGTGAGGAGATCTGTAAAACATTAACTGTTGGTAGCTCTCAAGGACTGGAGTTGGCTACCCCAGCTCTATATACAGGTGGAGTATCCCTTATCCAAAATGCTCGGGACCAGAAGAATTTTGGATAATTGATTATTCCATATTTTGGATTATTTTTATATTTGAATGAGGTATCTTGAGGTATCTTGCATTTATGTTGTATAAACACATCAAACACATGAAATACACACAAATATATTTTATTTGTGCATAAAACAAGGTTTCAAAACATGAAACAAAGATTGTGTACTATCTAAGGTACTGAGTTTGAATGCCAAGCAATCATTTTCTTGTACATATTTAATGCCAGTTATATATCATGTCCCCAGTAGTGCCAGTCACATATCATGTCCCCAGTAGTGCCAGTTACATCTTATGTCTTCATTAGTGCCAGTTACATATCATGTCCTCAGTAGTGCTGTTACATATCATGTCCTCAGTAGTGTCAGTTACATATCACGTCCTCAGTAGTGCTGTTACATATCATGTCCTCAGTAGTGTCAGTTACATATCATGTCCTCAGTAGTGCTGTTACATATCATGTCCTCAGTAGTGTCAGTTACATATCATGTCCTCAGTAGTGCTGTTACATATCACGTCCTCAGTAGTGTCAGTTACATATCATGTCCTCAGTAGTGCCAGTCACATTTCATGTCCTCGGTAGGGCCAGTCACATATCATGTCCTTAGTAGTGCCAGATACATATTGTGTCCTCGTTAGTGCTAGTTAAATATTGTGACCTCAGTATTGCCAGTTAAATATCATGTCCTCAGTAGTGTCACTTACATATCATATCCTCAGTAGTGTCAGTTACATATCATATCCTCAGTAGTGCTGTTACATATCATGTCCTCAGTAGAGTCAGTTATATATCATATCCTCAGTACTGCCAGTCACATATCATGTCCTCAGTAGTGTCAGTTACATATCATGTCCTTTGTAGTGTCAGTTACATATTATGTCCTCAATAGTGCCAGTTACATATCATGTCCTCAGTAGTGTCAGTTACATATTATGTCCTCAGTAGTGCTGTTACAAATGTCCTCAGTAGTGTCAGTTAAGTTACATATCATGTCCTCAGTAGTGTCAGTTACATATCATGTCCTTTGTAGTGTCAGTTACATATTATGTCCTCAATAGTGCCAGTTACATATCATGTCCTCAGTAGTGTCAGTTACATATTATGTCCTCAGTAGTGCTGTTACAAATGTCCTCAGTAGTGTCAGTTAAGTTACATATCATGTCCTCAGTAGTGTCAGTTACATATTATGTCCTCAGTAGTGCTGTTACAAATGTCCTCAGTAGTGTCAGTTAAGTTACATATCATGTCCTCAGTAGTGCCAGTTAAATATCATATCCTCAGTTTGTTACACGCCGCCGTCCAGGACCCCCAGCACCCGGACGGACGGCGGACGTGGTGCAGAGGGAGGTGGCTGGGGACGTTGCCGGGCAGCGCCCCAAGCCTCGCTCTGAGGGCGGCCGGGAACGCGCGCGCATGACATCACGCAGGCGGCACGATTTTCAAATAAATAGCCAGCGTCTGCTGGGCACAGACGCCGGTTATAGCTTATGTACCCGGTCCCCTGCGGCATTGCTCAGCTTGTGCTCTGTCCTGGAATCTTCTGTGCATTCTGTACCGGTTCCTCTGCCTCCAGATCAAGTGTCTCTGCCTTGGCAGTCCTGTCTCTGTTCCTGCTACGGATCCACACTCTGTATCTTCCTTGTGGGTTACGGAAGTGCTCCAGTGGAGCCTGGTCATTCTTTCCTAGTACTCAGTAGCCCTCCGAGGCTTTGCCCCTCCATGGGCATTCTTTTCCCCCTGTCTTGTTATTTCTTTTCAGTTCCCTTCAGGATCTCCCCTCAGCCTGCCTCCATTAGTTCCATCTAGGCAGGGATTACCCCTTCCATCCCAGTCCCTGCTTTGGGGAGTCACAGTGTATATTTTGTCTCTGTGTGGAGATTCCCCTCCGTCTCTGGTGTCTGCGACTAGGTCGCAATCCCGTCTTTGGCCTGGTGCCGGCAGTCAGGGGTCATTTCCCAGCTAGGCCTATTAGTTAGACTGTCCTCTTGAGCTACCCCTTGGTGATCGCTCACCCCTTGTCTATACCTAAGACCTAGCTGCATCGTGGTTGGAGCAGGCATAACTCACTCCTTCGGAGGCGGCGGCCACAGGTGAAGCCTAGCTCTGCAGGGGTTTGCCATCTGCCCGGGGGACTCAATAGAGTTAGAGTAGGATTCGCTGTGGCCGTCCTAACTGGCGGTCCCGGCTACGGGCTCACGCCCGAACTCCAGACTCAATTATCCAGCAGTATCTGCCTGCGCCCAGGCGGGGATCCTCACACAGTAGTGCTGTTACAGATCATGTCCTCAGTAGTGCCAGTTACATATTATGTCCTCAGTAGTGCCAGTTACATATTATGTCCTCAGTAGTGCTGTTTCAAATGTCCCCAGTAGTGCCAGTTACATATCATGTCCTTAGTAGTGTCAGTTACATATTATGTCCTCAGTAGTGCTGTTACAAATGTCCTCAGTAATGTCAGTTAAGTTACATATCATGTCCTCAGTAGTGCTGTTACATATCATGTCCTCAGTAGTGCAGTTACATATCATGTCCTCAGTAGTGCCAGTTACAGATGTCCCCAGTAGTGCCAGTTACATATCATGTCCTTAGTAGTGTCAGTTACATATTATGTCCTCATTAGTGCTGTTACAAATGTCCTCAGTAGTGTCAGTTAAGTTACATATCATGTCCTCAGTAGTGCTGTTACATATCATGTCCTCAGTAGTGCAGTTACATATCATGTCCTCAGTAGTGCTGTTACATATCATGTACTCAGTAGTGCTGTTACATATCATGTCCTCAGTAGTGTCAGTTACATATCATGTCCTCAGTAGTGTCAGTTACATATCATGTCCTCAGTAGTGCTGTTACATATCATGTCCTCAGTAGTGCTGTTACATATCATGTCCTCAGTAGTGCTGTTACATATCATGTCCTCAGTAGTGCTGTTACATATCATGTCCTCAGTAGTGTCAGTTACATATCATGTCCTCAGTAGTGCTGTTACAATTGTCCCCAGTAGATTTTTAGCAATATTTTTTTTTTTCACTTTCTGGAATGTATGGTTTTCGGAATAATTTGGATAAAAGATATTTGGATAAGGGATACTCAACCTGTATAAGATTTTATGATATTAAAATTTTATTAATATTGATTGGTTTTTCAGCACCACTTTTTCTTTTTTTCTATTGTGCTGAGTGAGAACAAAAGGAAAATAACAGCGAGTTGCAAACAGGAAACACCATATATATTGTTACTGATGTTTTATAAAAATATCTCACAGCAAGAAACATTTAATCATAGACACACCCATATGTGGAGCTAGACACACCCTTTAAGCAGAGTGTGACACGCCCCCTCAATGGTGCATCCTACTGTAAACTCCCAGATTCTATTTTTCGAAAGTAGATAAGTACGCTGAAATGAGATCGTTTAGTAACCATAGTAACTTCAAAATCAACATGGACACATCGCCCCCATCTAGCTAGGAAGGGGTTTTCTCCCAAATCTGAGGGGCCAGCACTGAATTCAATCTCGTCTCAGTATCAACAGGGGAAAACCAGAGGTGCAGAAAGTGGTGTGTTACATGTGTATGGGGCCGTAGCTGTCCCAGCGTTAGTAACTGACTGACACAGCCTCTGTCTGCTTTTCCTTTCTCTTGTGCTGTTCACACAGATGCTGTGCCGGGAGACCCATCTGCGGGGGTCCCTGTCCTGAGGTCCCTGCACAGGTTTCCCAGCTGACGGGAGGTTTCTGGTGACTAAAAATTCACTCGATAGACATAAATATCCTTTTACGATGTCGTGTCTGATAGACAGATTAAGCAGCTAGGAGACAGTGGTGTAAATGAAAGATAATACAGACATACTGTAGAGATATTTTCTCCTGTCATCAATCATACGTATGATTTCACATTCCCTAAAAATTCTCAAAAAGTTCTACATGGTGTCATTGTAAGTACGGTATTTCTGTTAAGCTACAATAAAAATACATGCATATAATAAATGTAGATTTGTCCTATATGTACTCATAGGGGTAAAGTTACTGATGGGATTTCTATTGTAGAAACGTAGAATGTGACGGCAGATAAGAACCACTTGGCCCATCTAGTCTGCCCCTTTTTTAAACATGTTACCTCAAACCATATTTGATCCTTATTTTTTGAAAGGATATCAATATGCCAATCCCAAGCATGTTTACATTGTACTACTGTATTTGCCTCTACCACCTCTGATGGTAGGCTATTCCACTTATCTACTTCTCTTTCTGTGAAGTAATTCTTCCTCAAACTTCCCCTGAATCTTCCTCCCTCTAGTTTCAGTGCATGTCCTCGTGTTCTGTTGCTCCTCTTCCTGTGAAGAATGTCTCCCACCTGTACCTTCCTCCCTCCAGTGTCAGTGCATGTCCTCGTGTTCTGTTGCTCCTCTTCCTGTGAAGAATGTCTCCCACCTGTACCTTGTTAAAGCCCTTGATATATGTGATAGTTTCTATCATGTCCCCCCTTTCCCGTCTCTGCTCCAAAGTATACATATTAAGATCTTTTAGTCTTTCCTGGTATGTTTTGTGATGTAGGCCATGCACCATTTTAGTTGCCCTTCTTTGTACAGTCTCTAATGTATTTATATCCTTCTGGAGATATGGCCTCAGAACTGAACACAGTACTCTAGATGAGGTCGTACCAATGACCTATACAGTTATTACTTCTTTCTTTCTACTGCTGATACCTCTCCCTATGCAACCAAGCATCTGAATTGCCTTCTTCATTGCTTTGTTACATTGAACGTGTGATAAGTAAACACCTAATGTAGTTCGCCACAAGGTATATGCGGCTTTTTCAGAGGTGCTGTCAGCGCTGTTAGTGACTTTTCTGGTGGATCCCATGCTGTTCCCCTTGATTTTGAACTGTGAGAGTCATTCGGTTGACCAGAATTAGACAGTCACTAGGTCAATTCAGTATGGTCAACTTACACATGTCCGACACGGACAGCTTGTAAAAGGTAGACACCTGAAAAGTTCAAGATGGCACAGAAGGGTCAAGACAGTAAAAAAAAAAATCAACATGGAAGTGTTCTATACATGTTATTTTAGTTTTGGGCATCAGTTTGTATGTTGAACCACGTAAAAGGCAAATTAGTGAAAATGGAGATCCTCATTGGCTTATTTCTCTTGCCAGGCTTCGGACAAGATGCCTGGCGTGACTGCTACACTTGGCACAGGTTACCAATTTTGCATGTCACCAGTCTAGGTTGTGAAATCTATCAGGCACTTAGAAGAGAGGATTAGGCAGCCGGGAGGGGGTATTAGGCTAAGGTGGCAGGGTACGAGGGTGAGGGTTAGGCTGTTGGGGGGAGAGTTAGGGTTTGGCTGTGAGGAGAGAGGGTTGGGGGGGGGGGGGCAGGAAAGTATACTTTTCTGACATATATCCACACTTTAGCTTATTTAATATATTTTTTTAAAATCTCTCAATAATAAACATTTGGCCTAGGGGCGCTGTGCAAAAAAATCTGATACTCAAAAAGTTTTTGGGAAGCGCTGGCGTCCCCAGCGCAAGAGAGCATTTATCCTAGCATTCCTCTCCCACCTAGACCTTGTCTCTTTTCACACTCCCACCCGCCTTCTCCGCTCCACAAATGCACATCACCTCTCCTGCAAACTGGTTACTTCCTCCCATTCCCACCAGGACTTTGGCCGCTGTGCCCCGTATCTCTGAAATTTTCTAACCCTCCCTACAAAACTTTAAACAGGCTTTCAAGACCCACTTCTTCATTAAATCTAATAATTTCTCATCCTAACACTATGTTTATACTCAGTTCTATCCCAGCTGTGTCACCCCAGTTTGTCTGCCCCTTCCCTTTAGAATGTAAGCTCTAACGAGCAGGGCCCTCTCTCCTCGTGTGCTTTTCTTAGAATATATCTCTGCCACTGTTATAATTGTATCAGTGTCCGCTGCTGCAACTGCCTTTTTTATTTACCATGTACTTGTCCTAATTTGCATTTGTACTGTAAATCACTATTTTCTTCTTTTCTTTTTTTGCTCATGTATGTATTGTCAGGCGCTGGGGAACCCTTGTGGCGCCATATAAATAAACGATAATAATAATTGTATGCAAATTTCTACATCTACACTATGGTTTATGGTATCCTCCGATGACCCCTCCAAAGCTTACTATAGTCTTCCTCCTGGGTTAACCTCTTCGTTTCCTCAATCCTGCAATACACAATACACAAAACTAGAAAGCACTACAAAAACAACCACACACACAAAAAAAAAAAAGACTTCAAGACAAAATGACTGAACATCTGTTTGGCTTTAGGTTTCCACCCAGGGGATGGTCGCAGCTGTTTCTGCAATGCACAGCAGACTGTGAAAGTGGGCAGGACGTATCAGTGGAAGCATTATCATCAGTACTGTAAAATAGAAGTGAATGTGAAAACAAATCCATAATATTTATTGGTAAGGTTGCTTGGCACAGCAGCCCGGTTTCCAAATCAGCGCAACATTAGATGAGTGGGAAAGTACTGCACAGCGGTAATGCACCACGTAAATAATGCCACGATATCACTCTGAGTTGGCAGCTTTATGGTATTGCCAGCTGTAATGAGGATCGGCACATCTGGCATTATGTCCAACTGTCTGTGTGAGGAAGTTACACCTACATACAATGCTCCTGATACGAAGACTGGTCATTTTTCACCCGAGAGAAGAACAACATTGCTTCAGTTGTTGATATGGGGTTAAAGTTCAACTCCGCCTTTAATGTATTTCGTCATCAAATATGGAAATAGTCATAGTTAATTAACAGCTACAAAACGTGGGGGATTTATCACAGCCAGTTTGCTGTGAAACTTTGGAAAAATTGCGATTTATGTGGCAGTGGTTGGGGTGGCAGGGAGTGTGGCTCCTCGATCTGAAATTTTAAACTGCGGCGTGGTCTCACCTCTGGAGCCACCACTGATCAAAATTGATTTCTATGGA